>NC_135238.1:46380953-46688953 GCF_051348905.1 Ranitomeya variabilis
TTAAGAAGGACAGAGAAAACAGTGAGGACCTTGACAGAAGCCACAGGCAGCAAGGGACTACACCACAGCGCTAGTAGGAAGGCTTTCAACTCCACCTGGTAAAGGGGACTCTGACCTCGCTTCCAAGCTAGCCGGACCCTGCCTGTACCTGTAATCAGGGACCCTGTACTGTGACAGCCTGTACCTGTAATCCGGGATCCTGGACTGTGGCAGCCTGAAGTCTTCAGTAAAACAGGTAAAGAGACAGCAAACCTGTGTCCTTCGTTTCTTTATACACTACCCACCATCTCCAGCTACACACTGGGAACCACGGGGACCCAACTTCACCTGTGGGAAGTTATACCATCTTAGCTGCCATAACATCACCCCAGAGGACCCCTTTTGAGCAGCGTCGGTCCCCACTGACT
This sequence comes from Ranitomeya variabilis, assembly GCF_051348905.1. Lineage (NCBI taxonomy): Eukaryota > Metazoa > Chordata > Amphibia > Anura > Dendrobatidae > Ranitomeya > Ranitomeya variabilis. Next base: position 46,381,361 of record NC_135238.1, read on the forward strand.
GAATACCACAGGTGACATCACGAACACAAACTTTATTCAAATGCCTTTTACATGGGCGCCCAGGGCCATGGACCGGGTCACCGCAGCCGTGACACTTCCCCTTAAGTATTGGACCCGATACCGAGTACCCCTAGGCCCTGGTGGGCATTCCAATACCTCATTAAGGCGGACAGTGTGAAGGTCATATACTACAGGAAGCTTATTTAGGTCATTATATGTATAGATATTTTTATGCAAAGGGAATTTTAATAATACTGCATGTCAGAATGTGCTGCAGAAAATTGGAGAACTGGAAAGTCAGCAGAGAAGAGCTGTTGATATGAAAAGTCACTATGAACGAGATGGAGATGAAAATAAAGAAATTACTAAATCAGGGAGGATGTCACCTATAAGGTACCTGGTGTAAGTGTTTACTTATTTATACTGACTATGTCTCATCAGAATGGAGGTTCCTGTATGGTCCACAGTCTGATAATGACTGATAACAACAACTCCCAGCATCTACTTACTGTTGTTAAGGACATACTTGGAGTTGTAGATTCATGAGATACAAATGTATATGGGCCTGACTTCCGACATTACAACTGATTGCTGTACGAAGCTTGGTGATGTATACATGTACTGATGGTGGTCTGATTTTGTATTTATTTACTGTCAGTGGTTTTGTCATGTATTCATGTAATGATGGTGATTTTAGTGACCTATTAATTACTGATGATGGTTCTTGTGCCATTTTTACGTGCTGTTGATGGTTCTGGTGATGTTTACTTGTACTGATGTATTCATGTAGTGATGATGGTTCAGGTGTGAATACAGCATCAGAACTATCATCACAAGGTGAATACATCACTAGAACCAGGCAAAATTGTACAATTCTGACCACTGTCACTTTATCAGGTAATAACTCTGGAATGCTGCAAGGAATCAGTGATTCTGAGAATGCTTTTTCATGACACATTGTAATTTATGTTAGTAGTAAATTTAGGTAAAAAGTTTTAGTGTTTATTTCTGGATACATCAGAATTTTGGCGAAAATTTAAATTTTGCAATTTAAATTTTTATATCCTTAAACTAGTTACTCATGCTGTACAAAATAACTTATAAATAACATTTCCCATATGTCTACTTTACATCAGCACAATTTTTGAACCATAATTTTTGCTGTTAGGAAGTTAGAAGGGTTAAAAGTTAATCAACAATTTCATACTTTTCCAACTAAATTTACAAAACTATTTTTTATACAGACCACATCACATTTGAAGTGACTTTGAGGGGCCTATCAGCCAGAAAAAAATAAGAGTGACACCATTCTAAAAACTGAACCCATCAAGTGCTTCACAGGAATTAATGCAACTTGGAAGGAAAAATTAACATTTTATTTTTTTCCTACAGAAATGTTAATTTGTCCTCAATTTTTCATTTTTACATGGATGACAGAAGAAAATGAACCATACAATTTGCTGTAAAATTTCTCCTGATAATGTTGATACCCCATACGTGGTGGACAACTACTGCGCGGCAGGACTCGTAAGGGAGGAAGCGCTATTTGACTTTTGGAGGGAAACATTTTCTGGAATAGATAGTGCCATGTCAAGTATTCAGAGCCCCTGATGGGCCTAAGCAGTGGAAACCCCCCACACATGACCCCATTTTGGAAACTACACCCCTCAAGGAACTTATCTAGCGGTGTGGTGACCACCTTGATCCCACATATGCTACACAGAATTTTATAATGCTATACCGGAGATACAAGAGTCAAAAACTGGCCAAAATTGAAACAATCGCCACACATCCAAAGTAACAAGACCGCAACATGTGAAAAAATTTAGTATGTAGAAAGAAACGGTGTGGATCCAGCTCCGGGATAAAAATGCAAAACTTACTGAGGACTAAGGGCATCTTTGTTGCCCGAAACGCGTCCAGGTGCTGGTTGCTCTCCGTCACCTTCATGCTGGTCATGTTCTAGCAGCGTTTTAAATGTTTAAATAAAATTTTGCATTTTTATCCCGGAGCTGGATCCACACCGTTTCTTTCTACATACCAATCAGTGTTGTGGCAGCAACACTCTGTATCCGTGCTCGGACTGACTTCTACCATCTCGTCTGAACTAGGGGTGAGCTGAAATACCGTTCTTTTTTCATGTGCAAAAAATGTAGTAGACAAGTAAAAGGGCTAATTACCCATAAGTTACAAGGTGTCCCGTCCGGCTCCTGGTCACAGACCCCAACGCGCGTTTCGCGTTTGTGTATTGCCGCTTCCTCAGGATGTGTGGCGATTGTTTGAGTATGGTTAGTGCCACTCTGTAAATACAACATCTGGTTTAATCGCTATGCATCAGGCTTATAAGCATTCATGTGAGGGTAATAATTACTTTTTTTTGTTATAATAGCTGATTCAATTTTTGTCCCTGTCTGCTGCACCTGGGTCATTGGTTGTATCCACAGATGTAGTCACATTTGAAAATTTTTGTTTCTTATTATATATGTATGTTTTTAGGTGGAAATTGATTTTTCAATAAATGTGTTTTGTTATTATTACTATTTTGGCCAGTTTTTGACTCTTGTATCTCCGGTATAGCACAATTGTTATTGAGTCGCCTAATGTATGCTATTTACTGACGTTCATTTTTATACAGAATTTTATAATGTTGAGCTTCGAAAATGAAAAAATACATTTTTCCCACAAAAATGTTTTTTAGCCCCTTATTTTTTCATTTTCACAAGGGTAACAGGAGACAATGGACAATAGAATTTATTGTGCAATTTCTCCTGAGTACGCCAATACCCCATATGTGGTTGAAAATGACTTTTGAGGCAGAATACAAAGCTCAGAAGTGAAACAGCGCCATATTGTAGTGCAGATTTTGCTGCACTGGTTTGAGGGTGCCATGTCACGTTGTCAGAGCCCCTGAGGTGCCAGAACAGCAGAACCTCATTTTGCAAACTACACCTCTTAATTAATTAATCTAGGGCTTCAGTGATCATATTGACGCCACAGGCAGGGTAGGGACAAGGTGTCGGCATCTGCCCAGGGCGCTACCTCCAGCTTACATGAGGGGGCTCATTTTGGAAAAAAAAACCTGAAATTGCTGAATCCCTGCCTCTGCCCATCACCTTCTTCCAGCCGCAGGCATTCAGCAGAGCTATGGCTAGGGTGCGGTCACACAGGGTAGCAGTGTCGGTCACTGACACCGCTCACCCCTCTGTCTGCTTGTGCCCCGGCCATTGTTCAGTCCCCACACTCAATTGTAGTTACATCTGGAGACAGAGCTGCGCTGGACACTGAGCCGGGATTAGGTGACTATAAGCTTTTTCTTATATTTTTTCATTATTTTCCTAAAGAATGGAGGTTATTATACCTAGGGCCGGTGAGGACATTCCAAGAGGAGCCGGGTATGGAGAGACAAGAGGGGCTGCGGAGACATCACACGAGGGGCTGGATAAGAGGACATAAGGAGATGGCTATAGGGACATTATAAGAGGGGCTGTCTATGGGGACATTATAAGAGGGGCTGTCTATGGGGACTTTATAAGAGGGGCTGCCTATGGGGACATTATAAGAGGGGCTGTCTATGGGGACATTATAAGAGGGGCTGCCTATGGGGACATAAGGAGCTGGCTATGGGGACATTATAAGAGGGGCTGTCTATGGGGACATTATAAGAGGGGCTGTCTATGGGGACATTATAAGAGGGGCTGTCTATGGGGACATTATAAGAGGGGCTGTCTATGGGGAAATTATAAGAGGGGCTGTCTATGGGGAAATTATAAGAGGGGCTGTCTATGGGGAAATTATAAGAGGGGCTGTCTATGGGGACATTATAAGAGGGGCTGTCTATGGGGAAATTATAAGAGGGGCTGCCCATGGGGACATTATAAGAGGGGCTGCCTATGGGGACATAAGGAGCTGGCTATGGGGACATTATAGGAGGGGCTGTCTAAGGGGACATTATAAGAGGGGCTGTCTATGGGGACATTATAAGAGGGGCTGTCTATGGGGACATTATAAGAGGGGCTGCCTATGGGGACATTATAAGAGGGGCTGTCTATGGGGACATTATAAGAGGGGCTGTCTATGGGGACATTATAAGAGGGGCTGTCTATGGGGACATTATAAGAGGGGCTGCCTATGGGGACATAAGGAGCTGGCTAAGGGGACATTTCCAGTTGGGGCTAGCTATGGGGATATAAGGGGCTGTCTATGGGGACATTATAAGAGGGGCTAGCTATGGGGACATTATAAGAGGGGCTGTCTATGGGGACATTATAAGAGGGGCTGTCTATGGGGACATTATAAGAGGGGCTGTCTATGGGGACATAAGGAGCTGGCTAAGGGGACATTTCCAGTTGGGGCTGGCTACGGGGATATAAGGGGCTGTCTATGGGGACATTATAAGAGGGGCTAGCTATGGGGACAAAAGGAGCTGTCTATGATGATACTATAAGATGGGCTGCCTATGGGAAGTTCACCTTCCAACAAGACAATGACCCTAAGCACACAGCAAAAATAACAAAGGAGTGGCTTCAGAACAACTCTGTGACCATTCCTGATCGGCCCAGCCAGAGCCCTGACCTAAACCCAATGGAGAATCTCTGGAGAGACCTGAAAATGGCGTCTACCAACGTTCACCATCCAACCTGACAGAACTGGAGAGGATCTGCAAGGAAGAATGGCTGAGGATCCCCAAATCCAGGGGGGAAAAACTTGTTGCATCATTCCCAAGAAGACTCCTGGCTGTACTGGTGCAAAATGAGCTTCTACTCAATACTGAGCAAAGGGGCTGAAGACTTATGGCCATGGGAGATTTCAGTTTTTTCTTTTTCAATAAATTTGCTAAAATTTCTACATTACTGTTATCTTTTCAGTCAAGATGGGGTGCAGAGTGATCATTAATGAGAAAAAAAATAACTTTTTTGAATTGACCAAATGGCTACAATTAGGGTTGAGCGAAACGGGTCGAGCATTTTCAAAAGTCGCCGACTTTTGGCTAAGTCGGCGTCTCATGAAACCCGATCCGACCCCTGTGCTTGTCGGCCATGCGGTACGCGACTTTCGCGCCAAAGTCGCGTTTCAATGACGCGAAAAGCGCCATTTCTCAGCCAATGAAGGTGAACGCAGAGTGTGGGCAGCGTGATGACATAGGTCCTGGTCCCCACCATGTTAGAGAAGGGCATTGCAGTGATTGGCTTGCTGTCTGCGGCGTCACAGGGGCTATAAAGGGGCGTTCCCGCCGACCGCCATCTTACTGCTGCTGATCTGAGCTTAGGGAGAGGTTGCTGCCGCTTCGTCAGAAGCAGGGATAGCGTTAGGCAGGGTCCACTAACCACCAAACCGCTTGTGCTGCAGCGATTTGCACTGTCCAACACCACCTTCGGTGTGCAGGGACAGTGGAAGCTATTTTTTTTTTTTTTCCCCTCAGCGCTGTAGCTCATTGGGCTGCCCTAAAAGGCTCCCTGATAGCTGTATTGCTGTGTGTACGCCACTGTGGAAACCAACTGCTTTTTTCAAAGCACATATCCTCTTGTTCCTTCCTTTCTGCACAGCTATCTTTTTTGTTTGTCCACACTTTTTATTTAATTTGTGCATCAGTCCACTCCTATTGCTGCCTGCCATACCTGGCTGAGATTACTGCAGGGAGATAGTAATTGTAGGACAGTCCCTGTTTTTTTTTTTTTTTTTTTTTTTGTGGGAGATTAAGATTGGCATTTCTGCTAGAGTGCCATCCCTGTGTGTGCCATCTCTCACTGAGTGGGCCATAGAAAGCCTTTTTATTTTTTTCCGTGATTTGTGTTCTAAATTCTACCTCAACACAAAAACACTACATCAATCAGTGGGAGAAAAATATTGGCCTCAGTCAGGGCTTGTGTGCCACAGCTGTGTGTGCTATCTCTCATTCAGTGGGCTATAGAAAGCCTATTTTTTTTTTTTTTTTTTTTTTTTTTAATATTATTTGGTTTCTAAAGTCTCCCTGAAAAAAAAAAAAAAACAGTGGGAGAGTAATATTGCCCTTTCAGCTTGTGTGCCAGTCTTGACTCCTGGGTGTGCCACCTCTCTCTCTCTAATTGTGGGCCATAGAAAGCCTTTTAATTTTTTTCCTTCATTTGTGTTTTAAAATCTACCTCAACACAAAAACACTACATCAATCAGTGGGAGAAAAAGATTGGCCTCAGTCAGGGCTTGTGTGCCACTCCTGTGCGTGCCATCTCTCATTCAGTGGGCCATAGAAAGCCTTGTTTTTTTGTTTTTTTTTTTTTAATATTATTTGGTTTCTAAAGTCTCCCTGAAAATAAAAAAAAACAAAAACATAAAAAAACAGTGGGAGAGTAATATTGCCCTTTCAGCTTGTGTGCCAGTCTTGACTCCTGGGTGTGCCACCTCTCTATCTCATTCAGTGGGCCATAGAAAGGTTTTTTTTTTATTTTTATTTTTTTTAATATTATTTGGTTTCCAAAGTCTCCCTGAAAAAAAAAAAAAAACATAAAAAAACAGTGGGAGAGTAATATTGCCCTTTCAGCTTGTGTGCCAGTCTTGACTCCTGGGTGTGCCACCTCTCTATCTCATTCAGTGGGCCATAGAAAGGTTTTTTTTTTATTTTTATTTTTTTTAATATTATTTGGTTTCCAAAGTCTCCCTGAAAAAAAAAAAAAAACATAAAAAAACAGTGGGAGAGTAATATTGCCCTTTCAGCTTGTGTGCCAGTCTTGACTCCTGGGTGTGCCACCTCTCTCTCTCTCTAATTGTGGGCCATAGAAAGCCTTTTAATTTTTTTCCTTCATTTGTGTTTTAAAATCTACCTCAACACAAAAGCACTACATCAATCAGTGGGAGAAAAAGATTGGCCTCAGTCAGGGCTTGTGTGCCACTCCTGTGCGTGCCATCTCTCATTCAGTGGGCCATAGAAAGCCTTGTTTTTTTGTTTTTTTTTTAATATTATTTGGTTTCTAAAGTCTCCCTGAAAATAAAAAAAAAAAAAATACATAAAAAAACAGTGGGAGAGTAATATTGCCCTTTCAGCTTGTGTGCCAGTCTTGACTCCTGGGTGTGCCACCTCTCTATCTCATTCAGTGGGCCATAGAAAGGTTTTTTTTTTATTTTTATTTTTTTTAATATTATTTGGTTTCCAAAGTCTCCCTGAAAAAAAAAAAAAACATAAAAAAACAGTGGGAGAGTAATATTGCCCTTTCAGCTTGTGTGCCAGTCTTGACTCCTGGGTGTGCCACCTCTCTATCTCATTCAGTGGGCCATAGAAAGGTTTTTTTTTTATTTTTATTTTTTTTAATATTATTTGGTTTCCAAAGTCTCCCTGAAAAAAAAAAAAAAAAATACATAAAAAAACAGTGGGAGAGTAATATTGCCCTTTCAGCTTGTGTGCCAGTCTTGACTCCTGGGTGTGCCACCTCTCTATCTCATTCAGTGGGCCATAGAAAGGTTTTTTTTTTATTTTTATTTTTTTTAATATTATTTGGTTTCCAAAGTCTCCCTGAAAAAAAAAAAAAAAACATAAAAAAACGTGGGAGAGTAATATTGCCCTTTCAGCTTGTGTGCCAGTCTTGACTCCTGGGTGTGCCACCTCTCTCTCTCTCTAATTGTGGGCCATAGAAAGCCTTTTAATTTTTTTCCTTCATTTGTGTTTTAAAATCTACCTCAACACAAAAACACTACATCAATCAGTGGGAGAAAAAGATTGGCCTCAGTCAGGGCTTGTGTGCCACTCCTGTGCGTGCCATCTCTCATTCAGTGGGCCATAGAAAGCCTTGTTTTTTTGTTTTTTTTTTAAATATTATTTGGTTTCTAAAGTCTCCCTGAAAATAAAAAAAAAAAAATACATAAAAAAACAGTGGGAGAGTAATATTGCCCTTTCAGCTTGTGTGCCAGTCTTGACTCCTGGGTGTGCCACCTCTCTATCTCATTCAGTGGGCCATAGAAAGCCTTGTTTGTTTTTTTTTTTTTAATATTATTTGGTTTCTAAAGTCTCCCTGAAAATAAATAAAAAAAAATAAATAAAAAAACAGTGGGAGAGTAATATTGCCCTTTCAGCTTGTGTGCCAGTCTTGACTCCTGGGTGTGCCACCTCTCTATCTCATTCAGTGGGCCATAGAAAGCCTTGTTTTTTTTTTTTTTTTTTAATATTATTTGGTTTCTAAAGTCTCCCAGAAAATAAAAAAAAAAAATACATAAAAAAACAGTGGGAGAGTAATATTGCCCTTTCAGCTTGTGTGCCAGTCTTGACTCCTGGGTGTGCCACCTCTCTCTCTCTAATTGTGGGCCATAGAAAGCCTTTTAATTTTTTTCCTTCATTTGTGTTTTAAAATCTACCTCAACACAAAAACACTACATCAATCAGTCGGAGAAAAATATTGGCCTCAGTCAGGGCTTGTGTGCCACTCCTGTGCGTGCCATCTCTCATTCAGTGGGCCATAGAAAGCCTTGTTTTTGTTTTTTTTTTTAATATTATTTGGTTTCTTTAGTCTTCCTTTAAAATAAAAAAAAAAAAATACATAAAAAAACAGTGGGAGAGTAATATTGCCCTTTCAGCTTGTGTGCCAGTCTTCGACTCCTGGGTGTGCCACCTCTCTCTCTCATTCAGTGGGCCATAGAAAGGCTATTTATTTTTTTTTTTTTTTTAATATTATTTGGTTTCTAAAGTCTCCCTGAAAAAAAAAAAAAAAAAAAACTTAAAAAAACAGTGGGAGAGTAATATTGCCCTTTCAGCTTGTGTGCCAGTCTTGACTCCTGGGTGTGCCACCTCTCTATCTCATTCAGTGGGCCATAGAAAGGTTTTTTTTTTATTTTTATTTTTTTTTAATATTATTTGGTTTCCAAAGTCTCCCTGAAAAAAAAAAAAAAACATAAAAAAACAGTGGGAGAGTAATATTGCCCTTTCAGCTTGTGTGCCAGTCTTGACTCCTGGGTGTGCCACCTCTCTCTCTCTCTAATTGTGGGCCATAGAAAGCCTTTTAATTTTTTTCCTTCATTTGTGTTTTAAAATCTACATCAACACAAAAGCACTACATCAATCAGTGGGAGAAAAAGATTGGCCTCAGTCAGGGCTTGTGTGCCACTCCTGTGCGTGCCATCTCTCATTCAGTGGGCCATAGAAAGCCTTGTTTTTTTTTTTTTTTTTTTAATATTATTTGGTTTCTAAAGTCTCCCTGAAAATAAAAAAAAAAAAATACATAAAAAAACAGTGGGAGAGTAATATTGCCCTTTCAGCTTGTGTGCCAGTCTTGACTCCTGGGTGTGCCACCTCTCTATCTCATTCAGTGGGCCATAGAAAGCCTTGTTTTTTTGTTTTTTTTTTAATATTATTTGGTTTCTAAAGTCTCCCTGAAAATAAAAAAAAAAAAATACATAAAAAAACAGTGGGAGAGTAATATTGCCCTTTCAGCTTGTGTGCCAGTCTTGACTCCTGGGTGTGCCACCTCTCTATCTCATTCAGTGGGCCATAGAAAGCCTTGTTTTTTTGTTTTTTTTTTAATATTATTTGGTTTCTAAAGTCTCCCAGAAAATAAAAAAAAAAAAATACATAAAAAAACAGTGGGAGAGTAATATTGCCCTTTCAGCTTGTGTGCCAGTCTTGACTCCTGGGTGTGCCACCTCTCTCTCTCTAATTGTGGGCCATAGAAAGCCTTTTAATTTTTTTCCTTCATTTGTGTTTTAAAATCTACCTCAACACAAAAACACTACATCAATCAGTCGGAGAAAAATATTGGCCTCAGTCAGGGCTTGTGTGCCACTCCTGTGCGTGCCATCTCTCATTCAGTGGGCCATAGAAAGCCTTGTTTTTTTTTTTTTTTTTTAATATTATTTGGTTTCTTTAGTCTTCCTTTAAAATAAAAAAAAAAAAAAAAATAAAAAAATAAAAAAAAACAGTGGGAGAGTAATATTGCCCTTTCAGCTTGTGTGCCAGTCTTGACTCCTGGGTGTGCCACCTCTCTATCTCATTCAGTGGGCCATAGAAAGCCTTGTTTTTTTGTTTTTTTTTTAATATTATTTGGTTTCTAAAGTCTCCCTGAAAATAAAAAAATAAAAAAACAGTGGGAGAGTAATATTGCCCTTTCAGCTTGTGTGCCAGTCTTGACTCCTGGGTGTGCCACCTCTCTATCTCATTCAGTGGGCCATAGAAAGCCTTGTTTTTTTGTTTTTTTTTAAATATTATTTGGTTTCTAAAGTCTCCCAGAAAATAAAAAAAAAAAAATACATAAAAAAACAGTGGGAGAGTAATATTGCCCTTTCAGCTTGTGTGCCAGTCTTGACTCCTGGGTGTGCCACCTCTCTCTCTCTAATTGCGGGCCATAGAAAGGCTATTTATTTTTTTATTTTTTTTAATATTATTTGGTTTCCAAAGTCTCCCTGAAAAAAAAAAAAAAAACTGTGGGAGAGTAATATTGCCCTTTCAGCTTGTGTGCCAGTCTTGACTCCTGGGTGTGCCACCTCTGTCCCTCTCATTCAGTGGGCCATAGAAAGCCTTGTTTTTTTGTTTTGTTTTTAATATTATTTGGTTTCTAAAGTCTCCCAGAGAAAAAAAAAAAAAAAAATTAGGTGGGAGATTAATATTGACATTAGTGCTTGAGTGACAGTCGTGCGTGTGTGTCATCTCTGTGATTTGGTGCCACAGAAAACAGAGTGTGTAACATTGTGCCTGATTTTCCTTGTGGTCTCACCAACCTGTTAAGTAATATTGAAATCATACTGAAGTTATAGCTCACCGTGTAAGTTGTTTGACAGCAACAAATAAAGTTACTTTGGTTAAGATTTTAAAACAATGAGGAAGTCTGGTGCAAGAGGTCGTCGTGGGCGTTCATTGTCAGCTGGTAATGATGGTAGTGGTAGTGGAGCATCAGGTGGTCGTGGGGATAAAAATATTCCACCTAAGTCTGGAGCTGTGGAGCCAGTTTCGTCGTCAGGCTACACAAGGCCTAGAACGCTCGCTTTTCTGGGAGTAGGAAAACCGCTTTTAAAGGCGGAGCAGCAACAGCAAGTTTTGGCTTACATTGCAGACTCAGCCTCTAGCTCTTTTGCCTCCTCTTCAGAAACTGGTAAATGTACAAGCAGCGCGTCGCTTGTGGATGTTCACGGTCAGGGACAAGTCGCTTCCTTGTCCTCCTCAGCAAAAACTACAACAAGAGAGCAGGATGCAGCAGGCGACACAACGGGTCACTCCATGGAGCTGTTTACACATACCGTCCCTGGCTTAGAAAGTCAAACATTTAACAGGCCATGCCCATTACAAGTAGATTCTGACATGGAGTGCACTGATGCACAGCCACAGCCAGAGTACTATGCTGCTCCTTTGACTCAGACCACCACATTGCCCTCTCAGGGTACAGATCCACAATCAGACCCTGATGAGACTATGTTGCCCCGCCACGAACGCTATACCACCGACCGACACAGTGACACAGACGAAGGTGCACACGAGCTTGAAGAGGAGGTAATAGATGACCCAGTTATTGACCCCGATTGGCAGCCATTGGGGGAACAGGGTGCAGGCGGCAGTAGTTCAGAAGCGGAGGTGGAGGAGGGGCCGCAGCAGGCATCAACATCGCAACAGGTTCCATCTGCCGGGCCCGTATCTGGCCCAAAACGCGTGTCAAAGCCAAAACCTGTTGGAGGACAGCGTGGCCATCCGGTTAAAGCTCAGTCTGCAATCCCTGAAAAGGGATCCGAGTCTAGGAAGAGTGCAGTCTGGCATTTTTTTAAACAACATCCAACTGATCAGCGCAAAGTCATTTGTCAAAAATGTTCAACTAGCTTAAGCAGAGGTCAGAATCTGAAAAGTCTAAATACTAGTTGCATGCATAGACACCTAACCACCATGCATTTTCAAGCCTGGACTAACTACCAAACGTCCCTTAAGGTTGTAGCACCCTCGGCCAATGAAGCTAGTCAGCAACGCAACATCCCTTCCGTCACTGTAAGGCCACCATTTTCCGCACCACCGGCAGTATCTGTGCAGGTTTCTTTGCCAGCCAAAAGCAGTCAGGGTCAGGGAATCACCAGTTTTGTAGGAGGAAATATTGCATCTAGGGCACCGGCGGAAACAATACCGTCTCCAACCGTCTCTCAGTCTGCCATGTACACCGGCACACCCGAAAGTTCCACGATCTCCAGCTCTCCAGTCCAGCTCACCCTACATGAGACTCTGGTTAGAAAAAGGAAGTACTTATCCTCGCATCCGCGTACACAGGGTTTTAACGCCCACATAGCTAGACTAATCTCGTTAGAGATGATGCCCTACCGGTTAGTTGAAAGCGAAGCTTTTAAAGCCCTGATGGAGTACGCTGAACCACGATACGAGCTACCTAGTCGACACTTTTTTTCCAGAAAAGCCATCCCAGCCCTGCACCAGCATGTTAAACAGCGCATCGTCCATGCACTTAGGCAATCTGTGAGTACAAAGGTGCACCTGACTACAGATGCATGGACCAGTAGGCATGGCCAGGGACGTTATGTGTCCATCACGGCACACTGGGTGAATGTGGTGGATGCAGGGTCCACAGGCGACATCAATTTAGGGACAGTTGTGCCTAGCCCACGGTCTAGGAAACAGTTGGCTGTAGGCGTTCGCACCCCCTCCTCCTCCTCCTCGTCCTCCTGCAGAAGCTACAGCTCTTCCACAGAAAGCAGTCGGCCAACCACTCCATCGGCAGATGACACTGTTGCACACCAGTTGTCCCATTATGGGCCAGCTACTGCCAAGCGTCAGCAGGCTGTATTGGCTATGAAGTGTTTGGGCGACAACAGACACACCGCAGAAGTTCTGTCCGAGTTCTTGCAACAAGAAACGCAGTCGTGGCTGGGCACAGTAGATCTTGATGCAGGCAAGGTAGTGAGTGATAACGGAAGGAATTTCATGGCTGCCATCTCCCTTTCCCAACTGAAACACATTCCTTGCCTGGCTCACACCTTAAACCTGGTGGTGCAGTGCTTATTGAAAACTTATCCTGGGTTCTCCGACCTGCTCCTCAAAGTGCGTGCACTTTGCTCACATATCCGACGTTCGCCTGTACACGCCAGCCGTATGCAGACCTATCAGCGGTCTTTGAACCTTCCCCAGCATCGCCTAATCATAGACGTTGCAACAAGGTGGAACTCAACACTGCACATGCTTCAGAGACTGTGCGAACAGAGGCGTGCTGTTATTTATTTGTGGGAGGATACACGGGCAGGCAGTAGGATGGCAGACATGGAGTTGTCAGGTGTGCAGTGGTCGAAGATACAAGACATGTGTCAAGTCCTTCAGTGTTTTGAGGAATGCACACGGCTGGTTAGTGCAGACAACGCCGTAATAAGCATGAGCATCCCCCTAATGCGTCTGCTGATGCAAAGTTTGACGCACATAAAGGAGCAGGCGTCTGCACCAGAGGAAGAGGGAAGCCTTGATGACAGTCAGCCATTGTCTGGTCAGGGCAGTGTACAGGACGAGGTAGTGGGCGAAGAGGAGGTGGAGGACGAGGAGGATGATGGGGATGAGTTTATTTTTAATGCGGAAACTTTCTCGGGGGCACAGGAAATTGGTTGCGTGTCACGGCCGGGTTCTGGTTTTTTGAGGGACACAAGTGACGTAGATTTGCCTGCAACTGCCCCTCAACCAATCACAACCGGAGATTTGACAACTGGAACTTTGGCCCACATGGCGGATTATGCCTTACGTATCCTACAAAGGGACACACGCATTACGAAAATGATGAACGATGACGATTACTGGTTGGCCTGCCTCCTTGATCCACGCTATAAAGGCAAATTGCAAAATATTATGCCACATGAGAACTTGGAACTAATATTAGCAACCAAACAATCAACTCTTGTTGACCGTTTGCTTCAGGCATTCCCAGCACACAGCGCACGTGATCGTTCTCACACGAGCTCCAGGGGGCAGCAGACTAGGAGTGTTAGGGGTGCACACATCAGAAGTGGCGTTGGACAGAGGGGTTTTCTGACCAGGTTGTGGAGTGATTTTGCTATGACCGCAGACAGGACAGGTACTGCTGCATCAATTGAAAGTGACAGGAGACAACATTTGTCCAGTATGGTTACTAACTATTTTTCCTCCCTTATCGATGTTCTCCCTCAACCGTCATTCCCATTTGATTACTGGGCCTCCAAATTAGACACCTGGCCAGAATTGGCAGAATATGCATTGCAGGAGCTTGCTTGCCCGGCAGCAAGTGTCCTATCAGAAAGAGTATTCAGTGCTGCAGGTTCAATATTAACCGAAAAAAGGACTCGTCTGGCTACCCAAAATGTTGACGATCTAACATTCATTAAAATGAACCACAACTGGATTTCAAAATCTTTTGCCCCACCTTGCCCGGCCGACACCTAGCTTTCCTATGAAAAGCTCTTGCCTGTGAATTACTTTTCTAATGTCTAATTTGCTGCAGCAGATTGTACAGCATACGACATGTTTACACCTCCCTAAATGGCCAAACTCCCCACACGGGGCCGTGGTATCGCGACTTGGCGCAAGCACCCGTGAGACTGCTGTTTGTCTGAAGAGGTGGGTGTGCTCGCTTTTGGTTGACGGCATTGCTACTGGGTCCCTCATAGTACAATGTAGTGTCTCTGGCGGTGGTGGTGCGCACCCAACGTCAGACACACCGTTGTAACATGAGTGGCCCTGGGGCGGTCCCGCCGGCCTCAAGAGAGTTCCCCCCTACCCCAGCTCAAAATGGGCTCTACCACGTGCAAAATTATGTCGCACAGCTCCACCAATCTTTAGTCTATTCGCTGACATCATTCAATGTCTGGCACTGACAATACAAATTTGTAGACATCTATGATGCAACTTAAAGTAGTCTGTGTCTGTGTCCTATATTGGCACCATTAAATAGTTACTGCCAAATTACAATGTCAGAAACTCAGTAGATGAGCCCACCCCTGTACCTAAGTATGCCACCTTTTTTTTTGTTTTGGTTGTTTTGCGAGACATTAACATCTATTTATATTTTGGGAGTACTGGGACAGACACTCCTTGCACTACTCCTCCACTCACCACCAAGCTGCCCGTGTATCCATGTAACCGCTGTAAAACTGCCATGAGCCTATTGTTTGTAATTTTAGGCCTTTGAAGCCTGTCTGCGGTCCCTCCTTCCACTAGTCCTCCACTGACCAGACCACTGCTGCCCGTGTACCCCTGGAACCAATTAGAAAGTGCCTACAGCCAGCCCATTTTATTATGTTAGGCCTTCGAAGCCTTTCTGCGCTCCCTCCTTCCACTAGGCCTCCACTGACCACAATGCTGCCTGCCTGTGTATCCATGTAACCAATTTAAAACTGCCATGCCTGCCTATTGTTTGTTATTTTAGGCCTTTGATAGCCTGTCTGCGGCCCCTACTTGCAATACTCCTCCTCTGACCACAATGCTGCCTGCCTGTGTATCCATGTAACCAATTTAAAACTGCCATGACTGCCTAATGTTTGTTATTTTAGGCCTTTGTGAGCCTGTCTGCGGCCCCTACTCCTCCACTGACCACCAAGCTGCCTGCCCGTGTATCCATGTAACCGCTGTAAAACTGCCATGACTGCCTACTGTTTGTTATTTTAGGCCTTTGTGAGCCTGTCTGCGGCCCCTACTCCTCCACTGACCACCAAGCTGTCTGCCCGTGTATCCATGTAACCGCTGTAAAACTGCCATGACTGCCTACTGTTTGTTATTTTAGGCCTTTGAAGCCTGTCTGCGGTCCCTCCTTCCACTAGGCCTCCACTGACCAGACCACTGCTGCCCGTGTACCCCTGGAACCAATTATAAAGTGCCTACAGCCAGCCCATTTTATTATGTTAGGCCTTCGAAGCCTTTCTGCGCTCCCTCCTTCCACTAGGCCTCCACTGACCACAATGCTGCCTGCCTGTGTATCCATGTAACCAATTTAAAACTGCCATGCCTGCCTATTGTTTGTTATTTTAGGCCTTTGATAGCCTGTCTGCGGCCCCTACTTGCAATACTCCTCCTCTGACCACAATGCTGCCTGCCTGTGTATCCATGTAACCAATTTAAAACTGCCATGACTGCCTAATGTTTGTTATTTTAGGCCTTTGTGAGCCTGTCTGCGGCCCCTACTCCTCCACTGACCACCAAGCTGCCTGCCCGTGTATCCATGTAACCGCTGTAAAACTGCCATGACTGCCTACTGTTTGTTATTTTAGGCCTTTGTGAGCCTGTCTGCGGCCCCTACTCCTCCACTGACCACCAAGCTGCCTGCCCGTGTATCCATGTAACCGCTGTAAAACTGCCATGACTGCCTACTGTTTGTTATTTTAGGCCTTTGTGAGCCTGTCTGCGGCCCCTACTCCTCCACTGACCACCAAGCTGCCTGCCCGTGTATCCATGTAACCGCTGTAAAACTGCCATGACTGCCTACTGTTTGTTATTTTAGGCCTTTGAAGCCTGTCTGCGGTCCCTCCTTCCACTAGTCCTCCACTGACCAGACCACTGCTGCCCGTGTACCCCTGGAACCAATTATAAAGTGCCTACAGCCAGCCCATTTTATTATGTTAGGCCTTCGAAGCCTTTCTGCGCTCCCTCCTTCCACTAGGCCTCCACTGACCACAATGCTGCCTGCCTGTGTATCCATGTAACCAATTTAAAACTGCCATGCCTGCCTATTGTTTGTTATTTTAGGCCTTTGATAGCCTGTCTGCGGCCCCTACTTGCAATACTCCTCCTCTGACCACAATGCTGCCTGCCTGTGTATCCATGTAACCAATTTAAAACTGCCATGACTGCCTAATGTTTGTTATTTTAGGCCTTTGTGAGCCTGTCTGCGGCCCCTACTCCTCCACTGACCACCAAGCTGCCTGCCCGTGTATCCATGTAACCGCTGTAAAACTGCCATGACTGCCTACTGTTTGTTATTTTAGGCCTTTGTGAGCCTGTCTGCGGCCCCTACTCCTCCACTGACCACCAAGCTGCCTGCCCGTGTATCCATGTAACCGCTGTAAAACTGCCATGACTGCCTACTGTTTGTTATTTTAGGCCTTTGAAGCCTGTCTGTGGTCCCTCCTTCCACTAGGCCTCCACTGACCAGACCACTGCTGCCCGTGTACCCCTGGAACCAATTATAAAGTGCCTACAGCCAGCCCATTTTATTATGTTAGGCCTTCGAAGCCTTTCTGCGCTCCCTCCTTCCACTAGGCCTCCACTGACCACAATGCTGCCTGCCTGTGTATCCATGTAACCAATTTAAAACTGCCATGCCTGCCTATTGTTTGTTATTTTAGGCCTTTGATAGCCTGTCTGCGGCCCCTACTTGCAATACTCCTCCTCTGACCACAATGCTGCCTGCCTGTGTATCCATGTAACCAATTTAAAACTGCCATGACTGCCTAATGTTTGTTATTTTAGGCCTTTGTGAGCCTGTCTGCGGCCCCTACTCCTCCACTGACCACCAAGCTGCCTGCCCGTGTATCCATGTAACCGCTGTAAAACTGCCATGACTGCCTACTGTTTGTTATTTTAGGCCTTTGTGAGCCTGTCTGCGGCCCCTACTCCTCCACTGACCACCAAGCTGCCTGCCCGTGTATCCATGTAACCGCTGTAAAACTGCCATGACTGCCTACTGTTTGTTATTTTAGGCCTTTGAAGCCTGTCTGCGGTCCCTCCTTCCACTAGGCCTCCACTGACCAGACCACTGCTGCCCGTGTACCCCTGGAACCAATTATAAAGTGCCTACAGCCAGCCCATTTTATTATGTTAGGCCTTCGAAGCCTTTCTGCGCTCCCTCCTTCCACTAGGCCTCCACTGACCACAATGCTGCCTGCCTGTGTATCCATGTAACCAATTTAAAACTGCCATGCCTGCCTATTGTTTGTTATTTTAGGCCTTTGATAGCCTGTCTGCGGCCCCTACTTGCAATACTCCTCCTCTGACCACAATGCTGCCTGCCTGTGTATCCATGTAACCAATTTAAAACTGCCATGACTGCCTATTGTTTGTTATTTTAGGCCTTTGATAGCCTGTCTGCGGCCCCTACTTGCAATACTCCTCCTCTGACCACAATGCTGCCTGCCTGTGTATCCATGTAACCAATTTAAAACTGCCATGACTGCCTACTGTTTGTTATTTTAGGCCTTTGTGAGCCTGTCTGCGGCCCCTACTCCTCCACTGACCACCAAGCTGCCTGCCCGTGTATCCATGTAACCGCTGTAAAACTGCCATGAGCCTATTGTTTGTAATTTTAGGCCTTTGAAGCCTGTCTGCGGTCCCTCCTTCCACTAGTCCTCCACTGACCAGACCACTGCTGCCCGTGTACCCCTGGAACCAATTAGAAAGTGCCTACAGCCAGCCCATTTTATTATGTTAGGCCTTCGAAGCCTTTCTGCGCTCCCTCCTTCCACTAGGCCTCCACTGACCACAATGCTGCCTGCCTGTGTATCCATGTAACCAATTTAAAACTGCCATGCCTGCCTATTGTTTGTTATTTTAGGCCTTTGATAGCCTGTCTGCGGCCCCTACTTGCAATACTCCTCCTCTGACCACAATGCTGCCTGCCTGTGTATCCATGTAACCAATTTAAAACTGCCATGACTGCCTATTGTTTGTTATTTTAGGCCTTTGATAGCCTGTCTGCGGCCCCTACTTGCAATACTCCTCCTCTGACCACAATGCTGCCTGCCTGTGTATCCATGTAACCAATTTAAAACTGCCATGACTGCCTACTGTTTGTTATTTTAGGCCTTTGTGAGCCTGTCTGCGGCCCCTACTCCTCCACTGACCACCAAGCTGCCTGCCCGTGTATCCATGTAACCGCTGTAAAACTGCCATGACTGCCTACTGTTTGTTATTTTAGGCCTTTGTGAGCCTGTATGCGGCCCCTACTCCTCCACTGACCACCAAGCTGCCTGCCCGTGTATCCATGTAACCGCTGTAAAACTGCCATGAGCCTATTGTTTGTTATTTTAGGCCTTTGAAGCCTGTCTGCGGTCCCTCCTTCCACTAGTCCTCCACTGACCAGACCACTGCTGCCCGTGTACCCCTGGAACCAATTATAAAGTGCCTACAGCCAGCCCATTTTATTATGTTAGGCCTTCGAAGCCTTTCTGCGCTCCCTCCTTCCACTAGGCCTCCACTGACCACAATGCTGCCTGCCTGTGTATCCATGTAACCAATTTAAAACTGCCATGCCTGCCTATTGTTTGTTATTTTAGGCCTTTGATAGCCTGTCTGCGGCCCCTACTTGCAATACTCCTCCTCTGACCACAATGCTGCCTGCCTGTGTATCCATGTAACCAATTTAAAACTGCCATGACTGCCTACTGTTTGTTATTTTAGGCCTTTGTGAGCCTGTCTGCGGCCCCTACTCCTCCACTGACCACCAAGCTGCCTGCCCGTGTATCCATGTAACCGCTGTAAAACTGCCATGACTGCCTACTGTTTGTTATTTTAGGCCTTTGTGAGCCTGTCTGCGGCCCCTACTCCTCCACTGACCACCAAGCTGCCTGCCCGTGTATCCATGTAACCGCTGTAAAACTGCCATGACTGCCTACTGTTTGTTATTTTAGGCCTTTGAAGCCTGTCTGCGGTCCCTCCTTCCACTAGGCCTCCACTGACCAGACCACTGCTGCCCGTGTACCCCTGGAACCAATTATAAAGTGCCTACAGCCAGCCCATTTTATTATGTTAGGCCTTCGAAGCCTTTCTGCGCTCCCTCCTTCCACTAGGCCTCCACTGACCACAATGCTGCCTGCCTGTGTATCCATGTAACCAATTTAAAACTGCCATGCCTGCCTATTGTTTGTTATTTTAGGCCTTTGATAGCCTGTCTGCGGCCCCTACTTGCAATACTCCTCCTCTGACCACAATGCTGCCTGCCTGTGTATCCATGTAACCAATTTAAAACTGCCATGACTGCCTACTGTTTGTTATTTTAGGCCTTTGTGAGCCTGTCTGCGGCCCCTACTCCTCCACTGACCACCAAGCTGCCTGCCCGTGTATCCATGTAACCGCTGTAAAACTGCCATGAGCCTATTGTTTGTAATTTTAGGCCTTTGAAGCCTGTCTGCGGTCCCTCCTTCCACTAGTCCTCCACTGACCAGACCACTGCTGCCCGTGTACCCCTGGAACCAATTATAAAGTGCCTACAGCCAGCCCATTTTATTATGTTAGGCCTTCGAAGCCTTTCTGCGCTCCCTCCTTCCACTAGGCCTCCACTGACCACAATGCTGCCTGCCTGTGTATCCATGTAACCAATTTAAAACTGCCATGCCTGCCTATTGTTTGTTATTTTAGGCCTTTGATAGCCTGTCTGCGGCCCCTACTTGCAATACTCCTCCTCTGACCACAATGCTGCCTGCCTGTGTATCCATGTAACCAATTTAAAACTGCCATGACTGCCTACTGTTTGTTATTTTAGGCCTTTGTGAGCCTGTCTGCGGCCCCTACTCCTCCACTGACCACCAAGCTGCCTGCCCGTGTATCCATGTAACCGCTGTAAAACTGCCATGACTGCCTACTGTTTGTTATTTTAGGCCTTTGTGAGCCTGTCTGCGGCCCCTACTCCTCCACTGACCACCAAGCTGCCTGCCCGTGTATCCATGTAACCGCTGTAAAACTGCCATGACTGCCTACTGTTTGTTATTTTAGGCCTTTGAAGCCTGTCTGCGGTCCCTCCTTCCACTAGGCCTCCACTGACCAGACCACTGCTGCCCGTGTACCCCTGGAACCAATTATAAAGTGCCTACAGCCAGCCCATTTTATTATGTTAGGCCTTCGAAGCCTTTCTGCGCTCCCTCCTTCCACTAGGCCTCCACTGACCACAATGCTGCCTGCCTGTGTATCCATGTAACCAATTTAAAACTGCCATGCCTGCCTATTGTTTGTTATTTTAGGCCTTTGATAGCCTGTCTGCGGCCCCTACTTGCAATACTCCTCCTCTGACCACAATGCTGCCTGCCTGTGTATCCATGTAACCAATTTAAAACTGCCATGACTGCCTATTGTTTGTTATTTTAGGCCTTTGATAGCCTGTCTGCGGCCCCTACTTGCAATACTCCTCCTCTGACCACAATGCTGCCTGCCTGTGTATCCATGTAACCAATTTAAAACTGCCATGACTGCCTACTGTTTGTTATTTTAGGCCTTTGTGAGCCTGTCTGCGGCCCCTACTCCTCCACTGACCACCAAGCTGCCTGCCCGTGTATCCATGTAACCGCTGTAAAACTGCCATGAGCCTATTGTTTGTAATTTTAGGCCTTTGAAGCCTGTCTGCGGTCCCTCCTTCCACTAGTCCTCCACTGACCAGACCACTGCTGCCCGTGTACCCCTGGAACCAATTAGAAAGTGCCTACAGCCAGCCCATTTTATTATGTTAGGCCTTCGAAGCCTTTCTGCGCTCCCTCCTTCCACTAGGCCTCCACTGACCACAATGCTGCCTGCCTGTGTATCCATGTAACCAATTTAAAACTGCCATGCCTGCCTATTGTTTGTTATTTTAGGCCTTTGATAGCCTGTCTGCGGCCCCTACTTGCAATACTCCTCCTCTGACCACAATGCTGCCTGCCTGTGTATCCATGTAACCAATTTAAAACTGCCATGACTGCCTAATGTTTGTTATTTTAGGCCTTTGTGAGCCTGTCTGCGGCCCCTACTCCTCCACTGACCACCAAGCTGCCTGCCCGTGTATCCATGTAACCGCTGTAAAACTGCCATGACTGCCTACTGTTTGTTATTTTAGGCCTTTGTGAGCCTGTCTGCGGCCCCTACTCCTCCACTGACCACCAAGCTGCCTGCCCGTGTATCCATGTAACCGCTGTAAAACTGCCATGACTGCCTACTGTTTGTTATTTTAGGCCTTTGAAGCCTGTCTGCGGTCCCTCCTTCCACTAGTCCTCCACTGACCAGACCACTGCTGCCCGTGTACCCCTGGAACCAATTATAAAGTGCCTACAGCCAGCCCATTTTATTATGTTAGGCCTTCGAAGCCTTTCTGCGCTCCCTCCTTCCACTAGGCCTCCACTGACCACAATGCTGCCTGCCTGTGTATCCATGTAACCAATTTAAAACTGCCATGCCTGCCTATTGTTTGTTATTTTAGGCCTTTGATAGCCTGTCTGCGGCCCCTACTTGCAATACTCCTCCTCTGACCACAATGCTGCCTGCCTGTGTATCCATGTAACCAATTTAAAACTGCCATGACTGCCTATTGTTTGTTATTTTAGGCCTTTGATAGCCTGTCTGCGGCCCCTACTTGCAATACTCCTCCTCTGACCACAATGCTGCCTGCCTGTGTATCCATGTAACCAATTTAAAACTGCCATGACTGCCTACTGTTTGTTATTTTAGGCCTTTGTGAGCCTGTCTGCGGCCCCTACTCCTCCACTGACCACCAAGCTGCCTGCCCGTGTATCCATGTAACCGCTGTAAAACTGCCATGACTGCCTACTGTTTGTTATTTTAGGCCTTTGTGAGCCTGTCTGCGGCCCCTACTCCTCCACTGACCACCAAGCTGCCTGCCCGTGTATCCATGTAACCGCTGTAAAACTGCCATGAGCCTATTGTTTGTTATTTTAGGCCTTTGAAGCCTGTCTGCGGTCCCTCCTTCCACTAGTCCTCCACTGACCAGACCACTGCTGCCCGTGTACCCCTGGAACCAATTATAAAGTGCCTACAGCCAGCCCATTTTATTATGTTAGGCCTTCGAAGCCTTTCTGCGCTCCCTCCTTCCACTAGGCCTCCACTGACCACAATGCTGCCTGCCTGTGTATCCATGTAACCAATTTAAAACTGCCATGCCTGCCTATTGTTTGTTATTTTAGGCCTTTGATAGCCTGTCTGCGGCCCCTACTTGCAATACTCCTCCTCTGACCACAATGCTGCCTGCCTGTGTATCCATGTAACCAATTTAAAACTGCCATGACTGCCTACTGTTTGTTATTTTAGGCCTTTGTGAGCCTGTCTGCGGCCCCTACTCCTCCACTGACCACCAAGCTGCCTGCCCGTGTATCCATGTAACCGCTGTAAAACTGCCATGACTGCCTACTGTTTGTTATTTTAGGCCTTTGTGAGCCTGTCTGCGGCCCCTACTCCTCCACTGACCACCAAGCTGCCTGCCCGTGTATCCATGTAACCGCTGTAAAACTGCCATGACTGCCTACTGTTTGTTATTTTAGGCCTTTGTGAGCCTGTCTGCGGCCCCTACTCCTCCACTGACCACCAAGCTGCCTGCCCGTGTATCCATGTAACCGCTGTAAAACTGCCATGACTGCCTACTGTTTGTTATTTTAGGCCTTTGAAGCCTGTCTGCGGTCCCTCCTTCCACTAGTCCTCCACTGACCAGACCACTGCTGCCCGTGTACCCCTGGAACCAATTATAAAGTGCCTACAGCCAGCCCATTTTATTATGTTAGGCCTTCGAAGCCTTTCTGCGCTCCCTCCTTCCACTAGGCCTCCACTGACCACAATGCTGCCTGCCTGTGTATCCATGTAACCAATTTAAAACTGCCATGCCTGCCTATTGTTTGTTATTTTAGGCCTTTGATAGCCTGTCTGCGGCCCCTACTTGCAATACTCCTCCTCTGACCACAATGCTGCCTGCCTGTGTATCCATGTAACCAATTTAAAACTGCCATGACTGCCTAATGTTTGTTATTTTAGGCCTTTGTGAGCCTGTCTGCGGCCCCTACTCCTCCACTGACCACCAAGCTGCCTGCCCGTGTATCCATGTAACCGCTGTAAAACTGCCATGACTGCCTACTGTTTGTTATTTTAGGCCTTTGTGAGCCTGTCTGCGGCCCCTACTCCTCCACTGACCACCAAGCTGCCTGCCCGTGTATCCATGTAACCGCTGTAAAACTGCCATGACTGCCTACTGTTTGTTATTTTAGGCCTTTGAAGCCTGTCTGCGGTCCCTCCTTCCACTAGGCCTCCACTGACCAGACCACTGCTGCCCGTGTACCCCTGGAACCAATTATAAAGTGCCTACAGCCAGCCCATTTTATTATGTTAGGCCTTTGAAGCCTGTCTGCGGTCCCTACTTTAAATACTCCTCCACTCACCACCAAGCTGCCTGCCCGTGTATCCATGTAACCGATTTCAAACTGCCATGACTGCCTACTGTTTGTTATTTTAGGCCTTTGATAGCCTGTCTGCGGCCCCTACTTGCAATACTCCTCCACTGACCACAATGCTGCCTGGAGTGCCTGCCTGTGTATCCATGTAACCGATTTCAAACTGCCATGACTGCCTACTGTTTGTTATTTTAGGCCTTTGTGAGCCTGTCTGCGGCCCCTACTTGCAATAATCCTCCACTGACCACACCAATGCTGCCCGTGTACCCCTGGAACCTATTTAAAAGTTCACAGAGCCTAGTTATATATTTTATTTACTATTAATAAGGCCATGATGGACTACGCTGTACCACGCTACAAGCTAACCAGTCGACACTTCTTTTGCGAGAAAAGCCATCCCAACCCTCCACCAGCTTGTAGAAGACCGCATTGTCCATGCACTCTGGCAATCTGTGAGTACAAAGGTGCACCTGACAACAGACGCATGGACCTGTAGGCATGGCCACGGAAGATTACGTGTCCATTACGGCGCAATGGGTTAATGTGTTGGATGCATGGTCCACAGGGGACAGCCTACTAAGTATGTCTGCAGTCCCTAATTCAAATTGTCCTCCACTGTCTAAATCGGAGCTTCCACCTTCTGGCTTTCGGCCTATAGTATCAGAAATTAAACTGCATTTGGCCTTCAACTTTGGTTACGGCCTACTAACGGCTTCTGCCCCTCCCTGGTGTTGCCCTCAACTAAATAAAGCTGAGCTTCAACCTTCCGGCTCCCATTAAGTGGTTTTGAAAAAACAAAACTTTGGTTACGGCCTACTAACGGCTTCTGCCCCTCCCTGGTGTTGCCCTCAACTAAATAAAGCTGAGCTTCAACCTTCCGGCTCCCATTAAGTGGTTTTGAAAAAACAAAATGGTGGATAGGGCCTACTAACGGCTTCTGCCCCTCCCTGGTGTTGCCCTCAACTAAATAAAGCTGAGCTTCAACCTTCCGGCTCCCATTAAGTGGTTTTGAAAAAACAAAACTTTGGTTACGGCCTACTAACGGCTTCTGCCCCTCCCTGGTGTTGCCCTCAACTAAATAAAGCTGAGCTTCAACCTTCCGGCTCCCATTAAGTGGTTTTGAAAAAACAAAATGGTGGATAGGGCCTACTAACGGCTTCTGCCCCTCCCTGGTGTTGCCCTCAACTAAATAAAGCTGAGCTTCAACCTTCCGGCTCCCATTAAGTGGTTTTGAAAAAACAAAATGGTGGATAGGGCCTACTAACGGCTTCTGCCCCTCCCTGGTGTTGCCCTCAACTAAATAAAGCTGAGCTTCAACCTTCCGGCTCCCATTAAGTGGTTTTGAAAAAACAAAACTTTGGTTACGGCCTACTAACGGCTTCTGCCCCTCCCTGGTGTTGCCCTCAACTAAATAAAGCTGAGCTTCAACCTTCCGGCTCCCATTAAGTGGTTTTGAAAAAACAAAATGGTGGATAGGGCCTACTAACGGCTTCTGCCCCTCCCTGGTGTTGCCCTCAACTAAATAAAGCTGAGCTTCAACCTTCCGGCTCCCATTAAGTGGTTTTGAAAAAACAAAATGGTGGATAGGGCCTACTAACGGCTTCTGCCCCTCCCTGGTGTTGCCCTCAACTAAATAAAGCTGAGCTTCAACCTTCCGGCTCCCATTAAGTGGTTTTGAAAAAACAAAATGGTGGATAGGGCCTACTAACGGCTTCTGCCCCTCCCTGGTGTTGCCCTCAACTAAATAAAGCTGAGCTTCAACCTTCCGGCTCCCATTAAGTGGTTTTGAAAAAACAAAACTTTGGTTACGGCCTACTAACGGCTTCTGCCCCTCCCTGGTGTTGCCCTCAACTAAATAAAGCTGAGCTTCAACCTTCCGGCTCCCATTAAGTGGTTTTGAAAAAACAAAATGGTGGATAGGGCCTACTAACGGCTTCTGCCCCTCCCTGGTGTTGCCCTCAACTAAATAAAGCTGAGCTTCAACCTTCCGGCTCCCATTAAGTGGTTTTGAAAAAACAAAATGGTGGATAGGGCCTACTAACGGCTTCTGCCCCTCCCTGGTGTTGCCCTCAACTAAATAAAGCTGAGCTTCAACCTTCCGGCTCCCATTAAGTGGTTTTGAAAAAACAAAATGGTGGATAGGGCCTACTAACGGCTTCTGCCCCTCCCTGGTGTTGCCCTCAACTAAATAAAGCTGAGCTTCAACCTTCCGGCTCCCATTAAGTGGTTTTGAAAAAACAAAATGGTGGATAGGGCCTACTAACGGCTTCTGCCCCTCCCTGGTGTTGCCCTCAACTAAATAAAGCTGAGCTTCAACCTTCCGGCTCCCATTAAGTGGTTTTGAAAAAACAAAACTTTGGTTACGGCCTACTAACGGCTTCTGCCCCTCCCTGGTGTTGCCCTCAACTAAATAAAGCTGAGCTTCAACCTTCCGGCTCCCATTAAGTGGTTTTGAAAAAACAAAATGGTGGATAGGGCCTACTAACGGCTTCTGCCCCTCCCTGGTGTTGCCCTCAACTAAATAAAGCTGAGCTTCAACCTTCCGGCTCCCATTAAGTGGTTTTGAAAAAACAAAATGGTGGATAGGGCCTACTAACGGCTTCTGCCCCTCCCTGGTGTTGCCCTCAACTAAATAAAGCTGAGCTTCAACCTTCCGGCTCCCATTAAGTGGTTTTGAAAAAACAAAACTTTGGTTACGGCCTACTAACGGCTTCTGCCCCTCCCTGGTGTTGCCCTCAACTAAATAAAGCTGAGCTTCAACCTTCCGGCTCCCATTAAGTGGTTTTGAAAAAACAAAATGGTGGATAGGGCCTACTAACGGCTTCTGCCCCTCCCTGGTGTTGCCCTCAACTAAATAAAGCTGAGCTTCAACCTTCCGGCTCCCATTAAGTGGTTTTGAAAAAACAAAATGGTGGATAGGGCCTACTAACGGCTTCTGCCCCTCCCTGGTGTTGCCCTCAACTAAATAAAGCTGAGCTTCAACCTTCCGGCTCCCATTAAGTGGTTTTGAAAAAACAAAATGGTGGATAGGGCCTACTAACGGCTTCTGCCCCTCCCTGGTGTTGCCCTCAACTAAATAAAGCTGAGCTTCAACCTTCCGGCTCCCATTAAGTGGTTTTGAAAAAACAAAACTTTGGTTACGGCCTACTAACGGCTTCTGCCCCTCCCTGGTGTTGCCCTCAACTAAATAAAGCTGAGCTTCAACCTTCCGGCTCCCATTAAGTGGTTTTGAAAAAACAAAATGGTGGATAGGGCCTACTAACGGCTTCTGCCCCTCCCTGGTGTTGCCCTCAACTAAATAAAGCTGAGCTTCAACCTTCCGGCTCCCATTAAGTGGTTTTGAAAAAACAAAATGGTGGATAGGGCCTACTAACGGCTTCTGCCCCTCCCTGGTGTTGCCCTCAACTAAATAAAGCTGAGCTTCAACCTTCCGGCTCCCATTAAGTGGTTTTGAAAAAACAAAACTTTGGTTACGGCCTACTAACGGCTTCTGCCCCTCCCTGGTGTTGCCCTCAACTAAA
Source organism: Ranitomeya variabilis (assembly GCF_051348905.1). Taxonomy (NCBI): domain Eukaryota; kingdom Metazoa; phylum Chordata; class Amphibia; order Anura; family Dendrobatidae; genus Ranitomeya; species Ranitomeya variabilis. The sequence goes on from NC_135238.1 coordinate 46,408,888, forward strand.
TAAAGCTGAGCTTCAACCTTCCGGCTCCCATTAAGTGGTTTTGAAAAAACAAAATGGTGGATAGGGCCTACTAACGGCTTCTGCCCCTCCCTGGTGTTGCCCTCAACTAAATAAAGCTGAGCTTCAACCTTCCGGCTCCCATTAAGTGGTTTTGAAAAAACAAAATGGTGGATAGGGCCTACTAACGGCTTCTGCCCCTCCCTGGTGTTGCCCTCAACTAAATAAAGCTGAGCTTCAACCTTCCGGCTCCCATTAAGTGGTTTTGAAAAAACAAAATGGTGGATAGGGCCTACTAACGGCTTCTGCCCCTCCCTGGTGTTGCCCTCAACTAAATAAAGCTGAGCTTCAACCTTCCGGCTCCCATTAAGTGGTTTTGAAAAAACAAAACTTTGGTTACGGCCTACTAACGGCTTCTGCCCCTCCCTGGTGTTGCCCTCAACTAAATAAAGCTGAGCTTCAACCTTCCGGCTCCCATTAAGTGGTTTTGAAAAAACAAAATGGTGGATAGGGCCTACTAACGGCTTCTGCCCCTCCCTGGTGTTGCCCTCAACTAAATAAAGCTGAGCTTCAACCTTCCGGCTCTCATTAAGTGGTTTTGAAAAAACAAAATGGTGGATAGGGCCTACTAACGGCTTCTGCCCCTCCCTGGTGTTGTCCTCAACTGAACAAAGCTGAGCTTCCACATTCTGCCTTTCGCCCTATACTATCAGATATTAAACTGCATTTGGCCTACTAGTGTGGTTAGGCCCTTGAAACAGTGTCTGCTGCTCTTGGGTTTGCTACACCACTGAACAAAGCAATGCCGCCTGTTTAGTCCTGTTACCAATTTTGAACTGCATTTAGCCTATCTTATTCTTTGGCCCTATATCTGTTTCCTCCTCATCCTGCCCATTGCCCAGCCACTGCTAAATGAGTCTGCTGGTACATTGACCTAGACCACTACATTCCCCTTGTACTCTACACAGCCAGAATCTGACCCTGCTGAAAGTAAGGTTCCCCTTCCCGCATGTTATACCACCTTACACAGGGACAAAGAGGAAGGTGCAGATGAAAGTGCAGGTTCCTTCATCAGGTGGGGGGGCATACTCGTTGGCGACGTCACTGGCACAGGGCCCCTCAGAGTACGCAAAAGTGTCGCTGCTGGTGGGAGGCGCCCCCGCCATGCAAACACACCGCCGTACTTTGAGGGGCCCTGTGCCAGTGCCAATGCGAACGAGTGGGCCCCCCCCTGCTTGCTCAGGATCACAGCACTTGCAACGTTGAAATACTTACCTTTCCCTGCAACACCGCCGTGACGTAGTCCGCATTTCCTGGGCCCACGAAAAACTTGAGCCAGCCCTACTCCCCCCACAACTTTTGCCAAATGACCCCCAATTCCCTATGCCCAACTATTATTATAAAGTTAATTACGATTGGCAAGCTTCAGAAACAAGAATGGATGTTTTTGTCATTAAAATGGGCACTGTAGGTGTTTTCCTGGCCTCCACTCACTGCCGACTATGCTTCCCCATTGACTTGCATTGGGTTTCGTGTTTCGGTCGATCCCCGACTTTTAGCGATAATCGGCCGAATGCACTCGACTCGACTCTGGACAAAATCGGGTTTCCCAAAACCCTACTCGATCTTAAAAAAATGAAAGTCGCTCAACCCTAGCTACAATGACACACAGAGGGCATGAATACTTTCCTCACCCACTGATTATACCTATGGCTATACTCCATTTCTGTGTTAGTCTGTGTTGTTGTATACAAGTGACTGGTTCTCACAAACTCTTTTGAAGAAGCAATAAGAAATGGGCAACATTAACGACTGTATACGTAGTGGTCAGCTAATGAAACTTAGTGCAGCAGATGAAGCGCATCATGTTACTTCCCTAATAAATGGGAAGATGCACAGCAGCGCCATCAACTCAGAACCGGCCACAACCAGTGGGAACCAGCTACACTTGTCTACTGTTTGGAGAAGTCTGGCCAGAAGTGGCGTTCATGGAAGAATTGTGGCCAAACGTTAAAAAAAGTGACAAAAAGAAGTGATGGAGGTGATTGCGGTCACCAGATACTGATGATGGAGGGAACGGGCGGTCAGCAAATATTGATTTTATTTAGATTTCTCTTTGCATTTTGTTAATTGATAAACTATTCACACTTCTATTTTTTAAAGAATTCTAATTTTGCAGCATTTTTTTCAAACATGTCTAATAGGTTTGCGCAGTACTGTATATATAGAAGTCACACTTGGCAAACGTTCTAGCTCATAATTATAGGTATCAGGTCAATGACTGAATCACAAGGGTATAATGATTGCAGTTCAGGTCCCACTGGGCTTGATGTTGTGCAGTGTGATTACCCGGGTGGGAAGAGATTTGGAGCGGCCCTCAGAGCAGGGAGGGTATATATATATATGTGTATATGTATATATGTGTATATAGACTTGAGTCATGGGATGTGACTGCTGATCTGAGATGTGGTGAGTGTGAAGAGGCGGCACAGACATTTTGTATCCACTATAACAAGATAAACAAGAATCATTCTACAAAAGAAAAACTTTTATTTTGCCTTTTTGGTTGTGAATTGTTAAATGTATTTACCAAAGCCCCTTATTGGGGAACGTCTGACAACTATTTAAAGTGTATCGCCAGCTTAAAGGGGGTGTTCACCTTTGGGGACATGACTTTTTTTTTAACTTAAATGCATGTAATTAGGGCTAAAAATATATTTTTTTGCAATTGGGCTTCTGTAAACATTTTGCACCTTTTACTTTTTGCAGCCTCTGGTTGCATTGTCTATTGCAATGTGTTAACTGAGAATTCGTCGGTCAGCTCGCTATGACAATCTGATGGAGGACTTTGCATCTTTATTTGATTAGTCTTCTTCTATGGCTCGTTTCATCCGATTTGTAACCGTAAACCACATCAAAGTTAGAAGTGCAGGGACACAAAGAGTCTGTAACAGCCAAAAGGTGCAACGTGTTTATGGAAACCCAATTGCAAAAATGATTGTTATCCGCAAATCCATGCATTTAATAAAAAAAATGTCCCAAAAGGCAGATGACCCTAAACACTGGTGAAGACACAATGTGGACGGAAAGTTTTAGTTTGTATTTTTTCCTTATCAGGGAAACATTGAAAAAGTTTTGATTTTTTTTCAGTTGTGAAACTTTTTTGTTGTTGTTGGAAGCGGATATAAATGTGCGTGAAGGTTTCACAAATGTGATTGTTCATCATATGAAGGTAAGACTGTGTTTTCTTTTTTTTTTTTCAGGAAACCAATTTATATAAAAATATTCAGTTGAAAAAAGAGCAATGCAAAATTCTCCAGCTCTGATACATGAGACAATTATCCGGTGGACAGGTTATTTTTTTTAACTCATCCTGTTGATTAGATGGCTGCCCTAACACCTGTCCTGTCTGCATACTTTATTTTATTCCAGTAGAACATTTCTTAAAGGGATTCTCCATCACTTATCCATTCCACCCAAATGGGTGATGTATGGGACAGTTGCAGGGAGAACCATGCGATGTACAGATACACAGCTCATCTCTTTTAATTCATAGGACATCTCTCTGCATACAGCAAGAAGTCTCCACATTTAGGCAGAAGAGAGAGGAAATCCCTTTAACAAAGCACATAGGTCCTCATCTGTGATACTAGAGACAGCAGAAATACAGGGAACAATGTGAAACTGTGCTCCTGACAAACTGCAAGTCTGACGTTTTTAAATTTTGGAATGGAAAAAGGAAGGAACAAAAATAATAAAACAGAACAGAATGACAATGTTTGGTTTCAGCAGCCTCTATGTATCACTGAAGAATAATAAAGCAGATAGAATAGAATGACAGTGTTTGGTTTCAGCAGCCTCTATGTATCACTACAGAATAATAAAACACATAGAACAGAATGATAATGTTTGGTTTCAGCAGCCTCTATGTATAACTGCAGAATAATAAAACAGAACAGAATAATAATGTTTGCTTTCAGCAGCCTCTATGTATCACTGCAGAATAGTAAAATAGAACAGAATGACAATGTTTGGTTTCAGCAGCCTCTATGTATCACTGAAGAATAATAAAGCAGATAGAATAGATTGACAGTGTTTGGTTTCAGCAGCCTCTATGTATCACTACAGAATAATAAAACACATAGAACAGAATGATAATGTTTGGTTTCAGCAGCCTCTATGTATAACTGCAGAATAATAAAACAGAACAGAATAATAATGTTTGCTTTCAGCTGTCTCTATGTATCACTGCAGAATAGTAAAATAGAACAGAATGACAATGTTTGGTTTCAGCAGCCTCTATGTATCACTGCAGAATAATAAAATAGAACAGAATGGCAATGTTTGTTATTAGCAGCCTTTATGTATCACTGTAGAATTATAAAACAGATATAACAGAATGATAATGTTTGGTTTCAGCAGCCTCTATGTATCACTGCAGAATAATAAAAGTGATAGAAGAGAACGACAATGGTTTCAGCAGCCTCTATGTATCACTGCAGAATGAGTTGCCATTCATATCAGTCTTTGAGCGTGTCCAGCATCGTGCTCAGTACCCTTCATCTTTCTTCTTTGTCTTTGAGATGAGTAGTTTAAATATTATTACTGATCCATTAAAAAATAACTTGTATTAATTTGTTCGTTTCTCATAACTCAATAGTACACATGAAAATAAGTAATTTTGTAATTTATCTTTTCAGAGAAATCTGCTTCTTTCTCCTCCTGAACTGATCTTTCAATCTCAGTACAAGGGTAAAAGCTGTAAAATGTATATTCCGTGAAGACAGATGTGCACAATACTGAGATACTGTAGCTGTTGACAGTTGCTGCCTATAAGATTCTAGAGGAGAGGAGAGAAGGGAAGAGCTGGAGGAGACCCTGACATTCTGCTGCAAGTTCTCCTGAAATGACAGTTACACTTTAAATCTATGTTTTAAAAAAATAAATACAGTTTAAAAAGTAACTGTCATTTCAGGAGAACTTGCGATTGGACAAGAGAGTTGCTGCCTTTAAGATTCTATGGAGCGATAGGGGGAGGAAATGGAGGAGTTAGAGGAGACACTGACATTCTGCTGCAAGTTCTCCTGAAATGACAGTTACACTTTAAATCTACGTTTAAAAAAAAGGAAAAAAAAATTGAAATGTAACTGTTGTTTCAGGAGAGATTGGACATGACATTTGCTGCCTCTAAGATTCTATGGAAGGGAAGGGGATGAGGAGAAGGGAGGAGCTAGAGGAGACACTGACATTCTGCTCCTAGTTCTCCTAAAAGTTGAAATGTAACTTGTTTCAGGAGAACTTGCAGTAAAATGTCAGCGTCTCCTCCCCCTCCCCTCTACGTAGAATCTTTTAAGAACCAATGGTCATCTACTAACACAGTAATGTGAACGTCTGTCTTTCCTAAGTACAGATTTTACCCCTGAATTGTCAGCAAAAGATCAGTCCTGGAGGAGAAAGAAGCAGAGTTCTCTGATAAGATAATTTACAAGGTTGCATATTTGCATGTGTACTATCGATTTATGAAATAAAAGTTAAAGCAATGCTGACTCTTTACATATAATAGTTGCGTTCCTCCACATCAGGTCTCCAAAAGTCTTCTCAACTGGACTCTTCACTTTTTACAGTCTGCTGTGTGCATCCATCAGTAAAGTTAGGAATAATCAGCACAAGTGAAGAAGGCTCCAACCAGGGGAGACAGCAGAACCATATAGGGTGCACGAACACTACAATAACTCATCACTATGCTTTTGAGGTGGTAGTGGCCCTCATACCTTTTGGGCCCCTGTGTGGCTGAACAGGTTGCACCAATGGTATGTCCGTCTTTGTTTCCCTCCATAAACTCTTCTTCATACTTATGCCCAACACAGAACACCTTGTCCTTGAATTATTTATAGAATTGTTTTACACTATGAATGCTTTTGATTTTTCCAAACTTTTTGTATTGTTTTTTTTTTTCATTTTATTTCTTTTTTTCTGAATTTCAGATGAATTTCACAAGTAGTCAAGCAAATTCAACCAAAGTGTCTTCCCAGCTGAGTATGAACCTAGAGGTCCTGAGAACAAGTGGTTTTATCCCGACGTTCCTCTGCTTCTTTTTCTTCTTGTATTTCATAGCTGTGATGTTGAGCATCTTCCTCAAGAGTCCGAGTGCTCGGGAAAGTGCCCGCTATGTCCTGTTTGCCCACATGCTTATTAATGACACTGTGTATCTCGCTCTTGGAATTTTTCTCTTTGCGTTTTACTTTTATCCAATCACTTTTCCCGTCCCCTTCTGTTACATTCTCGTCATCATGTCTTCGACGACTCTGAAGGTCACGCCATTCAACCTGGCAGCCTTGTCCTTGGAGCGCTACATAGCCATATGCTACCCGCTAAGACACGGAGAGTTCTGCACAGTGCACAGGTGCGGTATCGCTATTTTGGTCATGTGGACCATAGTCCTGATTCCCCATATTGTGGACGTCATTATTCTCATCTTTTCAGTTGAGAGAGCCTATTTCCTACTTTATTTAAAATGTGGCCGAATAAATCTCGGATTCACCCCGGCACACGAAATTATTCGAGTTTTTTCAAATGCTTTTACTTTTTCCCTGGCTGGTCTAATCATTATATTCACCTATGCCAAGATCATGATGGTGGCTGTGAAGATGAACTCCGGTAAAGCCTCAGCCTCCAAAGCTGGGAAAACCATCATACTCCACGCGTTTCAGCTCCTGCTGTGCATGACGTCTCTTACCTACAGAATTGTGGAAATGCAGTTCTTAGATAATATAGTACTGCTGGCCGTCATCAATTTTTGCTTTTTCATGTGTCTTCCAAGGCTTATTAGTCCTTTGATATACGGTATAAGGGATGAGCTTTTCTCTAGTAACATGAAAAAATATTTTTTGTGCAACAGGCTGAAGATGTCTTTTAGAAAGTCTTAAAACTAAAAGGCAATATTGATTATAAAGTGGAGATTGTGGTGATTTTTCCATAGTCAAATAAAGGATTTCTACCAAAAACTCCCTTAAATGTGGTTTGCAAGATGTTGATGGCTCCTTGTTGGAGTCTTTCTTCTGATCGAGCACGTTCTGATCTACAGGAAGGCCAAAATCCAGCCAGTACACAGAAGTGGTCCTTTTAATGGATAAATTCAGTACAGACTTTAAGGGGGTGAATAGTTATGCACACTGATGTTTTCAGCTGTTTTGTCCTATTTGTTTGCTTCACAAGAAAAAGAGAACCAAGGTTTACTGCTGTAGGCATGCTTCATAGTTACATAGGTTGAAAAACGACATCGGTCCATCAAGTCCATCAAGTTCTCCCTTTCTCCAGCAATTGTTCATTTTGTCACTAAATTATCTATACCTTGCAATGTTATGTGTATTGAGGATATTGTCCAGCCCTTGCATAAAAGCTGTTATAGTGTCGGCCATTACTACCGCTTGTGGTCGGCATTCCACAGTCTGACTGATCTACAGTAAAGAACCCTTTCCTATTTATCTTCCTTCCACCCGTAATGAGTGCCCCTTGGTCCTTACTGCGGTCCTTGGAAGGAATAAGTCATGCATCGTCCTCTGTACAGACCACACATATATTTATACATGTAAATGTCATCCCCTCTGAGGTGTCTTTTTTACTAAGCTAAACAAGTTCAACTTTTCCAACCTTTCATCCTATGAGCGGCCTCCATCCTTGTAATAATCTAGTTGACACCTTTGAACTGACTCTAACTTCTGAATCTCCTTTTTAAAATGTGGAGCCCAAAACTGGATCCCATATTCTAGATGTGGCCTCACCAGTTATTTGTAAAAGGGTAATAATACATTGGGATTGTGGGATTTTATCTCTCTTTTTATACATATAGTACTAATATCTTGTTTGCTTTTGCGGCTGCTGTCTGTCATTGAGTGCTGCTGCTCAGCTTACTTGTAACCAGAATCCCCCGTCCTTCTCCTGTTCTGTAGTCCGAAATTGTTCGGAAAACGATCACAAAACATAAATTCGGCACGAATATGGCACATTCAGTTTTGTGATTGGAAACACGGTAACATTTGGTAAAAGTACAGGAAAATATTTGCGTTGACACAAAAGTATTTTCACCACTTTTGCACCGATAATGGTGTTGTATCATGAGTGTTTGGCACGTGTTTGATGAGGGAGGGGGGTTGCAGAGCTCAGAGGCGCGGCATTCTTGTAAATAGTTGTTTGTTTTTTCTCCTAACTTTATGTGTGCACTTTGTGGCTAGCCAATCATGGCGCAGGAACATCCACAATGTCCAGACACAACGGCTTGTGTCATAGGCTGCTGAAATCACATGTCCTTCTCCATATAAATAGCGGACATCTTGTTTTAGCGCCATTTTTACACTGTAACAGCGCAGAGAGGCTGCTCCTGACGCTGGCACTATAAGCAGCAAGATTGTAGCTAGTTAGCTAGGCGGTTCTATATCAGTCACATAGTGTAGCTAGATGGTGTCCGGTGTGGCTGTTAAATTTACCTTCCAGCATTTTTATTTTTTATTGTCATTACTGAGGTCCACAGACAAAGCCAGCAGGGAACATGTCCTACAAGTGTGTTGTGCACTGCTTCTAGTGTGCTCCATGCACGAGTATAGCATTCTAATAAATGTTATTTCACTAGCTAAATGTGATACAGCCCGCTGTATCCCACCTTGTCATTTAGTGCTGTGGTGATATGAAACTGTCTGCAGACCTAAGGCACATTAAAAAAAAAATTACAATTTTTCTGTTGCAAAAAGCCCACTGTATCACACTTTGTTGTTGGGTAGTAAATTAAGCTGTCTGCAGATTTCATGCAGATAACCAAAAATGTTTTTCTGTTGCTAAACGTCATACAGTAGGGGACCTGACTTTCAAATAGTTTGTAGCATCTAGTGTGTTATAGATACCTGATCCAGAGACCACCAAAAAATTCTTGTGTTCCTAACGTCATACAGTACAGGACATCTGACTTTCAAATTCTTTGTAGCATATCTTCATTGTCATACAGGCCTCATCCACACTCAAACAATTCTTTCTTCTGTGAGTAACACGATACATCACGCCTTATATCACCTTGTAATTTACTGTCACTGAAATTCAGCTGTTTGCAGAGGTGGTGCAGAGTTTAAAATCTATTTTTCATGACTTGGAAAAAGCGAGGCTGTTGTTGAAGGGGAATTAGGCTTGGTGTTCAAGATGTATGTGGGGTAGATGGTAAGGTTAGTGAAAACACTAGTGAACCAACGTCACGTCCTGTGCAAAGACATCTGACAACTTCTGTTACAGGACGGGCTACTCCACTACCTTTCTTTGGCAGATGCACAGTGGTACGCCTTGTTGATGAGGCCCTGAAAGACCATGTGCTGGAGTAGATAGCAATCGCAGCTTCAAGTGGCCTTTTCTCCTCATCCTCCACCTCAACATCACACCCAGTACAGTCCACAGAGGTGGCACCCAAATTCCCTTGCTCCCCTCTGTGTCCCAGCTCTCCAACTGTACAACTGACTGTACAGAACCACAGACGGTGGTCTGAAGAGCTTTTTCACACATTCTATGCCATGGTCATCAGAAATGTACTCAAAAGCTTCACAGAGTCAAGAGGAGGAAATCTGCACAACTTTTTTTTTTAGCTTGGATCCTGGGCAGGACGAAGTAGGGTCTGAACGCTATCCTGATCCTCATCATCAGATGTTAACCCCTGGGAGGAGATGATCCTGATGAGACTCAGATATCTGAGGCTCCTGAGGACTGTACTTTGCTGTCAGGGTAGGAAGAGTAGGAGGGCAAATCCTAGGGTGAGGAATGTGATAACAGAAAGGATGATGATGATGAGGTGTTAGATCCCGTTGGTGTGAACATAGAGGCACACAGCTGAGTAGGTCATCTGAGGAGGAAGATGAGGAGGTTATGTTGCGCCATATGTCACAGACACGTAGTGATGCAGCCACAACGAGCAATGCATCCTCAGCCACAACTGTTTCTGTGACCAGCAGTGTCCACGGGTCTGCAGCTCACAGGGGTGGCAAAGGTTGTCTAGCCTGGGACTTTTTTGACACTGCAAAGGATGAGCCAACTCACGTAATCTGCCAGCTTTGCAAAAAAAATAACTGAGTAGAGGTAAAAAGTGCAATATAATTTGACTAGTACATGTATGAACTTTCACATGCGCAATCTACATGTGTTACTGTGGGAATCCCACTGCGCAAAAATGCAGATGAGCAGACCTCAACAACCATCAGCCACCCCATCAATCGCATCTGCTGCTTCTTCCTCCTGCTCTGTTACTGTGCCAACTATTGAGATGCAGGTCTTCGACCGCAGAACCTCGGGTTCTTTACCCTCTCCAGTCATGCTGACTGAAAGGCCGCCTTCAGCTGTAACGGAAGCAGACATACCTGCTGTTTTTGACCGATCTCAGAGAATGAGCACACCACTAGTTTCTCAATCCACAGTAACATCTCCTTCTGCACCTCTCTCATAGTCCAGCAGCTTGTCTGGTTCACAATACTCCACCCCGTCTCAGCAGTGCAGCCAGCCCATGGTTCCCAGTTGTGGTCACGTAAAATATTGTTTCCTCCTATACATGACAAAGCTAGGAGGTTGAACTCCACCATCTCCAGTCTGTTGGCCACAGAAATGCTGCCTTTTTTCCTTGCAGATACAGACGGTTTTCGAAAGCTGATGGCCGTCGCAGTCCCCCAGTACCAATTGCCCAGTCGCCATTACTTTTCTAAGAAAGCTGTGTGTGTACTACACCAGCATGTTGCCGACAACGTCACACCTTCCTTGACTAAATCTATGTCTGCCATGGGTGTCCATCTGTTGGATTGGGAGTAGTAGAAGACCTGTCGGTCCCTATTATACTAATTCTACTGTGGTGAAATTGATGCCACTTTTGTGGTGTTTGCCAATAATTTTTGGAAATGTGAACACTCCTGGTTGTGTCTCCTTCATGCGTGTTGCCTGTAGCAGTAGGCCTCCGAGACCGTCAGGCCTCCACTTCCTTGGACTCAACTACCCCTGTTACTGTCCTTAGATTTTTCTGACAATGGCAGTCTACAAAACTGATATTTGTGCCACCTGAGTGTGGCTCAGCATGAAAGCAGGTAGAGGTGTTCCATTTGGTATCAGGCTCCCAGCACAGGAGGTCTACACCGATCCCTCACCCACCTCATCTTACTGTGACGTTCAATTGAAAGCTGTAAATGCTGTCCCAGACCCCAATACCTCATGCCTGGCTGATTGCTGCAGAGCCATCCTACGATCTGTGCTGTGGGTGAATTGAGGCCACTTTCCTGGTGTCTGTCCCTCATGTGATGTGTGTTGGCAGCATTTGGGGCCGTTATGAGGTGTTGTTTTGTTGTGCGTTTGTTCTTTCTTCCCATTGTCATGAATGGCGTTCGGCTATGTTGGGCGAATATTCTACTAATTAATCAGTGAATATTGCAAATTCAGCGATCGTAATCCGAACTAAACACTGAAATATTTGCTCATCTGTAGTCCCGAGTATCCTCCCATCTAATGTAGTTGCAGCCATAGGATTACTCTGTCCTGGGTGCATTACTCTACATTTATCTACATTAAACATTGTTTGCCAATCAGACGTCTTATCCAGATCGTTCTGTAATATTGTAACGTCAAGGTCAGATTTTAGTATCTTACATAGATGGTGTTGTCAGCAAAGAATAGACTGACACTTTACTATCAATCTCATCCACTATTCTTTAGTATCTTTACATGAACTGATGAAATCCCTAAAAAACCAAGTGAAATTCCAGGTTGTAAGATATATAAGACATGCCCAGGTTATACCAGCTGTACATAGAAAATTATGTACAGGAGATACCCAGGTTATACCAGCTGTACAAATATTATTATATACAGGAGATTCCCAGGCTAAACCGGCTGTATATATATAATTATATACAGAAGATGCCCAGGTTATACCAGCTGTGCATATATAATTATATACAGGAGATGCCCAGTGTTACGGAACCACTCAGCACCCAGAATATGTGTGCAGTTATATGTATGTATAATAGGTTCCATGTGAGATGCATCAGCCCACAGGCTGCGCCCCTGGGCAGAGGGGACAAGATATCCCCCTTCTGTCCTCCCCCACCTTTGTAATTCCCACAGTAAATATCGGCAGTCTCCGGCCCCCTGCGGCTATTGTAATGTATGCCTGCCGCTTTTCTATTGGCCTGCCCACTGTATCTGTGTGATATATTCTGTGTCCTGTGAATAAAGTGTTGTCAGACTGGAAATACTTGGAGAAGCAGTGAACTTTTATATGCGCCCATGTAATCAAGGAATTCCAGCCAGCGTCCTTCATTCAGACTCCAGCAAAAGCACAGTGGACCTCCTGAAACACGGGGTGGTACTGAAAGAGGTACCCCAGCTCAGTAGACCCCGTTACACTGGTGGCAGACAGCGGGATATGATACCCCTTCTACAGGAGGAAAGGAATGAATGGAAAACAACTACCAGAAGTTAAAGAGGACTACATTAAAAGATCTGGTGGAAGCCCGAGGGTTAATCACCAGCAACAAGACAAAAGCGGATTTGATAGCAGCCATCATGGAACACGACAGTGCAGCGCCCCCCAATGTGAACGTGGAGGAGACTGAATTCCAGAGGGAGGTAAAGAACAGACTGGCGTTCTATGGCCCAAACTCTGCAGTAGAGATCATACGAGAGGTGATGGCTGATGTGCGTACTGATCTGAAGGAAAAGATGGCCGAGCGGACCAGGATAGAGCTAGCCAAGATGGAGATGGCAGAGCGGACCAAAGTGGAGCTGGCCAAGATGGAGATGGCAGAGCGGAGAGAGGAGAGTCAGGGAGCAGGGGGAGCTCTGGCCTCCGACCAGGTACCTTCAACAGTAAGCCACAAAAAGATCCAGTATAATGCCTTCCGACAGTTGGGGGAGGCAGAGGAAGACATTGATGGCTTTCTGCAGGACTTTGAGCGGCAGGGTGCCCTTCATCAAATGAAGCCGGAGGAATGGGTTCAGATTCTGGCCAGCAAGCTGACAGGCTGGGCAGCGGACACCTATCGCACGGTACCTGATGAGGACTGTATGGACTATGAGCAGATCAAAGAAGTGATCTTGGCCCGGTATGCGCTGACACCAGAGGCATACCGCCAAAAGTTCCGCGGACTTATAAAATGAGTAATCGATACCCACGCTGAATGGGCCTGTAAATTATGGCGGTCACAGCTACAGTGGGTACAAGGGAGCCAAGCAACCACTAAGGAGGATGTCCTCCAGCTCGTCTTGTTAGAACGATTCTTTAATGGACTAACCCCTGAGACACAGGAATGGCTTCGCGACAGGCGGCTAACGACTCTTGAGGAAGCCGCTCGTCTGGCCGATGAACATCATGATGCCAGGAGGCCTCAGTTGTCCGGATCAAAGATGGTCACTAGGGGTCCGCCCACGGACCTGGAGGGCCCCAAACCACCGAAGATTGTAAGGGGACCAGCTAGAAACCCGGCCTACCACAGTTCCCCTGGGGCGTGATGCCACACCTGCCGTCAGCTGGGCCACCTGCAAAGACAATGTCCCAACCGGACTCAGTATACCCAGTGGCCAAAGGTGGGAACAGCTACCTTCAGCCGGGCCGCTGTACACTGCTACCAAGGCGAAGCTGACCCAACATTGGGGGCTACGACTAACCAAGGGGTGGAAGAGATGGAGGAAGTGCTGAGTGAAGTGGACCCCGTGCAGGCAGCCCGGGCAGGTAATCAACAACAGCATCGACAGATCGTGTGGGTTAATGGGAAACGTACGCAGGGACTAAGAGATTCAGGGGCAACTTTGACCCTTGTGAAGCCTCATCTCATTCGGGACCAAGAGAAGATGGACCGGACAGTGGCAGTCTGTGTAGCAGGGGGAGCCATACATCGACTGCCCACTGCTAGGATTCACCTGAACTGGGGAGTCGGGGATGGCCTTGTTGAGGTCGGCTTGATGGAGGATTTTCCTGCAGACGTCTTGCTGGGAAATGACTTGGGGCCCATGTTGTGTGCCTTCTTGGTTGCCCCTCTGGCTGAGACATATCCTGTGACCACCCGGAGACAAGCTCAAGCTGCGGAGGCGGAATCACACTCAGAAGAGGCTCAGGTAAGACATCCCAGCCCTACACGTATTCCCATAGCCAGGCACATTTCTTGGGCCACACCAGATGAATTTAAGAGGGAGTTACTTGAGGATCCTTCATTGGAGGGATATCGTGGGAAGGCACAAGAGGGGAGAGGGGTACTGGAAGGGGAACAGTTTATATGGAAGCAGGGACTCCTCTACCGGATCACAGAGCAGCACCACACAGGGACAAGCCCCACTATAAAACGACAGCTGGTAGTTCCCAAGAAGTATAGGCAGGAGTTACTGCGAATCTCTCATGACATACCCTTGGCCGGGCACTTCGGCGTCAGTCGCACCAGGCATCATCTGACACAAAACTTATTTTGGCCGGGGGTAACCTATGATGTTCGTCACTACTACCAGACCTGTGACAATTGCCAGTGCATTGGCAAGAGGGGAGATCGATGCAAGGCCAAATTACGCCCCCTCCCCATTGTGGAGGAACCATTTAGCCGAGTAGCAGTCGATCTGATAGGGCCATTAGCCAAACCCAGTCCGTCAGAAAAGGTATATATTGACAGTGGTAGATTATGCCACACGGTATCCAGAGGTGGTTGCGTTACCTAACATACTGGCAGAGACGGTGGCGGCTGCCCTGCTCCAGGTTTTCTCACAGGTTGGATTTCCCCGGGAGATTATCTCGGACAAGGGTACCCAGTTTACAGCAGAGGTGACCAACCAACTGTGGAAGCTGTGCGGCGTAAAGTCCATTAGAAGTGCCCCGTACCACCTGCAAACCAATGGGTTGTGTGAACGCTTTAACGGGACGTTAAAACAACTCATTGGGACTTTTACCAGGACCTACAGTGTTGTGAATTTGGATTCTGGGCTCCCCCGGTGGCTACTTGTGGAATTGGACTTGTCATCCTCTTTCCTGTTTCACCTGGTTCCATCAGATGTGGGTGTCGCTATTTAAGCTCATTTCTCTGGTGGTGCCTTGCCGGTCAACAATGTTATCTGATTCCTCTCCTTTCTCAACCTAGGTCTTTAACACTTTACGGGCCGGTCAAACTGTCATGATCTCTGCGGCCAGAGATCATAGCAAGCCTATAAAGGGACAAGCTCTTGGAGATGGACTATACTGACCATGAACTAAACCTACCACGCAACTTGAAATAGCCAGGTAGCATTTCCTATTTATCGCTAGATGCCCAGCTCTGGCCTAAGACCTAAATAGCTAGCAGAGGGAAATATAAGACCTGGCTCACCTCTAGAGGAATATTCAAAAGAAGATAGTAGCCCCCCACATATAATGACGGTGATTTCAGATGAAACAACAAACGTAGCAGGAAAATAGTTTTAGCAAATTTGAGGTCCGCTTACTAGATAGTAGAAGACAGACAGAGTACTTTCATGGTCAGCAGAAAAACCCTAACAAAACACCATCCAGTGATTACCTTAAACTCTGGCATTAACTCATAACGCCAGAGTAGTAATCCCTGATCACAAGAGCTTTCCAGACACAGTAACAAAACTGCAGCTGTGAGCTGGAACAAATAGGCAAAAAAACAAGCATGGACAAAGTCCAACTTATCTAGTAGTTGTCTAGAAGCAGGAACAAGCACTGAGAGGAATCAGATAACATTGTTGACCGGCAAGGCACCACCAGAGAAATGAGCTTAAATAGCGACACCCACATCTGATGGAACCAGGTGAAACAGGAAAGAGGATGACAAGTCCAATTCCACAAGTAGCCACCGGGGGAGCCCAGAATCCAAATTCACAACACTACAGGGACTGGGAGAAATTCTTGCCTCACCTCCTGTTTGCCTATCGGGAGATGCCCCAAGAATCCACGGGGTTCTCCCCGTTCGAACTGGTATATGGGAGACGGGTAAGGGGACCCCTAGACTTAGTGCTAGAACACTGGGAAGGGGAGGGCCTCATAGAAGGGGTACCTATTGTACCCTATGTGCTGGAATTCTGGGACCACCTACAGGAGCTGACCCAGGCTGTACATGGGAACATGCAGGTGGCCCAGTGGCGCCAGCGTGTATGGTACGATCGGAGGGCCAGAGAGCGCACCTTGGAAATAGGACAGAAGGTCCTGGTGTTAGAGCCCACCAGGCAGAACAAGTTCCAAGCTGCATGGCAGGGGCCCTACCAGGTAGTGGGGAAAATAGCCGACACAACCTGTAATGTCACCGATTGTGATGACCCCAGGGTTATCCGCATGTTCCACGTGAATATGCTGAAGCCCTACCGGGAGCGCCCTGAAGAGGTAGTGGCCATCTGTGCACCTGAAGCAGAGGATTTAGCCGGACTTCCATTGCCTGATGTTTTAGAGGAAAGGACTCAGTCTAAAACATGGGACCAGGTACACTTGGGTGAAGACCTAGGCCCCGGGAGAGACAGAAGGTGGAGGAGTTGTTGAGGCAGCGACAGAGGATGTTTTCGGGGAAACCAGGTTACACTCGCCTGGCATAACACAAGGTTGGGACCCGGGATTAGACCCCCCTGCGACAACCCCCCTTCCGCTTCCCTGAGTCTGTACGAGAAGGGATGCGACAAGAGATACAAGAGATGTTGCGTTTAGGGGTCATTGGAAAGTCAGATAGTCCCTGGGCATCCCTCGTAGTGTTAGTGCCCAAGAAGGATGGGACTACACGGTTTTGTGTAGACTATCGTAAGCTCAATGAGAAAACAGTGACGGATGCGTATCCCATGCTGCGTGTGGATGAGTTGTTAGACCGGCTGGTGGGGGCAAAGTATTTGACCACCATCGATCTATGCAAAGGCTACTGGCAGATTCCCCTTAGTCCTGACGCTATTCCCAAGTTGGCATTTGTCACCCCGTTTGGCTTATTCCAGTTTCGAGTTATGCCATTCGGGATGAAGACTGCCCCGGCGACCTTCCAGAGGCTGGCTGACCGGCTTCTGGATGGTCTCCAGGACTGTGCTTGTGCCTATCTGGACGACATCGCCATCTACAGCGCAACATGGGAAGAGCATCTAAATCACCTAGAGACAGTATTGGACAGGATCCACAAGGCCGGAATCACCCTGATCCCAAACAAGTGTCACGTGGGCAAAGCAGAGGTTCAGTATTTAGGGCATTGGGTGGGAAGTGAGAAACAGAGACCAGAACCAGCCAAGATTGAGGCCATAGCCAAATGGCCCACCCCTCACACTAAAACCCAGGTCATGGTGTTTCTAGGGACAGCGGGGTATTACAGGAAATTCGTTCCCAATTACAGCAGCGTAGCAAAGACCCTCACTGATCTGACCCGTAAGAACAAACCCCGCCAGGTAACCTGGACCCCAGAGTGTGAGAAAGCCTTCCGCCAGCTAAAGGACGCCCTGACCAATACCCCTGTATTGGCCGCACCCGATCCAACTAAACGTTTCCTTGTTCACAGAGACGCTTCTATGTTTGGATTGGGGGCAGTACTGAGCCAAGTCGGGCCGGACGGCCAAGAACACCCGGTAGCTTACCTGAGTCGGAAACTACTGCCCCGTGAAGTAAGCTATGCTGCCATCAAGAAGGAGTGCCTGGCGGTAGTATGGGCACTCAAAAAGTTACAACCATATTTGTATGGACGACAGTTTTCCCTCCTAACGGACCATAATCCCCTAGTCTGGCTTAATCGGGTCTCCGGAGACAACGCCAGATTACTGCGGTGGAGTTTAGCCCTACAACCTCTGGACTTCACCATCCACTACAGACCCGGCAAACAAAACGGTAACGCCGATGGACTAAGTCGACAAACGGAACTTGTACCAACCCCATAAACTTCGGTCATCCCCAAACCGATCCGTTAAGGATCAGACTGTGTATGCCGATCGCGTCGCTGAAAAGTGGAGCCATGTTACGTGTTACGGAACCACTCAGCACCCAGAATATGTGTGCAGTTATATGTATGTATAATCGGTTCCATGTGAGATGCATCAGCCCACAGGCTGCGCCCCTGGGCAGAGGGGACAAGATATCCCCCTTCTGTCCTCCCCACCTTTGTAATTCCCACAGTAAATGTCGGCAGTCTCCGGCCCCCTGCGGCTATTGTAATGTATGTCTGGTCTGCCGCTTTTCTATTGGCCTGCCCTCTATATCTGCGTGATATATTCTGTGTCCTGTGAATAAAGTGTTGTCAGACTGGAAATACGTGGAGAAGCAGTCAGCTTTTATATGCTCTCATGTAATCAAGGAATTCCAGCCAGCGTCCTTCATTCAGACTCCAGCAAAAGCCCAGTGGACCTCCTGAAACACAGGTTGGTACTGAAAGAGGTACCCCAGCTTGGTAGACCCCGTTACACCCAGGTTATACCAGCTGTACATATATTATTATATACAGGAGATACCCAGATTATACTAGCTGTACATATATAATTATATACAGGAGATGCCCAGGTTATACCAGCTGTACATATATAATTATATACAGGAGATGCCCAGGTTATACCAGCTGGACATATATTATTATATACAGGATATACCCAGATTATACCGGCTGTACATATATAATTATATACAGGAGATGCCCAGGTTATACCGGCTGTACATATATAATTATATACAGGAGATGCCCAGGTTATACCAGCTGTACATATATAATTATATACAGGAGATGCCCAGGTTATACCAGCTGTACATATATAATTATATACAGGAGATGCCCAGGTTATACCAGCTGGACATATATTATTATATACAGGATATACCCAGATTATACCGGCTGTACATATATAATTATATACAGGAGATGCCCAGGCTATACCGGCTGTACATATATAATTATATACAGGAGATGCCCAGGTTATACCGGCTGTACATATATAATTATATACAGGAGATGCCCAGGTTATACAGGCTGTACATATACAGTATAATTATATACAGGAGATACCCAGGTTATACTGGCTGTACATACTGTATATAATTATATACAGGAGATGCCCAGGTTATACCGGCTGTACATATATAATTATATACAGGAGATGTCCAGATTATACCAGCTGTACATATATAATTATATACAGGAGATGCCCAGGTTATACCGGCTGTAGATATATAACTATATACAGGAGATGCCCAGGTTATACCGGCTGTACATATATAATTATATACAGGAGATGTCCAGATTATACCAGCTGTACATATATAATTATATACAGGAGATGCCCAGGTTATACCGGCTGTACATATATAATTATATACAGGAGATGCCCAGGTTATACCGGCTGTAGATATATAATTATATACAGGATATTTCCAGACTTTATTATCACCGCAGCTCAGGTCCCTTTGGACTGGATTCTGTGCAGTGTGGTTATTTGGGTGTGAAGGATTCAGAGCGCTCCTGAGAGCCGGAAGGGTATAAATATGTGGAGTCCGGTAGTGATTATCATCAGATGGAAAGAGAATTACAGGACTGGACGTATGGTAAGTGGGAGGTGCTGGCAGAGAATGGAAACTATCAGCAGGTTCCTTTATTCATGTACAGTATTTGTTGGCTGAAAAGTCTAGATTCTACTCATTTCTTAAAAATATTGAGGACCCAAAAAATGTATATATATGACATAGACAGGTTATTGATGTTACTGCCCACCATGCAATACTCTGCGTCCCCTGTGGAGGTGCTGCAGGGAGATCAGATCTCTGTCCACAGCTGGTTGACTGGAGTCCTAGTAGCAAGAGACTTCAATGGGTGTATTATGGACCCTACTCACGAAAAGTGATCATTTCATGTGGACAACCCCTTCACCTCTCCTGTAGGTTGTCTGGATTCTCTGGACGTGATTTGACGTTATTGACTACGGGGGGGGGTTACCATGTAGATCACACGTATTCATCCTCATTCTGACCTATACACTGATTTGGGTGACTACCTGGATGGGAACGGTGGTTTTCTGATACATTTTTCAGTGCGTTTTTAATTGATTTGAGTGAAGTAAAAAACGCACAGAGAATTAACATTCAGCAGATTATTTTCTGCACCAAATTTCCAAGTCAAAAATACATAACGTGTGCAGGACGTGTCAGGTTTCTAACTCACTTAGCTGGCATCAGGTTTTGTGACAAATCCACGCCGAAAAAAGAGATAAAAATGCACCAAATCTGCAATGTGTGCACACAGCCTAAAATTTTTAACAGGTTTTTTAAGGGTTATATTATAGCTCCCACCCATCCCGGATACAGCGGGACAGTCTTGATTTGGACACTTTGCCCCGCAGTCCCGGCCGGGATCTCCCTCTCCCACTCTGCAGTGAAAAGCAGCCGGCGCCCCTCTTGTATCAGGCTAAGCCCCCTCTGTCTGCCCCTCTTCTTATCTAGCAGTCATATCATGTCCTTCCCTTCTCCTCCTAGATTCAGGTATTTTCAGCAGCGAGAGCAAAAATGAAACCACCAGCACCAGCAGCAGCAGCAGCAGCATTAGTAGTAGTAGCAGTGCTTGTGTGCTCTGCTCTGGCTGCTTCCTACGAGTCCCCTTGTGTCTGCTGCTTCTTCACTGCTGTGTCTGCTGCAGGCACATGGGGACAGAAGACAGGATTGTCTCCTCTTTTGCAGGCACAGCATTGGGTCAGTGACATGACAGAAGCATCGCTCGCAGACAGCTGCCAGGTCCTAGCTGGATCTCTGCTAGTGACATTTCCAGGAAACTGCAGCTCCTAGACAGACTCCGGTACAGGGTGCAGTAGAAAATACGTAACATAAATAAAGATCTTTATGAGCTTTCTGGTGGTTGATAAATCCTCTGAAAAATCTGCGTATGTATGTGTATAAATATATATTTTTTTCATAATTTTAATTAAGTTTATTAAAGGGGTTCTCCAGGCTCGAGTTAAGTCTGCAGTCGGGGGCGTAACTACTAGAGTCGCACAGTGTCGGACTGGAGCACCAGAGAAAATAATTCTTGGAGACCACTTTGTAACTGCATAGAAATAAATGCAAGACCACCAATTGTAAAATACACTAATATCAGGGTATATAATATAAAGTAGTACATGTCTCAATTATGCAGCAGGGGTTGGAGTAGCCCCCCTCATAAAATATAAAGTAGCCCCTCATAGGGTACAATGTATCCCCCTCATAGTATATAAAGTAGCCCCCTCATATAGTATAATGTAGCACCCTCACAGAATATAATGCAACCCTCATATAGAATATAATGCAGCCCCCTCATAGCAAATAATGCAGCCCCCATACAATATAATGTAGCCCCCAATAGAATATAATGCAACCAGCCTCAGAGTATAATGCAGCACCCCATAGGATATAATGTAGCCCCCTCATAGGATATAATTCAGCCCCCTTCAAATATTATAATAGTTTAATACAGCCCCCACAGAATATAATGTAGCCCCCTCAGAGTATAATGAAGCCCCTCATAAGGTATAATGCAGCCCCTCCATGGAATATAATGCAGCCCACTCATAGGGTATAATGCAGCCCCCTTCAAATAGTATAATATTATAATACAGCCCTCCCCACAGAATATAATGTAGCCCCGATCAGAGTATAATGCAGCCCCCTCATAAGGTATAATGCAGCCTCTCCATGGAATATAATGCAGCCTCCCACAGAATATAATGTATCATGCTGCCCCCCTCATAGGGTATCATGCTGCCCCCCTCATAGGGTATCATGCAGCCCCCCTCATAGGATATCATGCAGCTCATCCCCGTAGGGTATCATGCAGCTCCCCCTCCATACATCTAGGACTCATTGATATATATCTTTATATATCTATATATATAATTGTCTAAGGGTTTTTCTGTCTGTCCTGGAAATCCCGCGTCTCTGATTGGTCGAGGCCGCCAGTCTTCGACCAATCAGCGACGGGCACAGTATTGACGTAGATGTCATAATGGTTGCCATGGCAACGATGATGTCATAAAGGTTGCCTCGACCAATCAGCGACGGGCACAGTCTGCCGCGAATTCTGGAATCATCATTGTCCATATACTACGGGGACATACATATTCTAGAATACCCGATGCGTTAGAATCGGGCCACAATCTAGTAAATATATATATATATATATATATATATATATATATATATATATATATATATATATACTCACCTCTCCTCCTCACTCCCACACTGATTCCGGCGGTGGCTCTGCTCCGATGTCAGGAACTACGCTGCAGTCGGTCTGGCACACAGCAGGTACGCGATAAAGTGACGTCATCGCGCACCCGCTGTGTGTCAGAGACAGAAGGGAATGATGGGAGAGGGAGAGTCATCTGACACTTTCTTCTCCATTATTGCGCAATGGGGGGAGGCGCTGACGCTGGGACCCCCTGGCTTATGGCCCCATAGCAGCCGCATGGGCTGAGGGTCCCTGTGGGAGCGGGGGCCCTGATAGCTGGCAGTGTTAGCTGCAGCCTGCGGCAAACACTGCCCCCTATTAAGAAATGAAGTCACTTCTCTCCATGCCCATGGGGGCGTGGAGAAGCGTGAATATTCATTTCACTTTAGTAGTTGGAACAGGCTTAGGCTTCCTGCCACCCGCTGCTGCTCCACTGGCACCGGGGGCCCCATGGCATCTGCGTGGTGTGCCGCTATTAGCAACACCCCACTGCCTGGGGGCCCCTGGAGCAGTGGGGGCCCTAGGCAGCTGTTGGCCCTGTATGCCAGCAGGTGTCAGGGCCTGGGCCCACTGGAAAATCCTCCGGTTCTCTGGTGGCCCAGTCCGATCCTTTTCACAGAGGTCACCACCAGGCCAGCTGATGCCAGCAAATACTTTGGGTGTTTTGCTGCACAGAGACCCGTTGGGTCCATGCCGGCAATACATACTGCCGGCCAATCAAAGGCCAGCAGCTGACTTCAGTGTGCACATGACTGTGGGCGCATGGCAGAGGCGTCATGTGCTCCCGTCGCTTGCACATTGAGATCAGCTGCCCGCTTCAGAAGAGGACGCCGCACGGCGAGGGAGAGGAGAGAAGGTGGGTAGAATTAGGTTTTTTTTCGATACATGAAAGAACATCAGAATGGAGGACATATGTACCAGAATGGGACCCAGGATAAGGGACATATGCATATAACCCATCCTGGCCTGGTGATGTTCCTTATCCTGCGCCCCATCCTGGTGTATATATCCCCATCCTGATATCTACAACTGCTTCTCACTAAATTAGAATATTATCAAAAAGTAAATATATTTCAGTTCTTCAATACAAAAAGTGATACTCATATATTCTATAGAGTCATTACACACGGAGTGATCTATTTCACGGGTTTATTTCTGTTAATGTTGATGATTATGGATTACAGCCAATGAAAACCCAAAAATCATTATCTCAGTAAATTAGAATACTTTATAACACCAGCTTGAAAAATGATTGGAAAATCCGAAATGTTCCCTACTGAAATGGGCACCCAGGGCCACGGACCGGGTCGCAGCCACCGTGACATCCCATTTAAGTACCGGACCCGGTACCGAGTACCCCACGGCCCTGGCGGGCGACTCATATATATATATATCAGAGTGGAGAGGGCTGTGCTGATTCTCCAGTGTCAGCAGGGGGCGCTCATGCGACTTCGAGTATACGATTTGCATACTCCCAGCAACATTCCAACGAGAAGTGTTCGCTCTCGCTCAGTACGCCTGCATTGAGCAAGGACGCGCTCATCTAGTCAGCACCTGACCACCCACCCGCTATCAACACTGGAGAATCTTCACAGCGCACAGTGCTGTGGCTGTTAGGATTCAAAAGTCTGACATAAATAAATTTTATTACGTAATAAATATATTAACGAGTTTGTACACTACCTGGACAACCCCTTTAAAAGTAAAATAGTTCCCTTGTCAAATAAAAATACCCTATATAATACTCTCCTCTTTTACTGGCGCAGTTCCAGTGATGTCAGCGCCTGGTCTCCCGAGGCTCACATGACATTATGCCACATGAGCCCTGCAGCCATTCAGCGTTTTTTTTTATACGCTGCTATTTTTGCATTTACTCATTGTTTTCTATGGGTGAAAAAAAGCTGAAAAAACATTGAAACAACCCTGAAAGAAGTGACATGCTGCTTCTTTCAGCAGATTTACAAATCAGTCAGGAAAAAAAAAACTATGTGTGTGCATGGGATTTCTGAAATCTCATAGCTTTTCATAGTATTGTAAAGCACAGCTTAAAAGTTGCATTAAAAAGATACAGCAAAAAATGCACCATGCTTTAATTTATCCAATTTTTGGACAAAGGAAGTAAGAGTGCTGCAGCCTGATAGCAGCTGCTGATTGGCTGCAGGGCACATGTGACATAACGTCATGTGAGACCTGGCGCCAACAATGCTGTAACACTGCCAGCAGCAGAGGTGACTGCAGACTATTATTATTTTGTAAGTTGGAATATAGTCATTGAGAAGGGGTTGTCTGAGTAATGGACAATTCGTTTAATTCTATGGCCCAGTGTTCAGTTGTGTCTCTCCACACCCAATGTCATGTCGGATGGTAGAGCACAAACATCAACATTAGAATTATGCAAAGTCTTGTGTTGGTGCTTCCAGTGCCAATGCAGAGCACAGTAGTCGAGATAAGATTGTCCTCGCCTGCTACACTCTGTATAGGCAGTGACCGAACTGACATAAGATGAGCAGCTAACGAATGAAAACTGTGATGAATTATGTGCAGTATTAAGAGAGGCTTTTGTGATTTAGCAAATTTTGTTGGAAATATTTTTTTTTCTGACTTTGATTATGGTTTATAAAACAATGTGATTGGCAGTGCTGAATGGGTGTGGTTAAGGGGATGGTTTAAACATTTGCCACGGTGCACTTAGCATGCCGCTATCTTTGACCCTCTTTGCTTCACTGAAAAGTTGGGAGATATGATTATAGACCAACAAAATGCACTCGAGACCATGGAAGTCTATGGATGAGTAATATAATACGATACATTTTTTAACAAGTTTTTTTGAGGCTTTTATAGCAATGAAATCTACCCAAGAATTTGTAAAAGTCTATGGATGAGCAATATAATACCAATTCATGTTTGGACAAGTTTTTTTTGAGGGTTTTATACCAAGGAAATGTACTCCAGACCATGGATTAGTCTATGGATGAACAATATAATAACAATAACATTTTGAACAAGTTTTTTTGAGGGTTATATAACAACAAAATGTATCCCAGAAGACAGAATCATGGATGGGTGACAAATTTAACATAGAAAACATTTTTAACGCTTTTTTTGGAGTGTTATATTTCATAAAAATCTACCCCAGAACACAAAATAGTGTTTTGGTGAGAAATGTAACCCAGCTAAATTTTGTAACACTTTTTGGAAGAGTTATATATCGTAGAAATGTAGCCAAGACCAAATAACTCTCTATACCTGAAAATATACCCCAGCAAAATTTGTTAACACTTTTTTGAGCGCTATACATGATAAAAATGTACCCCAGGCCACAAAATGATGTATAGGTAAGAAATGTAACCCAGCAACGTTTTTAAATGCTTTTTTGGAGTGTTATGTATCCAATAAATGTAACCCAGACCACAGAATAGTATATGGGTAAGAAATGTAACCAAGCCAAATTTTTACGTTTTTTGGTACTGTTATATACTATCAACTTGTGGCAGAAATCTCATAATAATCTATGGATGAGTAATATAATCCATAAATATTTTTCAATGCTTTTTGTGAGTTTTATATACCACCTTAATGCAATAATAACCGTGTTAAACTGTATGGATGACTCATTGAATCCATAAAAAATGTAGAATGTAAATATTTTGAAAGTGTAGTTGATGTACTTATACAGTCATAAAGGCAGGCTTTGTAGGAAGTGCAAAGCCAGGCAAAAATTATAAGGAGCATCATCGATAAACCTCTAAAAGGCAAGAACTCCCAGGTCTCATTAAAATATTAAATATTAAAAACACTTTATTGACTGCTATGCCTGATCATGCTGGTGTTAGATAGGTTCTTAGTGGTCAGGCCCCACTGATCTTGGCATGGCACAGGTTGCAATTGGCCATTTTGCTTGTCTCAGAACTCTTTAAAAAAGTCCCAGACTGAGGAACAAAAAGCTCTTTGATGGAGAAATTCAGTAGTGTCAGTGCTCTCCTGAACAGTTGCCCACCTTCTCCCCCGAGGTCACCCCACCGCTTCTTCCTGTCTTCTGACAATTTCTCCCCATCAGCCCTGCTGGCCTTGCTCTGCATGCCAGCTTCCCAGGTTTGGTCGGTGACTTTGTCATCCACCTCCTCGTCTTCCCTGGTCCTCCTCACTTTGTAACTTAATAACAAACAGACTTAGCGGCAACTGTGTCTCATCATCATCTTCCTCCTTAGTCAAAATTTGCCGTTCCACACCATTTTTTTGTGGATGTGACAGCTCTAAGTTTTGTGGATCACTAAGCAGCTTGTCTTCCTGTCCCTCTTGGAGCATGCAGGTTGAGAGGCCATGATCAAGAAATGTTGTAAAGAGCTCCTCGGAGTGTTCTAGTTTGGGATCACTAGTCTCCTGGGACTCAACATGGTGGGAGGAAAGAGAATCAGGGTAAGGATTAAGTGATCCAGACTGTAGGCTGTTTATATTGGACCATGTTGAAGACTAGGTGGTGCTCCCAAGCCTGCTGGAAGCATTATCTGCTATCTAATCGACCACGTGTTCACACTGTTCTTGCTTCAGAAGTGGTGTATGGTGCCTCCATGCAAAGGAAACTATGTGTCATGGATGGGTGTGTTCCTTGTGAACCAGCAACAGGCGTAGTCGCACCTTCCCCATGTCCTCGGCATTCACCATCATCAGCACTTCCACTTCCTCATCCCTTCCCGCACGGCTTACGCATTTCGCAATTGCTAGGTCTCTTGAAACCAAGTTTATTTTTAATTTAAAAAATTAAATTTAATTTAACTTCTGCAGAAGTGAAAGCATTTTTTGGGAGTTTAATACCATCGTAATGTAACAGAAAAAAAACAAAAGTGTATGGATGACAATCAAATTCAATCCAGAAAAATGTTTCAACCCTTTTTTGGAGTGTTATAAGCCACAGAAATGTACCACAAAGCACGTAAAAATTTAAGATTGAGAAATTTAACCCAGTAAAATTCTGAAAAGCTATTTTGAAGTGTTATATATCACAGAAATGTATTTACATAGTAACATAGTTAGGCCAAAAAAAGACATTTGTCCATCCAGTCCAGCCTATATTCTGTCAAAATAAATCCCAAGATCTACGTCCTACTAAAGAACATAATAACTGTAAGATACAATATTGTTACGCTCAATTTCATATTACGTAATACTGTATGGCTGAGAAATGTAAACTTGCAAAAAATGTTAATGCTTTTTTCAGTTTTATAGATCACAGGAAATATACCCCACACCACAGAGTAGTGTATTGATGAGAAGTATAATCCAGCCAATTTTTTTACGTTGTTTTGTAGTATTAGATAATATCACAGAAATTTACCTCACAAAATGGAATAGTGTATGTGAGTGAGACATGTAAACAAGCTAATTTAGTAAAACTTTTTTATGTCACAGAAATGTACCACAGAACTGAAAAATATAAGACTGCAACATTTTTAAAGCTTTTTTTCAGTTTTATAGATCACAGAAAATGTCACCCAGACCACAAAATAGTATATGGATGAGAACTGTAATCCAGCCAATTTTTTAACTGCTTTTTATTTTGTAGCGTTAGATAATATCAAAGAAATTTACCCCAGACTACGGAATAGTGTATGGGTGAGAAATGTAATCCAGATAATTTTTAATGGTTTTTTTGAGTGTTAGATATCACAGAAATGTACCACAACACACGTGAAATTGTATGGCTGAGAGATTTAAGGATGCAAAAATTTTAAATGTTTTTTTCAGTTTTATAGATCACAGAAATGTCCCGCAGACCACGGAATAATGTATGGAAGAGAACTGTAATCCAGCTAATTTTTAAAGACTGTTTTGAAGTGTTAGAAATGTGACAGTGACGCTCAGGCAATCCCTGCATGCTTATTTGGCTGTTCAACAGGTGCCAAAAATGCAAGGTGGGGCATTAGAATTTAACCCCTTTCTGACTTTGGACGTACTAACCCGTCGAGGTGGGGTGGGCCCGTATGACCACCGATGGGATAGTACGTCCAGCGCGATCGGCCGCGTTCACGGGGGGAGCGCGGCCGATCGCAGCCGGGTGTCAGCTGACATCCGGCACTATGTGCCAGGAGCCGTCACGGACCGCCCTCGGCACATTAACCCCCGGCACACCACAATCAAACATGATCGCGGTGTGCCGGCGGTACAAGGAAGCATCGCGCAGGGAGGGGGCTCCCTGTGTGCTTCCCTGAGACCCCCGGAGCAACGCGATGTGATCGCGTTGCTCTGAGAGTCTCTTACCTCTCCTCCCTGCAGCAGGCCCGGATCCAAAAGGGAGGGAGGTGGCTTACCGAGTGCCTGCTCAGAGCAGGCGCTTGGTAAGCCTGCAGTGCTGTAAAGGCCCCGTCTCACACAGCGACGCTGCAGCGATACAGACAACGATGCTGATCGCTGCAGCGTCGCTGTGTGGTCGCTGTGTGGTCGCTGGGGAGCTGTCACACAGACAGCTCTCTCCAGCGACCAACGATCAGGGGAACGACTTCGGCATCGTTGAAACTGTCTTCAGCGATGCCGAAGTCCCCCTGCAGCACCCGGGTAACCAGGGTAAACATCGGGTTACTAAGCGCAGGGCCGCGCTTAGTAACCCGATGTTTACCCTGGTTACCAGCGTAAAAGTAAAAAAAAACAAACACTACATACTCACCATCTGATGCCCGTCAGGTCCCTTGCCGTCTGCTTCCTGCTCTGACTGAGCCGCCGTTACAGTGAGAGCAGAGCGCAGCGGTGACGTCACCGCTGTGATCTGCTTTCACTTTCACTTTGCGGCGCTCAGTCAGAGCAGGAAGCAGACGCCAAGGGACCTGACGGGCATCAGATGGTGAGTATGTAGTGTTTGTTTTTTTTTACTTTTACGCTGGTAACCAGGGTAAACATCGGGTTACTAAGCGCGGCCCTGCGCTTAGTAACCCGATGTTTACCCTGGTTACCAGTGAAGACATCGCTGGATCGGTGTCACACACACCGATTCAGGGATGTCAGCGGGACCTCAACGACCAAAAAAAGGTCCAGGCCATTCTGACACGACCAGCGATCTCGCAGCAGGGGCCTGATCGCTGGTACGTGTCACACATAGCGAGATCGCTACTGAGGTCGCTGTTGCGTCACAAAACTAGTGACTCAGCAGCGATCTCGCTAGCGATCTCGCTATGTGAGACGGGGCCTTAAGTCAGATAGGTGATCTGACAGAGTGCTGTGCAAACTGTCAGATCACCGATCTGTGATGTCCCCCCCTGGGACAAAGTAAAAATGTAAAAAAAAATTTTTCCCAAGTGTAAAAAAAATAAATAAAAAAATTCCCCCCCAAAAAAGCAAAAGAAAATAATATATTGTTCCTATAAATACATTTCTTTATCTAAATAAAAAAAAACAAAAAGAATAAAAGTACTCATATTTAGTATCGCCACATCCGTAGCGACCCGACCTATAAAACTGTCCCACTAGTTAACCCCTTCAGTGAACACCGTAAAAACAACAACAAAAAAACGAGGCAAAAAACAACGCTTAATTATCATACCGCCAAATACAAAGTGGAATAACACGCGATCAAAAAGACGGATATAAATAACCATGATACCGCTGAAAACATCATCTTGTCCCGCAAAAAAAGAGCCACCATACAGCGTCATCAAAGAAAAAATAAAAAAGTTATAGTCCTCAGAATAAAGCGATGCAAAAATAATTATTTTTTCTATAAAATAGTTTTTATCGTATAAAAGCGCCAAAACATAAAAAATGATATAAATGAGGTATCGCTGTAATCGTACTGACCCGAAGAATAAAACTTCTTTATCCATTTTACCAAACGTGGAATGGTATAAACGCCTCCCCCAAAAGAAATTCATGAATAGCTGGTTTTTGGTCATTCTGCCTCACAAAAATCTGAATAAAAAGCGATCAAAAAATATCACGTGCCCGAAAATGTTACAAATAAAAACGTCAACTCGTCCTGCAAAAAACAAGACCTCACATGACTCTGTGGACCAAAATCTGGAAAAATTATAGCTCTCAAAATGTGGTAACGCAAAAAATATTTTTTGCAATAAAAAGCGTCTTTCAGTGTGTGACGGCTGCCAATCATAAAAATCCGCTAAAAAACCCGCTATAAAAGTAAATCAAACCCCCCTTCATGACCCCCTTAGTTAGCGAAAAATTAAAAAATTAAAAAAATTTATTTATTTCCATTTTCCCATTAGGGTTAGGGCTAGGGTTAGGGTTAGGGTTAGGGTTAGGGCTAGGGTTAGGGCTAGGGTTAGGGTTAGGGCTAGGGTTAGGGCTAGGGTTAGGGCTAGGGTTAGGGCTAGGGTTAGGGCAAGGGTTAGGGTTAGGGTTGGGGCTAGGGTTAAGGCTACAGTTAGGGTTGGGGCTAAAGTTAGGGTTAGGGTTGGGGCTAAAGTTAGGGTTAGAGTTTGGATTACATTTACGGTTGGGAATAGGGTTGGGATTAGGGTTAGGGGTGTGTCAGGTTAAGGGGTGTGGTTAGGGTTACCTTTGGGATTAGGGTTAGGGATGTGTTTGGATTAGGGTTTCAGTTATAATTGGGGGGTTTTCACTGTTTAGGTACATCAGGGGCTCTAAAACGCGACATGGCATCCGATCTCAATTCCAGCCAATTCTGCATTGAAAAAGTAAAACAGTGCTCCTTCCCTTCCGAGCTCTCCCGTGCGCCCAAACAGGGGTTTACCCCAACATGTGGGGTATCAGCGTACTCAGGACTAGTGTTGAGCATTCCGATGCTGCAAGTATCGGGTATCGGCCGATACTTGCTGTATCGGAATTTCCGATACCGAGATATCACAAAAATATCGGATATCGGTATCGAAACAACATTAATGTAAAAAGGTGTAAAAGAAAGAATTAAAATAAAAAATATCGCTATACTCACCTCTCCGACGCAGCCGGGACCTCAGCGAAGGAACCGGCAGCGTTGTTTGTTTAAAATTCGCGCTTTTACTTGCTTACGTGAATTCCCGGCTTCTGATTGGTCAGGGCGGCCATGTTGCCGGGACGCGGACCAATCACAGCAAGCCGTGACGAAATTACGTCACGGCTTGCTGTGATTGGTCCGCGTCACGGCAACATGGCCGCCATTAACCAATCACAAGCCGTGACGTCACGGGAGGCTGGACTTGCGCACTTTTTAAAAAGCGCGCGTGTCCAGCCTCCAGTGACGTCCCCGGCTTATGATTGGTCACGGCGCCATGTTGCCGTGACGCGGACCAATCACAGCAAGCCGTGACGAAATTACGTCACGGCTTGCTGTGATTGGTCCGCGTCACGGCAACATGGCCGCCATTAACCAATCACAAGCCGTGACGTCACGGGAGGCTGGACTTGCGCACTTTTTAAAAAGCGCGCGTGTCCAGCCTCCAGTGACGTCCCCGGCTTATGATTGGTCACGGCGCCATGTTGCCGTGACGCGGACCAATCACAGCAAGCCATGACGTAATTTCGTCACGGCTTGCTGTGATTGGTCCGCGTCCCGGCAACATGGCCGCCCTGACCAATCAGAAGCCGGGAATTCACGTAAGCAAGTAAAAGCGCGAATTTTAAACAAAAAACGCTGCCGGTTCCCTCGCTGAGGTCGCGGCTGCGTCGGAGAGGTGAGTATAGCGATATTTTTTATTTTAATTCTTTCTTTTACACATTTATATGGTTCCCAGGGCCTGAAGGAGAGTTTCCTCTCCTTCAGACCCTGGGAACCATCAGGGATACCGTCCGATACATGAGTCCCATCGACTTGTATTGGTATCGGGTATCGGTATCGGATTGGATCCGATACTTTGCCGGTATCGGCCGATACTTTCCGATACCGATACTTTCAAGTATCGGACGGTATCGCTCAACACTACTCAGGACACATTGGACAACAACTTTTCGGGTCCAATTTCTCCTGATACCGTTGGGAAAATACAAAACTGGAAGCTAAAAAATCATTTTTGTGGAAAAAAAAGATTTTTTCTTTTCACGGCTCTGTGTTATAAACTGTAGTGAAACACTTGGGGGTTCAAAGATCTCACAACACATCTAGATAAGTTCCTTGGGGGGTCTACTTTCCAATATGGGGTCACTTGTGGGGGGTTTCTACTGTTTGGGTACATCAGGGGCTCTGCAAATGCAACATGACGCCTGCAGACCAATCCATCTAAGTCTGCATTCCAAATGACGCTCCTTCCCTTCCAAGCTGTGCCATGCGCTCAAACGGTGGTTCCCCCCCACATATGGGGTATCAGCGTACTCAGGACAAATTGGACAACAACCTTTGGGGTCTAATTTCAACTGTTACCCTTGGAAAAATACAAAAGTGGGGGCTAAAAAATAGTTTTTGTGGAAAAAAAAGGATTTTTTATTTTCACGGCTCTGCGTTATAAACTGTAGTGAAACACTTGGGGGTTCAAAGTTCTCACAACACATCTAGATAAGTTCCTTGGGGGGTCTAGTTTCCAATATGGGGTCACTTTTGGGGGGTTTCTACTGTTTAGGTGCATTAGGGGCTCTGCAAACGCAATGTGACGCCTGCAGACCAATCCATCTAAGTCTGCATTCCAAATGACGCTCCCTCCCTTCCGAGCTGTGCCATGCGCTCAAACAGTGGTTCCCCCCCACATAAGGGGTATCAGCGTACTCAGGACAAATTTGAAAACAACATCTGCTGTCCAATTTCTCCTGATACCCTTGGGAAAATACAAAACTGGGGGCTAAAATATAATTTTTGTGGAAGAAAAGGATTTTTTATTTTCACAGCTCTGCGTTATAAACTGTAGTGAAACACTTGGGGGTTCAAAGTTCTCACAACTCATCTAGATAAGTTCCTTGGGGGGTCTAGTTTCCAATATGGGGTCACTTTTTGGGGGTTTCTACTGTTTAGGTACATTAGGGGCTCTGCAAACGCAATGTGACGCCTGTAGACCAATCCATCTAAGTCTGCATTCCAAATGACGCTCCTTCCCTTCCGAGCTCTGCCATGCGCTCAAACGGTGGTTCCCCCCCACACATGGGCTATCAGCGTACTCAGGACAAATTGGAAAACAACTTTTGTGGTCTAATTTCAACTGTTACCCTTGGAAAAATACAAAACTGGGGGCTAAAAAATAATTTTTGTGGAAAAAATAATAATTTTTATTTTCACGGCTCTGCATTATGAACTGTAGTGAAACACTTGGGGGTTGAAAGCTCTCACAACACATCTAGATGAGTTCCTTAGGGGGTCTAGTTTCCAAAATGGTGTCACTTGTGTGGGGTTTCAATGTTTAGGCACATCAGGGGCTCTCCAAACGCAACATGGCGTCCCATCTCAATTCCTGTCAATTTTGCATTGAAAAGTCAATCGGCGCTCCTTCCCTTCCGAGCTCTACCATTCGCCCAAACAGTGGTTTACCCCCACATATGGGTTATCATCGTACTCAGGACAAATTGTACAACAACTTTTGGGGTCCAATTTCTTCTCTTGCCCTTGGGAAAAAAAAATTGGGGGCGAAAAAATCATTTTTGTGAAAAAACATGATTATTTATTTTTACGGCTCTGCATTATAAATTTCTGTGAATCACTTAATGGGTCAAAGTGCTCACCACACATCTAGATAAGTTCCTTAAGGGGTCTACTTTCCAAAATTGTGTCATTTGTGGGGGGTTTCAATGTTTAGGCACATCAGGGGCTCTCCAAACGCAACATGGCGTCCCATCTCAATTCCAGTCAATTTTGCATTGAAAAGTCAAATGGCGCTCCTTTGCTTCCGAGCTCTACCATGCGCCCAAACAGTGGTTTACTCCCACATATGGGGTATCGGCGTACTCAGGACAAATTGTACAACAACTTTTGTGGTCCATTTTCTCCTGTTACCCTTGGTAAAATAAAACAAATTGGAGCTGAAATAAATTTTTTGTGAAAAAAAGTTAAATGTTCATTTTTATTTAAACATTCCAAAAATTCCTGTGAAACACCTGAAGGGTTAATAAACTTCTTGAATGTGGTTTTGAGCACCTTGAGGGGTGCAGTTTTTAGAATGGTGTCACACTTGGTTATTTTCTATCATATAGACCCCTCAAAATGACTTCAAATGAGATGTGGTCCCTAAAAACAAATGGTGTTGTAAACATGAGAAATTGCTGGACAACTTTTAACCCTTATAATTCCCTAACAAAAAAAAATTTTGGTTCCAAAATTGTGCTGATGTAAAGCAGACATGTGGAAAATGTTACTTATTAAGTATTTTGTGTGACATATCTCTGTTATTTTATTGCATTAAAATTCAAGGTTGGAAAATTGCGAAATTTTCAAAATTTTCGCCAAATTTCCGTTTTTTTCACAAATAAACGCAGGTAATATCAAAGAAATGTTATCACTATCATGAAGTACAATATGTCACGAGAAAACAGTGTCAGAATCACCAGGATCCGTTGAAGCGTTCCAGAGTTATAACCTCATAAAGGGACAGTGGTCAGAATTGTAATAATTGGCCCGGTCATTAACGTGCAAACCACCCTTGGGGGTGAAGGGGTTAATGTAGGACCCCGCCTATTACTCACTGAGTAACGAGTACATCCGAGCACTGTGATAACCGAGTGTCACCGAGCACGTTTGCTCATCCCTATTGCGGACTTGTCTCACCACCTTAGCCATTCTGTCCAGTCTTTTCTTTCTTACAGAGAATGATGTCCTCTCAGGACTACTTCTCTCTGCATCTGGGCTACTGGCGCCGAGTATACTTTTTATGCCAGGAGATGTATCACCCGCTGCCTAAGTCAGCACCTCGGTGGCGAATAGTGTGACATCAGAGGTCTCCTAAGTGCTTTAAGCCCCAGTGCAGAGGGTACGTTAGTGCAGCGCCCCAGAGTCCTGGTCGTTGCAGTACTGTGGCTCCGCCACTATGGGGAGCTACGGTGCGTCCGATGGCACTGAAGGAGTTCATCTGATCAGGTATCACAGACACCAATACATTTCACAGCTGGGCCTCTGGGGGGAGCTAAGGGTGCTATTCATTAGGCCACTCCCCACCATAGTGGGTAAACTGGGGGTCAGGCAGGAAGTTAGATCAGAAAGCTGACTGGATTGGACAAAGCAACACCTGGTGGCAGAGGGTGTTGTGGAGGAAGAGACAGTAGGGTCTCTGTCAGGGGTGGGATCCTGACAGAGGCTTGGCATAGAAAAGAACGTAACGGGTCCGCGCCAGCTCCGGGAAGCGGCGGGGCCCAAGAAAGGACTAGAAGCGAGATAGATTGTGCTGAGTGAGAAACGAGATCAAGCAATAGGAGAATACCAGTAGGGGTCGTGCTGTAAGACCGGAGCAACACCCTACTGAGGCGCATTACCGGTGGCCGGAACGCCGAGGGAGTATCATAACATTCAGCTTCAAGCAATACTCTAAACAGCGGCAGGACAGTCAGTCTAAGGCGGGCTGTCTCACACAAATCACCTATGAAGTCTTGGGGGGCACCTTGTGGAGAGGGGCGACTCTAGGGTCCCGGAAGAGCTCCGAGCCTACCCGTCAAACGGGTGCCGTCCCAACCAGAACATCAGGGAGGGACGGAGGATTAGAAGAACATCATTTAATCGAGTTGTGAGGGAACTTAAGAAACAGACACAATGGTTGTGGGGACTTTCCGTAAGCACAGCAGGGAAGGACCGCAACACATAGCGCTAGAAGGAAGGCACCGATTTCCACCTGTGAAGAGAACTCTGGAGGTGCCATTGGACCGGCCGGACTTGCGCAGCCTGGTGAACCGTATTCTGGACTGTGGACTCAGAGATCTTCAGTAAAGAGGTAAAGAGACTGCAACCTGGTGTCCTCGTTATTTACTGCACCGCACCACCACTACCACCATCCACACCTATCATTCACTGTGCGCCCCACGGCAGGGTCACGGACCGGGGCCTAGCCGCCGTGACAACCCCCAGAAGCAGAGACCCGTAGGCCCGGTGCCGGGTACCCCTCGGCCCTGCGGCGGTGGGGGCGCTACAACTTGGCGTCACGAACAGGATCTACTTAAGCCTGAAGAATCAGGTCATGTGTGCCTTGGAACTGTGATTTATCGTGCTTGGACTGTACTTTATTGCAAGGACTGTGCTGCGCCAGTTGCCGCCAAAATCCGCCGCCATTGCAGCGCTGAGGAGAGCGCAAGAAGAGAAGAGGGGCGTGAAGTGGGCGTAGGCAAGCTGGAGAGCGCGAACAGCAATGGCCGCCCAGTCTAAGTATTTCTGTGTCCTGAGGACGTGCCCGTCAACAGCCGAGGTCCGCCTCCTGATCCTGGTTGGAGGGTGGAGACCATGGGGACGGGGCCGCCCACGAAAGAGACCGCGGGAAGAAGACGCTGGAGAAGAGACAAAGATGGCCACGCCAGAAGCCCCGCATGAGAAGGATCGGGCGCGGAG
The DNA here is from genome assembly GCF_051348905.1 of Ranitomeya variabilis. Classification (NCBI taxonomy): domain Eukaryota; kingdom Metazoa; phylum Chordata; class Amphibia; order Anura; family Dendrobatidae; genus Ranitomeya; species Ranitomeya variabilis. The sequence goes on from NC_135238.1 coordinate 46,445,434, forward strand.
AGAGGTTGGACAGCCCAATGTAGCCCAGGGTACGCCGGCACTGCGGGGACTGACCCTAGCAGGGCCAACGATGGGCCGACCTCCCCGGCCGCCGTCGGAAGAGAGCATGGCCGCGGCCGAGGCCCGGCAGATTGCCGCCCGCCTGGAGGCCGATGCCCGCGTGATCGCTAGGCTGGGCCGACCCACGGAGGTCTGCTTGGCTCCAGTATCCCCTGCTTCTCCCAACCCGGCCGCGGCTGAAAGTGCGCTGCAGACATCAGGCCTGAAGATCATGCCTGAGGCCGAACACCTGCGGCGCTTGATGGCTGCATGGCGAACCCGACCCCAGCCGGCCGCGCAGGTTGACCTGACCACCAACGCGGAGGTTCCCTCATCCCACTGGGGGGTAGTGGTCTCCTTCAACCCCCAATATGGACGCGGGGTTATCCAGGAAATCGGGGAGCCGCTACAAATCCACGTGGATCGGGAGGAGGTGGAGCCCTGCAGCGGAAGATTTCCCCGCGATCTGGAGCCCGGTGATGCGGTGACTTACACCCGATGGAGGAGGGCTACGGGAGAGGCTGGCTGGATGGCGCGAGGCGTGCAGCGATGCATTGCCCTCCAGACTGCTGCCGGAACACCGGAAGAAGATGATCCCGTGGGGAAAGCAGCAGAGCCCGGCCCTGCGGAACCTCGAGAAGACCAGCCTCGCCGTGCCCCGGAGGGACGTGTGCGCCTGCCAGCGAGAAGGGCCTCCCGGCGAGGGATCTTATCGTTGCTGGGACCGGAACCGCGTCCTGGCTCACCAGTGCGATCTGTTGGCCTGGTGAGACCGGATAGGAGACCACCACAGTAAGATTTTACTGTACTTTCTTACTTGTAAATAGTTACCGTTTTATTGCTTTTATGTGGCTGCTAAAACCCGTCCAGGGTAAACTCTTAAAGGGGTCCCTTCTGTTGACCCGGGATCCCTATTGTTTTTGGTTATTTTCTATTTTTCCTGCATTCTTCAAAAACTGAGAAATCATGAACAGTGCATGATCAGAACTTCTTTGTACATAGTTTGCACCTTATTAAAGGCGCTCCCTACTGGTTTTACTTAAAGAAGGACTCTTTGCGAAGATACCGCACTGGAACCTTTGCTGAGTGTGGACTGGTAGCTTGAGAAGATACGCTACCTCATAGAGACTTGGTCCTCTCTTAAAGGGGATGTTCATTTGTCACACTTCGATAGTAATATTGCTTAAGATAAGTAGCAATAATGTCTTGACCAAAGGAAATGATGATAATGTTTATATGAGAAAAGTTATATGTGTTTAATTAGTTAAATGTGAAGAAATACTGATAATGTGCTCTGAGAAGAAAAAGGTGAAAGATAGAAGAAGGATGCAGTGGACCCGTAGGGATAGACGTGGTGTCCAGCATGCATAATAGACAGAAAGAAAGAGAGAAAGATAATGAGAAGGCTTAATGTTCGATAGAAAATGTTTTTGATAATGCTGATAGATAGTTAATGGGGATAGAAGGTAAACCCTGAGTTCTCATAGGAGTCAAGAAAAGATGGCTCAGTGCTATAAAACTGAAAGTAATGTTATGTTCTATACTGTGTATAGTAGTTGAAAAGGCAGTAGGCCCTGGCTGAACGGGGCGGTCCTGTAACAGAAAGGAGAGGCAGTAGGTCTGGTGCCGATAGGACAGGCGGTCCTGCAGATCCCAAGTAGGAGAATGTAAAAGTTAAAAATGCCTTATAATGTGATTATAGGAAGGTCTTTAGTGGATGCAGAGTGTATGTCCTTAAAGGCAATGTTAAATTATTGTTCAACAGTTTTGCACTTAGTAGAATACCCGGTTGGGTAAGAAAAGCTAATTATAGCATGTTGCTATGATATTTAACCATGTTTGTAACGTTCAAGTGTCCGTACCTCCCATAAAGGGAAGCCTGTTCAAGTATACTTATTGTTATTGCACTCAACAAAATTGTATGTCTTTTTGCTAACTTGTATTGTTGTTTTCTTCCCAGTCCCGGAGTACTGTGTTTAACCAGGGGGGAGTGCAGCGCCCCAGAGTCCTGGTCGTTGCAGTACTGTGGCTCCGCCACTATGGGGAGCTACGGTGCGTCCGATGGCACTGAAGGAGTTCATCTGATCAGGTATCACAGACACCAATACATTTCACAGCTGGGCCTCCGGGGGGAGCTAAGGGTGCTATTCATTAGGCCACTCCCCACCATAGTGGGTAAACTGGGGGTCAGGCAGGAAGTTAGATGAGAAAGCTGACTGGGTTGGACAAAGCAACACCTGGTGGCAGAGGGTGTTGTGGAGGAAGAGACAGTAGGGTCTCTGTCAGGGGTGGGATCCTGACAGAGGCTTGGCATAGAAAAGAACGTAACGGGTCCGCGCCAGCTCCGGGAAGCGGCGGGGCCCAAGAAAGGACTAGAAGCGAGATAGATTGTGCTGAGTGAGAAACGAGATCAAGCAATAGGAGAATACCAGTAGGGGTCGTGCTGTAAGACCGGAGCAACACCCTACTGAGGCGCATTACCGGTGGCCCGGAACGCCGAGGGAGTATCATAACATTCAGCTTCAAGCAATACTCTAAACAGCGGCAGGACAGTCAGTCTAAGGCGGGCTGTCTCACACAAATCACCTATGAAGTCTTGGGGGGCACCTTGTGGAGAGGGGCGACTCTAGGGTCCCGGAAGAGCTCCGAGCCTACCCGTCAAACGGGTGCCGTCCCAACCAGAACATCAGGGAGGGACGGAGGATTAGAAGAACATCATTTAATCGAGTTGTGAGGGAACTTAAGAAACAGACACAACGGTTGTGGGGACTTTCCGTAAGCACAGCAGGGAAGGACCGCAACACATAGCGCTAGAAGGAAGGCACCGATTTCCACCTGTGAAGAGAACTCTGGAGGTGTCATTGGACCGGCTGGACTTGCGCAGCCTGGTGAACCATATTCTGGACTGTGGACTCAGAGATCTTCAGTAAAGAGGTAAAGAGACTGCAACCTGGTGTCCTCGTTATTTACTGCACCGCACCACCACTACCACCATCCACACCTATCATTCACTGTGCGCCCCATGGCAGGGTCACGGACCGGGGCCTAGCCGCCGTGACAACCCCCAGAAGCAGAGACCCGTAGGCCCGGTGCCGGGTACCCCTCGGCCCTGCGGCGGTGGGGGCGCTACATTAGCAAAGAGGACATTATGCACTGGAGGAAAGAAGAGGCCGAATGGAGAGGACGATCAGTGGTCGGCACAGCAGTGGTGGAACAGATAAGTGGCGAGTTGAGTATTATGGTGTTTTTTTTACATCCTATGTTTCTTATGCTTTAGGGTCTACAGAGACCCCACAACATAATAACGAACACTCAATGTGCACTGAATAGCTTAAAATTGAATAAAACGTTCTTGACAATTTGCATAAACAATCTATTACTCATCCTAGTCACACTTCCTTGCTACTGGTTTCAGGACTTCCCTCGGGCTTCAACAGGACGTGTACCGAGTTTGATCTCCACTCATGGGTATTCAAGAACATTTTCGTCTTATTGCTATCAATTTTGTAGAACCTTTCTTAAATGGCTTATAGGACGTTTGCGGAGGGACACAGATGTACATGGATGGGACAGTGATACATTTCGTCTAGAATATTTATCTCTCCAGTTACTTTAATGATTCTCTTTTTGTCCAAGTGGCCATGGTTTCCCTTTGACAACTGGCCATTTGCTGCTATCTTTGGGCCGTCAAATTTAGTACTAAGATTAACATCTGTAGGTTTCCTGATTTGCATTCAATTAAAGTTGGCCAACAGTGATTTTTTCTGGGTTGGCCAATCATTTATTGTGTATGGGGTCTCCCAACACTTTCCAACTCTTTCCGACAGATGATGTCAGGGTAGAGAATGACTGGATGTCTGGACATCTAAAGTGATCTAAGTAATGATAGAGCGATAATGTGGCTAAAAAATGTAGGTTATTACCTTTATAATCCAAAAAGTTTAGAATGCAAATGTTTTTTTTAGAAGAGGATTTTACAAAAGTAATGCAATTGCAAAAAGACACAGTCATCAAGTTCCACCAAGTGATGGACGAGCATAAAGGTAGGCGCTACAGTTGCAACCATAATGCATCTAACGGGACTTTCACACTGCATTTTGCCATCTATTCGTTGGCTCCATTTGGGCTTACGTCTTAACCCCCTGCCAAACAGTATGCAGGAGTATGCCCCGACGGGACCATAGACTATAATTCTGCCGACAGAGTAAACATGTTCTCTGTCATGCATCATTTTCGGGCATACATGCCTATTGGGGATGGACACCAAGGCGCAGTTTCATCCAATTAATTAGATGAGACCAGCTGGGATTTGGATGGTTAATTCTGCAACTGTCCCTCCAGCATCCAACAGAGTCTGTTTGAGCCTGATGTCAGGCTGTAGTGTAATGGATCTAGTAAGATACGCAAGGGACAGTGTGAAGGTTTTCCCCCGAGTACGGACTTTATACTTTCAAACAGTAGGTCTTAAATATTGAATTTCAGTAACGGATTTGGAGCGCCCCCAGACGCAGGGCCGTGGGGTTACTCGATACCGGGCCTCTCTGTCTCGGTCCTGGGGTTGTCGCGGTGGCTAGACCCGGTCCGTGACCCTGCTAAGGGGCGTCCAATGAAAGGTGTGATGGTGGTGCACGTCGCGTTGAATAATGAGGACACAGGGTTGCAGTCTCTTTACCTCTTTACTGAAGGATCCACAATCCAGAGCACTGCTAACAGGGCTGGCTGAGACCGGCCGGTCCGAAGGCACATCCAGAGTTCCCTTTGCAGGTGGAAATCAGTGCCTACCTTCTAGCACCTGTGTGTTGTAGTACTTCCCTGCTGAGCACCACGGGATAGTCCTCACAACTGTTGTGTCTGTTCTGATGATATTCCTCACAACTCGTATCTGTTTTGATGTTCTTCTCCGTCCCCCAGATGATATGGCTAGGACGCAACCGTATGGCCTAATCATGAAACCCTTTGCACCCCCTGGTGGCCGGAGTGTGACGTGTAATGTGTGACTGTGATACCTGGTCAGGTGAACTCCTTAGGTGCCATCAGACATACCATCACTCCCCTTAGCGGCGGAGCATCAGTACTGCAACGACCAGGACTCTGGGGCGCTGCAGATTTATGACCACATCAACGTTTGATGTGGTCATAAATCATATGAGTACACTTCAGGAAAAGAGAAGTATGAATTCAAGTGTACTAATTGAACACTGGTAACTCATTCTGCAGCCATCTATGTACAGTGATACGTAGAGGCTGCAGAAGACAAAATGATTTTTACTCTAAATGTATGCATTTAAAGGGTTTTTAGTCTCCAAATTGAAAGTTATCCTGTATTCTATTACTGATTGTTAGGGGTTCGAGCACTATAATGTCATTCATTGTTTTCAGGGTTAAGGGAGAAAGGCAAATGGCATCACTCAATGGCCGCTCATAAGTTTGGTGATGCTCATCTTTGGTTAGAAATTGGCCAGAAATTCCCATACACTCCCAGCAGTTAGAATCGTTGTCAAGTATGCATGTTTATTGCCATGTACCAACACAACTTTTCCAGCAGCCTCCACTAATTTTAATTTGGGTCTCCACCTGACCCATATGTACAAAAAAGTCTGTTTCCACACAAGCCCTCCAAACACCCTCTCTAAGGGGCTTAGAAATAGTTTTTGGCAAGTGAACTAGGTTTTATCCAAAAACTGAGGATAAATTGTCCATAAATTGCTGCATTTCTTTAAAATGTCTTATGCTGTGAATGCTTTTTTATTTTTCCAAATTTTGTTGACATTTATTTCTAAATTTCAGATGAATATCACAGTTGGTCAAGAAAATACAACCAAAGAATCCTCCCCACTCTCAGACCAAGTTGTCAGAATGACAGTTTTTATTCCGACCTTCTTCTTCTACTTTATCTTCTTGTATTTAATCGCTGTTCTGTTGAGGATCTTCTTCAGGAGTTCGAGCGCTATGGAAAGTGTCCGCCATGTCTTCTTTGCCCACATGATTATTAACGATACTGTGTTTCTCACTTTCTCACTTTTCCTTTCTGTCCTTTACTTTTATCCCATTGCCTTTCCCATTTCATTCTGTTACCTAATAGTCACTGTGACCTCAACGACTCTGAAGGTCACGCCATACAACCTGGCAGCCTTGTCCTTGGAGCGCTACATAGCCATATGTTACCCGCTAAGACACGGAGAGTTCTGCACAGTGCACAGGTGCGGTATCGCTATTTTGGTCATGTGGATTATTGGACTCCTCCCCAACATTGCAGATTTCATGATTGTCATCTTGTCAGTTGAGAAGAATTATTTTGTACTTTATGTAAAATGCAGCCGCTTCAATCTCAAACATAACCCCGCACAGGACATAACAAAAGTTTTTGACAACGCGTTTCCTTTTTCCTTGGTCGGACTAATCATTATATTCACCTATGCCAAGATCATGATGGTGGCTGTGAGGATGAACTCCGGTAAAGCCTCAGCCTCCAAAGCTTGGAAAACCATCATACTCCACGCGTTTCAGCTCCTGCTGTGCATGACGTCTCTCGCCCATAAAATTGTGGAAATACAGTTTCCAGATAATATAGTACTGCTGTCCAACATTAATTTCTGCTTTTTCATGTGTCTTCCGAGGCTTATCAGTCCTTTGATATACGGTATAAGGGATGAGCTGTTCTCTAGTAACATGAAAAAATATTTCCTGTACAAGAAGAAATCTCCAAGAGTGGATTCAAACTAAGGGCAATAGATTCTCAGAGACCTGTTATAATATTATCAGCTTGGAACATAGTGAAGGCTGCGTCTTCTTGTAATGTAAATAAAAGTTGAGAAGTCTTTGGGCTTTATTGCGAAAACTCACTTGGACATGTAAGATGTTGAGCGTACCGCTTTGGAGTCTTACTGAAGATCAAGAAATGGACATCAGGGAGAAAAGGGTTTTTTGCCACAGTCTGGCCCCAGCGCTGAACCATAAAGGGCCATCAAAAGATTGAAAAAAAGTACAAATCCATACACACCTCATCACTCATCTCCCCGGCTTCTCCTCTCTTCACCGCCACCCATCCAGTCCTCACTGCATCTTCTGATCCCGGTGCTGATCAGACTCTATGTGCACGGAGGGCTACGGCGCGCGTCGTGGGCGTATGACGCCGTGACCTTCCGAGAACTTGTGTAGAACACTCCCAGGCCTCATGAAAGCTGGACGTGCCGGTTGAGTCTGAGATGCCCGGGGATTCTAGTGTGGGCAGTGAGGGATCAGAAGATGCAACACTTAGGGGGGTCGTCCATTCTGGCGCAACATCTGCTAAAACACTGGATAATCACCGTTCCCAAGACCCCACTGATCATGCAATGTTAGCGCTGCTATTTCCAGCAGGTGACGTGACGGCGGCAGATTATCAGAGGCTCCTGTTTGGCCACAGTCCTTACTATTCTGTAAGGGTCGGACAGCCATGCTTTATTGACATCTGGTGCAGAATACAGTACAGATCAATCATGTCGGCCTATTACTGATGATCGAGGACAGTACAATGCCAATAGAAAATAAAATGCCCATATGCCAGCAATAAATCCAAAACATCATAAAAGGAAATCCTTCAACATACAAAAAAAATAAAACATAACAATTAGGAAGGAACACGTTGCTCATTTTGGTCTTGACGTGGGGGAGTGCTGGAGTCAGAGGTGCCTGATTCACGAGGAGGTGTGCGCCTCGCCACTAATATTACTCTAGTCAGAGACTGGAGTAAGATTTCTGGCATATTGTAAGTCTCACCCCTGAAAGCAGTACAGTTGAAAATCCCCATAATGCCGGGATCCCCGCAGAACACTGCGCAGAGCATCACACTGCCGGTCCTGGTAGGCTGGCTGTCAGGAAACCATGATGCCTGGAGTCTGATGATACTGTCAGGGTAACTGTGCGCAGTGACCCACCAGCCCATATGACACCTGTAAGGGCAGTGCAGGTGGTCACTACACAGGTGGGATACCGCCCAGTACAACATGGAACAATAAAGGAACACCCGGAGTTACAGAAGAGGCTATATGGGGGTTATCCCCTCCTTCTGGGACATGCTCTACCAGCCTCACCCGCTACCTATCTGCGCAGGACACACTCCCAACCATTTTCATATTACTCCCAAAGAGAACTTATGACGCCCTTTATAACACCCTAAAATAGGTGCAGACCAGTGGCTTAACAGTTGCCGTAAGTATCAAAGTCTTTGAGGGACCAATGCCCCAATGTCAAGTGAACAGCCCCACAGATCAAAGTTTTGATTGCCTGCCCAGCGCTGCCTATGCAGAGCGCAGAAGTCGAGACAAGTTTGATATTGGATTTTAATAGGAAACAACTCAACTAAAGTGACAAAGCTCACACTAACTTTAAGTGAGATTTGTTGTGTTGGTTGCTGTCTATGCAGAGTGCAACAGCCGAATACAAACCCATCTCAACTCCTGCACTCTGAGATGCAATATCCGAGATGAGAGTGGCTCAGCAGCTAATGAATGAAGGCAGCATTGAATCAGGTGCACTGAAAATTCATTGTCTTTATTCCTTACTAAGGGCAGATCTTATATTTCTTATGTTTTTACTAGAGATTCAACATAACCAGTTTTGCAGAATTTTGCTAAGATATCTGTTTGTGGAGGATAAATTTGTTGCTGGTCAAAATAAATTCCCAAACCTCCAACTGCACTAAACAAAACAACTTGTCGGGGGTTGTGGGTAGCCAAACTGGGCAATTGCCCAGGGCCGCCATCCAGAAAGGGAACTCCTGCTTCTTCAGCCCCACCATGGAGTGTAGAGAAGATGTCCAGCATTGCTTACAGTGTAACGCCATGCATCCTCCACAGTCAAAGAAGAGTTAGAGAAGGAGGGGAAGGGGCCACCACACAGCAATCAGGACAGAAAGTGGCGCAGTCCTGTCTGTGCGGTGTCCCCCTCTTCATCATGTCTTTGGGTACGTGCACACGATGCAGATTTGCCTGCAGAATTTTCTGCACAGAATCTGCATCTCTTGCCACGGAAACATCAGCACGGATTTGATGCGGTTTTTATGTGGATTTTCATGCGTTTTTGAAAGCTGAATAAAAAACTATTATTGAACAAAAAAAAAGATTTGTGATGTCATTTCTTGTCCAACCTCTTCATTTACATACTCCAATGAAGAATAATGTTTATTGAGCGCCCGCTAGGGCCGTGGAGTACTAGGGCCGGGTCCAGCGGTACTTAAAGTGGTTGTCACAGTGGCAATGACCCAGTCCGTGGCCCTGGGCGTCCGGTTAAAGGGGATGAATGGAAGTGGAGAATAAAGTCTATAAAGGATAATTTGTGACGCCAACTGTGGTATTCGGCCAGGGAAGGCCGACGCTGCTTAAAGGGGTCCACTGGGGCTGATGGAGTTGCAGCAGAGTTGTTATAGCTCCCCTCAAGTAGAGCTTAGTCCCCAGGGCTACCGGTACAGTTGGTAAGAGGGATGATTGATGGTGGGGTGCAGGAATGAGGGTGCAGGAAATAATTGAAGGACACAGAGCTGCAGTTTCTTTTACCTTTTACTGATGAAATGCAGGTACAGTCCAGGGTACAGGCAACAGGCGATGGGGTCCGGGCAGCCTGGAAACAACTTGGGATTCACTTAGCCAGGTGGGTTCGGAGGCCTTCCTTCTGCGCCACATATCTGACCCTCGCTGCCCGATGCTCTACACAAGTCCTCTCAGTGTCTGTACTTCCAACCCGTATGGCTGACAGCCTGAGCTTGTCTTGGACACTGCCTTCTCATGGGAGCCCCAGGCTCCTGACCTGCTGTGTTGCCTCTGGATGTCAGGTGGGGCCTGGAGACTTGGAATCTCCTGCCCTCCGGATTCGGTGGCTGAATATGAAATCTTCTCACCATCACGGACCCTGGTGTCCGGTCTCTGCGCTTTATCTTGGGGTGAACCCAATCACAGCTCCAGACCCCAGGCTCCTATCTTTTGCTTCCTTTCCCTTCAGTGTCTCACACTAAACTCACTAACCCCATCTCCAGACCAGAACTTATAGGGAAGCTACCCTGAAACCAGGATTAGAGCTCCCCCTTCTGGTCTGGAGTTAGGAAGGTGTTGTGTGTTTGTATTACCTGATTAGGAAATCCCTTCTTGTGTCCAGGCATGATATCTGTCATGGTTCTCAATGGCAAGAGAACATAGAAGAGCATAAATAAGGACTAGCTCTTGGAAGATGGAATCTCGAGCTGACCGTGAGCTAAACCTACCGCACAACTAACAGTGGCCGGGTAGCGTGCCTACGTTTTACCCCTAGACGCCCAGCGCCAGCCGGAGGACTAAATAACCCTAGCAGAGGAAAATACAGACCTGGCTTACCTCTAGAGAAATTTCCCCAAAAGGCAGACAGAAGCCCCCACATATATTGACGGTGATTTCAGAGGAAATTGACATACGTAGTATGAAGATAGGTTTAGCAAATGGAGGTCCGCTTACTAGATAGTAGGAAAACAGAAAAGGGAACTTCACGGTCAGCTGAAAACCCTTTCAAAATACCATCCTGAAATTACTTTAAAGACTCTAATATCAACTCATGACACCAGAGTGGCAATTTCAGCTCACAAGAGCTTCCAGCCACAGAAATAATCAAACACTGAGGACTGGAACAAAAATGCAAAACAAACTTAGGACTAAAAGTCCAACTTAGCTGATAGTTGACTAGGAGCAGGAACATGCAACAGAAAGGCTTCTGGTTACATTGATGGCCGGCATAGGAGTGACTGAGGAGCAAGGCTAAATAGAAAACTCCCACATCCTGATGGAAACAGGTGAAGCACACAAGTTCAGTACCACCAGAGACCACCGGGGGAGCCCAAAAACCAAATTCACAACAGATATCACCCCTCCCTATGAAGAAGGCAATGCCAATGTGGCAACCAGACACCTGGGGTGGCACATTCCCCCCTAGTACAATTCAGTACTCCCGGACTAAGGAAACATAAAGAAAACATGTTAACAGGTGAACAATTATTAAAGGGTTACAAGGTTTCAAAAATATAAAAATTTACAAAAACCAAGCTGGTTTTCAGGTTGGTCTTCAGTCTCTGCTGCTTCAGGTGCAGTTGGTTTGGGAAAGATCAGGACAGGTACTATGATGGCTTGATTTACCTGCTTCTATGACTGGGGAAAGTCTCCAAGAATGGTATGGATTTTCTTTTCCTTCTCTTCTATGGGTTGAGGGGTATCTTGGTCTTTCTCTCTGTCTCTAAGTTGGTCAGGCCATACCTTCAGATGATCTCTTGATACTGCTTTTGAGGTCTCTCCTCCATCTTGACTGATGAGGCACACTTTGGTGTTATCAAAGTTTGAAGGCATGACGGTGTATGGTTCTGCCTCCCACTGATCATCTAGTTTGTGAATTCTTCTTTTTCTTTTTAGAACTTGTTCTCCAGGTGATAAAGGAACTGCAGGGGCATGCTGATTATAGTTCCTCTCCTGCCTCTGTCTTGCTTGGTACAAGCTTCTTTCCACTTTGCGGTATTGCTGCTGCTGCTCTGTATCCCAGTCTGCATTTGGTGATGTGCCAGGCTGGAATTCAGTTGGTGGAATTTACCGGGATATGGTTGTATAGATCTACAAAGTCCAGTAATTTCTCTTGCCATTGGTTTCTCTCTTCCAGGGGCAAGGTCTTCAACAAGTCAATTACCACCTGGTTCATTTTCTCACACATGTCAATTGTCTGTGGATGATATGGCGTTGTGTGATTTTCTTGCATCCGTACAGGTTACAGAACTCCTGGAACACTTCTGCCTCAAAGGCTGGGCCTTGGTCAAGGAGCACCTTTTCAGGGTATCCATGTGGTCGACAAAAGTGTTGTTGAAATGCCTTGGCTGCCCTCTTTGCTGTTTGGTCCTTGATGGGCACAGCTACCAGGAACCTTGAGTAATGGTCCACTATGGTCAGGGCGTAGACATAGCCTGAATGGCTTGGGGTCAGCTTCACGTGGTCCAAGGCTACCAGTTCAAGCAGCTGTTTGGTGACCATGGGCTGTAGGGGAGCCCTCTGGCTGTTACGGTCTTTCCTGTGCAGCTTGCAGGGGCCACATTCTCGGCACCATGTCTCAATGGCTATCCTCATGCCAATCCAGTAGAATCTTTCACGAAGTAGAACCTCCAACATCTTCCATCTGAAGTGTCCTGCTCCATCGTGGTACACTTCCAAGACCATTGGCACATCTCACCTAGGGACCACCACCTGCCAGACCAGTTCGTGAGTGCATTGGTCGATGTTCCTCCGACACAGCTTACCCTCATAGATGAACAGCTTGCCCTTCTCCTTCCACAATTTTTGTGTCTATTGTGGAGCATCTGGACCACGGTGTGAATCAGCTTGTGTCAGTAGCTCCTTTACTAGGCGGACTGCTGGATCACTATCCTGCGTTTCTGCCCATCTGTGGTGGGGCAATGGGTTCAGTGTGGCTTCTCGCCTGTCATTGCGCTGGCTCCTCACACAATGGGAGTACTGGGCCTCCGGGGCGGTGGAAGGCTGGTAACTTGATCTCTTTGAGTGCTTCCGGATCTTCTTCCTCTTCTGGTAAATTGGGCATCCTCAACATTGAATCAGCATTACTGTTCTTATGCCCTGCTTTTTACTTGATGGTAAACTCGTAGTTAGACAAACGGGTTATCCATCGCTGTTCCAATGCACCTAGCTTTGCCGTTTCCAGGTGAGTCAGCGGTGAATTTTACTGAAGCTAGGTAGTGCTTGAAGCCCAGACTATGGTGAGAAACTCCAACTTAAAGGAACTATAGTTGTTGGGGTTCCTTTCGGTGGGATGAAGCTTCCTGCTGGTGTAGGCAATCACTTTCTCTCTGCCTTTCTGCACCTGGGACAGCACTGCTCCGAAACCCATGTTGCTGGCATCTGTGTAGAGTATAAACGGTTGGTCATAGTCAGAATAGGCCAGGACTTCATCTCCCATGAGAGCCAACTTCAAACGGGTGAAGGATTCTTCCAACCTGTCATTCCACTCGAACGGAGGAGTCTTGCTCTTGGCCTTCTTAGATTGGCACACTAGCAAGTCTTGCAGGGGTGCGGCTAGCTTGGTAAAGTCCTTGATGAATCTTTGGTATTAGACTACCAACCCGAGGAACTGCCATACATCATGAATGTTGCTGGGTTTTGGCCACACCGGTGCCACACCTTAGTCGCTTACCACGTGACCTAGGTACTGGACCTTGGGCTTCAGCAGGTGGCATTTGGACGGCTTCACCTTCAGGCCAAAGTTGGACAGGGCTTCAAACACCTCAGCCAGGTGCTTCAAATGGTCTTCTTAGGTTTTGGAGAATACGATGAAGTCATCCAGGTACAGCAGAACAGTCTTAAAGTTCTTGTGCCCGAGGCAACACTCCATCATCCTCTTAGACGTCCCTGGTGCATTGCACAGCCCGAATAGCATGTAGTTGAACTCGGAAAGACCCATTGGTGTTGTGAAGGCAGTCTTCTCTTTATCTGACTCTGCCACGGGAAGCTGCCAATACCCACTGGTGAGATTTAAGGTGGGGAAATAGTTAGCGGATCTCAGTGCCGCTAACGGCTCCTCAATTCTAGGTAATAGGTAGGCATTCTTGTGTGTAATGCTGTTGATTCACCTGTAGTCAATGCTGTTGATTCACCTGTAGTCAACACACGTTCTCATGGTACCATCTTTTTTTCTAACGAGGACTAATGGAGCTGCCCAGGGGCTACAACTATCTTTGACCAGACCAGTCTCCTTCATCTCCTGTAACATATCTTTGGCACAATGATAGTGAGCGGGGGTTACAGGCTGGTACCTTTCTTTAATGGGTATATGTTCTCCAGTGGGGATATGGTGTTGAACCCCTTTTACCTGCCCAAAGTCTAGTGGGTGTTTGTTGAATACCCGCTCATACTCCTGGACCACTCGGTAAGCCCCATGCTTTTGGTGCAAAGGAGTGGAGTCAATGCCTACGTGCAGTTTCTGACACCAATCCTCCAGCTGTCCTGCAGAGCCATTGTCCTCCTCCTGGTTGGGACGGGACCAAGCTCTCTGCTGTTTGTATGGCATTGTTACTGACAGTTAACAGTTTAGCAATGGTGGCATATCTGGATAAATGGACCTCTTTTCCCCCACAATTCAGGATGTGTATCGGTACCCTCCCCTTGCAGACATCAACTACCCCTTTGGCTGTCAGGATGGTCGGCCTACAATCAGAATACACAGGTTCTACCAGGGCCTGGTATCTATCTATCAATCACCGATCCATTATCTACCTATTATCTATCTAACTAGTATGTTTCTATTATCTATTTATCTATTATCTATCTATTTATTATCTATTATCTACCTTTTATCTATCTTTCTATCTATTTTCTGTGCTTATACTGCGGATCTCCTCACAATTCCATAAGGATAAATCAAGGTTCAACATCTGTAAGGCTGAAGTCTCTTGTGGGTTATTACTTCCATGATGTTCAGAAACAGAATTTTGATGTCAAAACCAATCTCTGACATTACTCATCCTTTGGAATACATCAGGGGCTGAGAAGCAGATATATAGAGCTCAGCCCCTCCATTGTCCCGTATCCTTCTCACTATATAGATTATGCAGCTTGTTGATGTAAATGGAAACACTTACATAATCCTCGTACAGTAAGTAGTAGAAACTGATAATGGGGTAGCTAGAACCATTCCAGTAGGTCTTTAGAAACCTGTGATGCCCAGAGGCAAAACCCAGATATATGGGTGCAGAGGTAACAATAGCACCAGGAACCATATTTAGGGTATGGGGGACAAATACTATGAGTTTTGATGGTACTTTATGAGTGTCACTTTATGCTGTATATAATGTGATGTCTGTTAGACTTGCTGCATGGTAAACGATGGTTGAGGGAGGTTAGCCTGCAGCCAGAGCTACATTCTGGAGGTTTCATAGCTGAAATTTCCCTTCAAATTCATTTTTTTTCACATGTGCAGAATGTGATTTCAGTTGTAGGAAGTGTCATCTTAAAAAGGCATGGTGCAATTACCTGCCCCTTGTATTTTAGTAATAATTTGGGGGAATCCTTTGCCAGAAATCTAATGTGTATAGATACTTTCAGTCACTAGAAGAAGAATTCCTCACTAGGACTCTAATATCTCTAGAGTCCATTTGGTTGCCTACAAGTTGTCCTACTCTGATGACTTTCATGAATTTCAATGAGAAAAGCAATGTAGCAAACTTTCTGCAACTTGAGGACCATCAATTTAGGTCTGATAACTATTGCCTAACTGTTGCTTGTGCTTTAGGTTATGACTGTCCTTTTTCTTTAGCATGAGGACTTCAACCAGAAGATTTTCTGTTACTATTCTGATAATGGTCAACTTCACTGAGGTCAGCAACAAGACGAACAATCAAACTGTAGAAATCGTGAGGAGTACCCTGCTTGCCTTAGTGCTCCTGTCCTTCTGTGTCTTCATCTACTTTGTGACAATCATCTTGTACGTCTTCTTCACCACTCCTCATGTTCGGGAGAATGCTCGCTACATCCTGTTTGTCCACATGCTCATAAACGATACCTTGCTACTTTCTGTGTTGATATTCGTCTCTCTTGTAGCTATATTTGATGTGTACATCCCTGTGCCGATATGTTATGCCCTCGTCATGTACTCCACAAGTTCATTTAAGGTGACAGCCTACAACTTGGCCATCATGTCCTTTGAACGTTACTTTGCCATTTGCTATCCGTTAAGACATGCACAAGTCTGCACCATGCAGAGGTCTCTTTTGGTCATTGGAGTCATGTGGCTTCTGAGTAGCACTCCTCTGGTGCCTGACTTTATCGCCATGTGTTATTCAATGCCAAAGAATTTCTTCTCCACCAGCTTGATATGTCAGTGGTCAACATTTGCAATGAACAGTTTTCAATTAACCCTAAGGTCATTGATGGAGATCACCACCTTCATCTTGGTGGGATTGGTCATCCTTTACACCTATGTGAAAGTTATGGTGGTGGCTCGGAAGATTGGATCTGGGAGGTCTTCTGCTTTAAAGGCAGAGAAAACTGTTCTTCTTCACGCCTTCCAGCTCGGACTCTGTATGATGTATTTTTCATATTCCTTCACTGATGCTTACTTGAGGAAATATTTCTATTTTATACCAATAACCAACTTTTTCTTATTCATGTGCATCCCCAGATATATCAGTCCTTTGATTTATGGTGTAAGGGATGAAGTGTTCCGAAAATATATAAGGAAGATGAACTTCTTTGTATAGTTGGATGGATGTCACTAAATAAGGCCAAACTTTACAACTTTTTGCAAAATGGGTGCAGCCCAAAAGGATGGTTGGACAATATTTATTAGGTAGACTAGGAATGAAAGGACCCATATCTACATGCCCACTATCAGGTATAATACAACACATATTATAATAAATTTGTCCCAATCACCCAATTTAATTTTTTTTACTTAAAAAATATGTTTTAGTAGAGGTGGGCCAAATCTTGGGTAGGTTGGCAGTATGTATAGTATTCATCTTTTGGTTCTACTTTAGTTCAGGCATTGGTGGGCAGATCCTACTCCTGTAAACAAGCAGTATCCAGTGTAGAATGCCTTTTCACTCCATGAGAAGTTGAAAAATACATTTTGCTTTGATCCCGATATGACTATTGTAGATGGGAGCCAACAGAGGACCCTCCAACTATGAAAAACACGTGACCAGTACTATTATTATCATACAGCCAAAGCTCACCGGAGGATTTTCAGGTATTCTTGTTTGGTCCTGAGAAGCCACATTCGAGATATCTGTGAACAATACTCCAATCTTAGAGACTGATATTCTGTGTTTCCATTTCTAAGAACCAAGTAAAACTGTAAAAGTGAAAACAAAAAAACATGAAAAACTTAAAAAAAAAAAAATTGAAAAATCTTGTGGAATGTAAAAATTTGTGAAACTCAAAAATTTGTAAAATTTCAATAATTTGAAATTTTTAATAATAATGAAAACATTATTAATGTTTGAATAATTCAATCTTATGGATAGAATTGAGCAAAATGATTTGTACTGCCCATATTCGGTGTTGAGTCCTCCAAGGAAGTCAGGCCAGGAGGGGCAGTGTTCACTTCTGTATCCGATGTGTTCAGCCCTGTATCTGGATTTTGCGACGTCTTTATGTCTTACTCTATGAGATGCCTGGGATGCTGGCCCCAGGAATGCAGTCTGCCCCGGAGTAACTCCTCAGTAGACTGGAAGCCAGATTAGGGGAGAGCGAATCTTTTGCTCAACTCTAGTTGTAGATCATTATAGTCTCCAGAGACAAATAAGAAAACAGGGAACTGCATACAGATTTGTGTGTATAGAATAAAATGTTGTTATTCTGCTTTATCGAAGGCTTCCACAAATACCACAAAACTTTTATTATCATCTAATGAGAATGAGAGGACTCTGCTCATCTTGCCACAGTCTGTACAGACAAACTGACTGAGTGAGCTACAGAAAACGAAAAGCATCAGCCTTACGTGAAACCAGAGTGTAATCTATAGTATTATTTTCTATGAGGATAATAAAGAAAAAAAAGATCAACATTGTCATACTTAAAGGGGTTGTCCTACTTGCTTCCTTTTCTAGTACAGGGTCAAGAGAGAAAAAGCTGATTACATGGTGTTCCTAATACACAGCGACAATCTGGGTAACGCTCAACATTTGACCCTTCTTCCAATAGCACCACCAAAAGAGAAATGAAGCGTTACTCATGTATCATGGACTCTGTGATGTATAGATGTGCAGCGTACTCTAAGGAGGGTGAGAACATGACTGTGCGACACTGGGGAAGCCATATGAGGAATAGAAAGGCGCCTTATAACTCTACATCCTGAGTACCGTGCTGTACCTACAAGACATTGTATTCTGTAGCGTTGTGCCTAGCAAAGATGCAACCAAAAGCTTATCTTCCCTGATTCAGCACCTGAACTGGTCCCGCAACCTACCAAATGCATATAATACACGTGCCTTCTATATGCCAGAAGGGCTTGTGGGTACCATGGAACACCAGGGCTCAGGTACAAATGCTAGAATTCCCTATCCTGCCCTTATTCGATGACCAGACTATGGACATTTGTTTTGGATCGGCCCAGAATCGGTCTGTTTTGAGGTTTTATGCTATTTTAGTAGATTGTCCCTTTTGCATTTTCTGCATGCTCAACATTGTGATTTATGATGTTGTTCCTTTAGTCATTGCCACAATCCTCTTGATCCTCCATGATTCGGCTTTTGTATGTACTGAACGACGTTATTGGTCCACTAGTTGGCCCCAGTGACATACCGAACAGCAGGCCTATGACGGCTTTATTAAATTTATTGGCTGCATGGAGCACAATCTTCCCAGAAGAAGGGGCAAGCACTTTCCTTTTATTCTGCAAGAATTTTCAACTATTTTACAGAAGTAGAATAACGGGGGGGGATATATCCTTTACAAAAACA
Organism: Ranitomeya variabilis; assembly: GCF_051348905.1. Lineage (NCBI taxonomy): Eukaryota > Metazoa > Chordata > Amphibia > Anura > Dendrobatidae > Ranitomeya > Ranitomeya variabilis. The sequence goes on from NC_135238.1 coordinate 46,463,918, forward strand.
GAGAAGATGCTCCAAGATCACTTTGTATTAGGCCTCATAAGCCAGTAACTGTAGAGGATCAGGTTAGCGTAGAAGAGTCACAAGTTATAACCTGACTTAATGTTATACCACACGCTGAAGTAAGCCATTGTAACGGGGCTCAGGGTGGTAGCTGCAGGTGAGGTACTCGTCTTCTGCGCCCCAACCCACTAGAGAAAAACGGGGTCTTACGTTAGTGTGTGTGTGTGTGCATGCGTGCGTATGTGTGTGGACATGTTACCATAATGGACACCTCCTAGCTCTTCTTGGTCTTCCATGCATTGCACGGCTCCGCTCCTCTTTACAGACAGTCTGTAAAGACACTCAGGAGATGCAGATGCCTTTCTCTTGGTTTCAATACAGTGAAATGTTTTCAATTAACATTTTTCAGTGGTATAGTTGGTGAACTGCAGAACAGGTTAGAGCATTTCAACCATTCTAAATATAGAGACAATTTAGCTGAGCTCTTTCAGTAACCATTATCCTTTATGACATTTTTCGTGATCTGCGTACCTACAGATGGGCGAACCCAAACAGTAAAGTTCGGCGTTCATACCGAACACCTACTGTTCGGTCACAAACACCGAACACGGACTTCGCCAGGAAGTGAAACTGTTCAGGTTCGGCCCCCCAAACATTTTGTCGCCCTTTCATGGCAAACACCATTTCTGATCGGCAGCAAAATCATCACCGCCAGTAAGACAGCCGCGGTTCTCACGCTGTCAAAAGACAGCTTGAGCGCACAGCAGTGATCAGGGGTATAAACTTCACCTCCGGTCACTGGTGTCAGCTGATGGGACTACTGCTCCCAACCAACTGCCGCCTGCTGCCACTAATAACAGTGAGAGCAGGAGTGGCTGATGGGTGTATTCATTAGCCGGCTCCTGCACTGTAAATAAGTAATTAGAAAAAAGAACAGTGTGGATTCCCCTGTATTTTTGATAACCAGCCAGGCAAAACTCACAGCTGGAGCTGCAAATCTCAGCTCTTAGCTTCAGCAAGGCTGGTTATCAAGAATAGAGGGATCCCCATGCCATATCTTTTTAATTATTTAAATAAATAATTAAAAAAAACAATGTGGTATATCCTCCATTTTGAAAACCAGCCTTGCTAAAGTAGACAGCTGGGGGCTGATATTCTCAGGCTGGTAAGAGGCCATGGATATTGCCCTCTCTGGCCTAAAAATTGCAGCCCACAGCTAGAAAAGACACATCTGTTAGAAATGTCAAGTAGAATTCATATTTGTGGGGTTGATGTCACCTTTGTATTGTCCGGTGACATAAAGCTGATGGATTAGTAATGGAGAGGCGTCTATAAGACACCTATACATTACTAATCCTATATATCTATGGTAAATAAAGACACAGCCAGAATAAAGTATTTATTTGAAATAAAAAAAAACACGCTTTTACTTTTTTATTTAAAAATAACAGTTATGCTCACCTAATGCCTATTCTACTGAATCCCTCGTCTCCTGTAATAAAACAAAAATAAAAAACAACCATACCCTTCACCTGTCCTTCGTTCTGTCCCACATAATCCATGTCTGGAGATAAACAGCTTTCAACCTGGATGGTGCCAAGATTTGACCATCCAGGCTGAGAACCACTGGTGACTGAGCTGCGGCGAGCGCAGCATCAGTGACTAACAGTGACATAACTGAGGTTACCGCAGGTCACTGAGGCTGCGTTCTCAACCGGTCTGAACTGTGGTGGCCTCGGTAAGATGCCCACTAGCACCGTGAGAAAATCTCATGGTCAAGAAGCGAGTTCATCGTAGTTCACGAGGAGAATTTCACTGTGGTGGATTTGAACTGTGGTGAACTCACCTCTGCACCGTGAGACTTTCTCACGATACTAGCAGGGATCTTACCAAGGTCACAGCAGTTCAGCCCGGTTGGGAATGCAGTCTGTTTTCTGACAGGAGACGAGGGATTCAGTGGAAGTAGGCGTTACGTGAGTATAACTGTGTTTGTTATTTTTAAATAGAAAAGTAAAACTATGTGTTAAGTGTCAAGGTCCCAACACAGCCCAGGGGGAATCTCGAACCACCTCTGCTGCGGTCTCCCATTCTCCTCCTGCCGCAGTGGAGCCTGCTCAGCAGAGACATTGGTCCCAGCACCTGGCTCAGGCAGATGCTGTGCGTTTGGTTACTGCTGCTCCTCCAGGTTCAGCCATAGTAACCAGCACTGTTCAGCGGTAAGCTGAGTTGTTGACTGTTGATGGACTAATCTAGCGCCAGACAGTGCTTTTCAAGCACAAGACCACGATCCTTACAGCATCTATCCAGCAGCGACCGGCAGTGCGGCGCCATGCGCAATCAGTGCGCTTTCCTGGCCCTAGACAGGGTGGTTAGTGGCGTTCGCCAGTGCGGCGATGTACGCACTCGTGTGGTAAATATTAGTTAGTTTTCCCCTGGCACCACGGTTGTGGCACCGAGCACTAGTGGTCTAGAGAGACTCTTCCCCCTGTCCTTGGGGCAGAGTTCTGTGACTTGGCTCTAGTGCTCACTCTGCGGCTTGGCGGCCCTGTGAAGTAACAGGGTTCGTCTCCCTTTTCATACCGGGTGAAGCTAACCCGTGTGTCAACACGTTATACCGCCATTACTTAGCAGAAGGTTCCATCTCTGCATGGTGTACCCCGGGCTGCGAACGCACCTCTTATCACTCATTATATTATTTGGTGCGTTCCACCACCCCTAACACGATGCTTTGTTTTATTTCAAATGAAAGACTTATTCTGGCTGTGTCTTTATTTACCATATAACAACAGGATTACCAATGGCTAGGTGTCTTATAGACAACTCTCCATTACTAATCTGTGGGCCTGATGTCACTGGACAATATAAAGGTGACATCAACCCCACAAACAAGAACCCCACTTGCTACTGCTATATGGCAAATGGGAAGAGCCAGGCAAAGCACCAGAATTTTTGCATATAATAGATGTGCTTTTTCTGGGCGGCTGCGGGCTGCTATTTTTAGGCTGGTGGGGGCAATATCTATGGCCCCTTACCAGCCTGAGAATACCAGCCCCCCAGTTGTCTGCTATAGCAATGCTGGTTGTCAAAAATGACGGTGACCCCACACCCTCTGTTCTTGATAACCAGCATTGCTTAAGCTGACAGCTGAGGGTTGCAGCCCCCCACTGTGAGTTTTGCCTGGCTGGTTATCAAAAATACAGGGGAACCGACACCATTTTTTTTCATTAATTATTTACAGCACAGGAGTCGGCTGATGAATACTCCCATCCGCCTCTCCCGCTCTTATTGTTATTAGTGGCAGCAGGCGTCAGCTGATGGGAGCAGTAGTTCCATCAGCTGACACTAGTGACCGGAGGTAAACTTTATACCTCTGATCACAGCCGTGCCCTCACGCTGTCTTTTGACAGCGTGGAACCGTGGCTCTCTGACCGGTGGTGATGATTTTGCAGCCGATCAGAAGCCGTGTTTGCTGCATTGTCATGCATGACAGCGTGGCAAACACTGGATGTTCAAGCCCCCATTCAAGTGAATGGAGTCCTGGTTCAGGATGGGGGAGTAGCCGTGGGCTAAACTCGAGTAACAAGTACACTCGCTCATCACTACTCCCAGCTCTTCTGGTCTGTGACCCATTGCACAACTCCAATTACTGTGACCGCATGAACAGAAAACTACACCCATCCATAAAAACAAAATCTTCTTTAAATGGCAGTTTGACTTGTACACAAAGAACAGCAGGAGATGCCTTTCTCTTGATTACAATACAGTGGCATGTATGGGGCAGCACGGTGGCTCAGTGGATATCATTGCAGTGCTGGGGTCTTGGCTTCAAATCCCACCAAGGACAACATCTGCAAGGAGTTTGTATGTTCTCCCCATGTTTGCGCAGGTTTCCTCCGGTTTCCTCCCACATTCTAAAAACATACTGATAGGGAATGTAGATTGTGAGCCCCACCGGGGACAGCGATGATCAGGGCCGTATTTAGAGTTTATGCTGCCCTAGGCACTTTTCGTGGTGCCTCCCCCATTGGTGAGTATGACTAATGCAGACCCTGTCGGCAGTGACTAAGGCTAATTTCACACTAGCGCCGTGCACTGCGTCGCTATGCGTCGTTTTGCAGAAAAAACGCATCCTGCAAAAGTGCTTGCAGGATGCGTTTTTTCTCCATTGACTTGCATCAGCGACGCAGTGCGACGGTTGCGTCGCCACCAAAAAACGTTGCATGTAACGTTTTTTGGTGCGTCGAGAAAGTCTTTTCCGATCGGCCATGCGCGGCCGGAACTCCGCCCCCGCCTCCCCGCACCTCACAATTGGCCAGCGGATGCGATGAAAAACAGCATCCGCTGCCCCCGTTGTGCGGCGCTTTCAACGCTAGCGTCGGTGCGCCGCAACGACGCATAGCGACGTGCAGTGCACAACGCTAGTGTGAAAGTAGCCTTAGGCTACTTTCACATCAGCGATTTTTGCCATTTGCGGAAGATCTGGCAGTTTTTCTGCATCTGCCACATAGCAGATCACTTACGGCAACACTGTGTTCGGCCTCATTCATTCCCTATGGGACTTGCAGACATGTGCAGCACTTGCGGTTTTGCCGTGATCCAGAAAATGCGGTACTTGCAGCAATGGAAAGAAAAGTTGCTAGCAGTGTTTTTTGTATCACCACAAGTGCCGCACATGTCCGCAAGTAGACATCACTACCTGTCCCTGCACCTTGCTAGCTCATCCCTAGCATCCCTCTCTGACCTAAAACTACACTATAAAGCTTTAGAAAAACAATTTATTAACCGACATTCCTACGATAATGAGGGCTCCAGGCTACAGCGTAAGTGCATTGTTTTCCCTGTGGAGGGATTCAGGAAGACGGCCGCCACAGGCGGCGCATGTGCAGACTGAGATCGCATCTGGACCAAGATCCGAATCTCCACCTTCGGTGGCTCACAGCTTCAGAAATATGGCCGGCAGGAAAGCAATGCGCTTCACTTAGCTCTTACCGCCAACATTGGGCCCGCAGCATTGCACGGATGTGACACCCCCTCCTCCCATTCAGGGCCCGCTGCATTGTCCCACTTCTGCCACTGCAGACTTCCAGAGGAGGGGACTCAGCCTCCTGTGATCCTGTTTACAAGGCGGGAGACCGCTATTACTGGATCGGGGACGCTATTACAGGGCAGGGACATGTGTATGTATGTGCACACACACACACACACACACACACACACACACACACACACACACACACACACACACACACAGACTGCACAGGGGGCACAGTAGGCACACATACATAGACTGCACAGGGGGACACAGTAGGCACACACAGACTGCACAGGGGGCACAGTAGGCACACACAGACTGCACAGGGGGGCACAGTAGGCACACATACATAGACTGCACAGGGGGGCACAGTAGGCACACACACAGACTGCACAGGGGGACACAGTAGGCACACACACAGACTGCACAGGGGGGCACAGTAGGCACACACACAGACTGCACAGGGGGGCACAGTAGGCACACACACAGACTGCACAGGGGGGCACAGTAGGCACACACACAGACTGCACACACCCATCACAAGCCAGTGCCACCAGAGCTCAGCAGTCTCCAGTGAGCAGTAGAGCAGAGCCTCAGCAGGATAACCCCGCAGCAGTGTGCCGGCATGAGTGCCTCACTTCAAGCCGAGGTCTGGCTCTGGCCCAGTGTTCTCCACTACCTGTCAGACCCCAGGACCGTCCTAACCAGCTGCGATGTGGACTGGGGACGCTGTGCCACTCTGGATCTCCTCCTTCCAGTCAGGTGAGTTCGGCAGACACTGACTGCACACAGAGTGGGCGTGTCTGTAGTGCAGGGATGCAGCTGCCGACACCCAGCCTTTAACCCTGCAAGCAGCCAGAAGCTGGGGGACCGTCCCAGGGGCATCTGAACCCTGCGCCCCAGCCCAGCCTGCCCCTGGTGGGATCCGATACTCCCACAGCAGCCGGAAGACAGGTGGGTGGGCGGCCCGACACAGGACTATGAGGCAGAAACTGAACTTGGCGCCTCAGCGAGGAGGGGGTAGGGCTTGCACTGTGACTTGTTTCCGGTGTTCTGAAATTTGTCGGCATGTCGTAGATAGTAGGGATGGGCGAGGCTACGGAGTCACGTGGCGCAAACTGACCAATCACGGCCAAGCAACAGCTGAAGCTGCAGGGTGGAGAGAAGAGGAGCTCTGGGCGGCAACATGCCTGAAAATTTCAGGGACGGGCGTGAGTATGGCACCTGGGGGCCTGGTTAAAACCACAATAGTGAGGGAGGGGGCGTGACAAAGGGAGGGGGACGCCCTGAAATTTCTGAGCATAGTAACGCCCCCCTCCCTTTGTCACGCCCCCTCCCTCACTATTGTGGTTTTAACCAGGCCCCCAGGTGCCATACTCACGCCCGTCCCTGAAATTTTCAGGCATGTTGCCGCCCAGAGCTCCTCTTCTCTCCACCCTGCATCTTCAGCTGTTGCTTGGCCGTGATTGGTCAGTTTGCGCCACGTGACTCCGTAGCCTCGCCCATCCCTACTATCTACGACATGCCGATAAATTTCAGAACACCGGATCCCTGTGCATTACACATGAGGGCGGCGCGCTGTATCTGACACCCCCGCAGCAGCCATAAGACTTAGGAGGGCGGGAGAAGGGAGGGCGGGAGAAGGGAGGGAAGGAGGGCGGGAGATGGGAGGGAAGGAGGGCGGGCGGACCCGGACTATTTAAAAAAAAACAAAAAAAAAAAAACACCTTGCCTTGCTCAGGTGCCGCCCCCCCCGCATCTTACCGCCCTAGGCACGTGCCCTCAAGTGCCTAGTGGCAAATACGGCCCTGGCGATGATAATGTGTGCAAACAGTAAAGCGCTGTGGAATATGTTAGCACTATATAAATAAAGATATTATTATTATGTCTTCAATAAACATTTTTCAGCGGCATAGCTGATAAATTAAAGAACATGTTAAAGACCTTCAACCTTTCTAAATATAGCTAGCTCTTCCAGTGACCATTACCCTTCAGGCTACTTTTCGGGAACCACATAATGATGCACGTGTGGCTGCTACCATACTGAATGTGTCCCCATCCTTGCTGACTCATCTCTTCTCAGAACTGCAGCTTCAAAGACCTGTCTGACACTTATTCATTCCCCAGAGACCTTTAGGGACTCTACCAAAGTTCCTGGCAATACATCCCCTTCAGCAACTCGCCTGCTAAAAGTATTTTGCTGCCACTGATGAAGTTCTTCTTATTTGCTTCCTCTTCCTTTCTGCTCTTTTCATCCAAACACCCCCCCAGGTTCTGATCACCTTAACCATAGGGTATCTGTACTTCTCTCTTCCTATTACTTAACTAACTTAAATAAAACATTGGGAGTTGTTATAGAGGTGGAATGCCATCCTCTAACCCCTCACACTCCTCCATTCTTTAATGATGGTCATCCGTGACCATCCAGGACCTTTAAGAAGGGTGAGCGTATACACAATAAAACACAGTAAATCGATCAGGACTGAAGGCTTAATATAGATGTCTTCTCCTCCACTGATTGGCTCCTATAGGTTAAGGGCCCCAGAAGACCAACAATACAGTCCTGAGCACAGTCCATAACTTTTTAAAATTTCTACTAAGACTGGTCCTTTTTGATAAGGACCCCAGAAACCACCAGTGTCCCTAAAAATAACAGTATCTGTTATTAAGGGTATCAGACACCCACAGATGCACCAGCATCTGCAGTCCAGCAGAAAACGTTACAAAAGGCATATCAAAACAAAAATCAAAAACAAAGATCTAACCAATTTGGCTATTACAGACTCATCTGGCCTTGTGGGTGTCTGGCCGCACACTGCATTGATCTCTCGGCCATGGGGTAATGTGACCGTTGTTTTTGACCCCTGATGAACCCTCAACAACTTGGAGGGGGAAACGCGTCGGGTCCTTCTTCTACCTCCCGCTGATAAGTATTGACTTTCTATTTTCTCTGATACCGGCCCCCTGTGATATTTTTTCCGGGTGGAGGCTATGTGTAAGGCGATTGATGGGAGACTTTTTTTTCTTGGATCGATTGTGGGTCCTTGATTCGATCTGTTATGATGAATTGTACACATTTTGTCAGCGTTTAGGTATTTAGATTTGTGTCCTATTGGAATTGTGTCTTTACTATTTCTGATTTATACTCCGTAGGGCATTTAATAATATCATTGGGTGTGTTTAAATAATAAGTGCAATATTTGGATCTGCAAAGTAAGGGATCCCTGTGTAGACATTTTTTGGAAATCAATAGGTATGTATCAGGTGGTCATTGTTTTGAAGCAGAATACTCTTTTGAATACGAGATAAGTCTATTCAAGCTGCTTCTTTACCCACAACTTTTTTTACTTTGAGATAAGAGATACCTCTAATCAGATTTTACTCACCAGATAGAGCCCAAACACAGGCTCATAGAATTATTAGCTGCTGCAGATCAACCTCTCCTCGTGACCAGCCAGAGTAAAAAAAAACTGACCATGAAGGGCCGGACAAATGCCACTGCATACCACCGTTTTTGGCACCAGCACTTTATGAATTCGACCATCTCCCCGGGGTAGAGACTGTGTAGCCAAAGGGGGAAGGTACCTCCACTTGACAGTGCTTCTGATCACATAAATACGGTCTTTGGTCTCTTTTTTCTCTAAGAAACTGAAGCCTCACTTAATATCAAATTCTAGCACTCGGCCCTTTGTCTGGGCTTCCTACCTGGTCATGCGGCAGTCTAAGTTTGAACCTTCCAGCCACTCCCTAATATAGATATTAAATATCCATCCAATTCCTCCCCTCCACTACGTCATCATACCCTGCTAGACATTCCCACCACAGACTTTTCAGAGGATGGCTAGGGGTACACTCTAGTGGGGATGAATAGAATCACATCTTCTTCCAGTAAATTTCCAGCTTGGGCACTTCTGCCCCATATATCTTTTAGCAGTGGTACGCATGCGCTGCCCATGGACCTGTGGGATTGGCGGCTGGCGGTCAGTTGCGAGTGGTGCTCCTACGTCTTCTAAACAGATGATCTGGGGCTTCCGACCGTGTGACCGGTGGCAGTCAATACCCCCTTTTGTCTCAGGTGCCGTTAGGACGGCGCATGCGCCGAATGTACTGCTGAACATATTGGGTTCATTATAAGTCTACCACTTAGGCGAATGCGCATGAGGCCCACATTTGCCACTTCATATGTGGTTTCCGGTGTCCATACGGAAGTACAGCTATCTCAACATTAGGACATATGCCCTGTCCATACGCAATTACACACGGGCGCATGTGCAGTCCAGACACATAGTTTTCTTTCCTCTTACACAAACAGGCAGCAGCAAATTAACATCGCAGTGCATACTATTTAAACCGGCACACCCCCTGCCCTGACACGCCTCCCGAAGAAGCAGTTGTGAAACGCGCGTCGGGGAAGAGGGACGCCGAGAGAATTCCACGTGGCTATACATAAGGTAATAGTGTAGTTTTACATATATTTATAGCTGCAGCACTATAGCACTTTATACATTAAAATAATAAGGGTCAAATATTTAGGCACCCAGCTATATGGAAATGCCCAGTTAGCTTATACCTTATAGTCATTATGCTATTTCTGCTTCAGTGTGAATAAATCGTATTTACTCTATTAATAGCCCATAGAATTTTTAGGAAGACTCTATGGCTGTATAGTCCCTCGTTGTAGGATTGAGCACCCTTCCTTTTATGTTTACTTTTTGTTTTTGATTTTAATATTAATTAATAAAAATGATTTTTATCTATCTAATACTATTGTGGTGGATCAGTTCTTATTATTACTAGGTCACCATATAGTGAAAATTAGCTCACCTCTACTAGTCTGGCTGTTGCCCCTCCAGATTCTTCTTTCTCTTACGGAGATTCTGCGTCCATTCCAACAGCTTGCTACACAATTGCTGGAACTGGAACGGCCTCTTCAGAGGGTGGTGCCACAAAACTGACTGCCTCAAGAAGTGTTCTTTTGGCCGCATCAGCGGAGTCTGGTTTGGCTGCTTTTGGCACACCGCAATGCTGGCGGGCACCTCTTCCTCTGGTATAAGGCTCCAGTATCACACCCAGAGTTCATAGACCAGAAGCCACATGTCCAATTTTTATATGGAGAGGGACATGTAACTTAGGCAGCCAATGACAGAAGTCCTTGTGTGTGGACGTTGTGGATGGTTTCTGTGCCCTTATTAGGCTTCCGGAATTTCCACACATTAAGTTAATAAAAAAAAAAAAAGAATAATAGTCCGCCACTCATCTGACCTCTCGTCACCACCTCCCTTCATCAAACATGTCCCCCTCGCTCATCAAACAGCACCACTATCCAAGCCAAAGTCTTCACAAAAGCATTATTGGAAAATTGATCATTTATCTAACTTTGGCTTAATTTTGACGAGTTTGAGGAAAATGCTGCGGAACATTAACACAAATCCGAATGTTCAAGGTTCTTGCCGAATTTGAGGTTGGCGAACTTATTCTGAACAAGTTCGCTCATCTCTAATCGTCAGCTCAACATTTCTGAAGGCCTTGAAGACCAAGTTACAAGATGGCCATGACTGAGAGGTATCATCAATGCTCAAAATCACTGAGCTGGAAAAAAGAGATAATTGCAGTTCATTCAAGCCAGAGTTACTCATAGCAGATGGGCTGTGAAAAATGTGCTGAATTCCTAATTGTAGTAGAATTCACTTTAAATACCGACAATAACCAATTAGTTTGTAAGGAAAATGCCAAGGTGGGGTCCTGTAACAGAGCCAGAAGGCAAAACTCTATAAACCTAAGTACAAGGTACAATACCAGATGGGTTGCATCTAACGATGAGGGGATCAGGGAAATTTCAAATTCGCCAATTTGTGCAGTTTTTCCTGGTTTGGGGTCTTTGCAGAGCTTAGAGCGTAATATTAAACATAACATTAAAAAAAATTATAAAAATCCTTATACTTACCTCACCGCTCACCTCTCCGGCCCCACCGGTCCGGTCCTCAACGCATATTCTGATCCCTGCTGTCTGTGCTGAAATCCCGGCTCTGATGAAGCCAGGGAAGATTCTGCACAGGTGCACAATTAGGGCACAATGTCATTACATATCGAGGTGCACCATGACCTTGCACACACATTTGTAGAGTCATCCCAAGCCTCAGCAGAGCAGAATGCTGGCTCACTGCCAGAAACCTTGGGATTTCAGTATAAGCAGCAGTGATGATAAAATCCATGAGGAATAGAAAAATCTGCAATTTGGAGAACACAGATTTTTGGAGCATTCAGGTAATGTAGAATTCAATTCCACTCTAATGTATTCCCTTATTTGTAATTTCATCAAAGGTAGAGCCTTATCTCATAACCCAGTAGAAGCTAAGGCCGGGTTCACATTACCGTTTCTGTGCGCAGCGTATGATCCGCATACATCCTCATGCGTCATGCGTAAATATCTTTAACATGGTGCACACAGAGACATGCATTTGCATGCAAATTAATATGCATGCATCGTTTCACGGTGTCCGGCAAACGCAACGTGTTGCATTTTTTTTAGGCGTCAAATATTGCGCAATCATGCGCATGGGGACAATTGCGTCAAAACAGCGCATTGTCTATGGAAATGCATTGGTACGCAAGGACATGCATACGCATGCGTTCGATACGCATGTGTACTTCAGACTGTGCATGTCCAGGAAATGATGTCACCGCCTCCACCATGCGCATAAACAACGAAAACGCATGGCAAAACGCATTTAAATGCATGCACACGCAGTGTTTTTTTGGCATCATGCATAAGATGTGGAGGCGCAAGCATGCGTTTGTGCATGCAGATGATATGCTGCGCACAGAAACGCTAATGTGAACCTAGCCTAACAATCTTACTGGTGAAGAAATTGGAGACATCAAGGTCCCAACATCGTGCTTAAAGTCGAGAAAATAGCGCAGACTTATCAACTTTTTTTAATTGTTCACAACTTTAGTGCTGAACCCACGGCAGGACCAAGGGGTGGAATGGAGCAGCAAAGAATGCCGCAGAAAAGGCAATGCGGGTACTGTCACTGGGAGTGCAATGTTTGGGAAGATGCTGAGGGAGTACCTTGCTGACCGTACCAACGTCCTCGGTGATTCCTCTGTGCCTTCTAATTATTGGGTATCCAAGTTGGACACGAGGCATGAACTGGCTCTCTACACCTTGGACGTCCTGGCCTGCCCTGCCACTAGTGTTCTGTCAGAGCGGGTTTTTTCCCTCATCCCACAAGAATTTATATAGCTACGCTGCAAATACCAGACTCTGTGAACACTACTCATTCCCCCCTCCCAGAGTCATGTAACACAAAATAGTTAATAAATAACATTTCCCACATGTCTACTTTACATCAGCACAATTTTGGAACCACACTTTTTTTGTTAAGAAGTTATAAGGGTTAAAAGTTGACCAGCAATTTCTCATTTTTATAACAAAATGTACAAAACCATTTTTTTAGGGACCACCTCACATTTGAAGTGACTTTGAGGGGTCTATATGAAAGAAAATAGCCAAAAGTGACACCATGCTAAAAACTGCACTCCTCAAGGTGCTCAAAACCACATTCAAGAAGTTTATTAACCCTTCAGGTGCTTCACAGAAAATAAAGCAATGTGGAAAGAAAAAATAAACATTTCATTTTTTTTCACAAAAATTTTCTTTTAGACACATTTTTTTTTCAGTTTCACAAGGGTAGCAGGAAAAATTTGCCACCAAAATTTGTTGTGCAATGTCTCCTGCTGAAACCCAATATCTGGAGGAAAGCCACTTGGGCGCATGGCAGGGCTTAGAAGGCAAAGAGCGCCATTTGACTTTTTGAATGTAAAATTTGCTGGTGTAATTAGCGGATGACATGTCATGTTTGTAGAGCCCCTGATGTTCCTAAACAGTGGAAACTCGCCACAAGTGATACCATTTTGGAAACTAGACCCCTTTGGGAATTTATTTAGACGTGTATTGAGCACCTTGAACCCCCAGGTGCTTCTCAGAAGTTTATAAAGTTGAGCCATGAAAATAAAAAAATCACATTTTTCCCACAAGAATGATTTTAGCCCCAAATTTTGAGTTTTCATAAAAATAACAAGAGAAATTGCACCATACAATTTGTTTTGCAATTTCTCTTGAGTATGCCGATACCTCATACAGTATGTGGGGAAAACTACTGTTTGGGCGTACAGCAGAGCTTGGAAGGGAAGGAGCGCCATTTGACTTAATGAATGCCAAATTTGCTGAAATAATTAGCAGATGCCATGTCACGTTCGAACAGCCCCTGATGTGCCTAAACAGTACAGTGGAAACTAGAGATGAGTGACCTTGTTCGGAAAATGTTCATCAATCTCAAATTCGGTACAAACATAGCTCATTCTGATTCATGTTTTGATTCTCGAGCATTTTTCCTCAAAGTTGGAAAAATTCGGGCACAGTTCGGTAAATGATCGCATTTTCACTAATGCTTTTATTAGGACTTTGGCTAGGATAGTGGTGCTGTGTGGTCAGAGGTGGGGTACATGCTTTATGAAGGGAGAAGGTGGCGAGAGATCAGAGGAGCTGCGGACTGTTCTTTTTTTAATTAACTTAACGTGTGGAGATTCCGGCAGCCAATCAGGGTGCAGAAATCATCCATGATGTCCATAAACAAAGGCTTCAGTCATTGGCTGCTGAAGTCACAAGTTCCTCTTCATATAAAAAAAGACATGTTGTTTTGGTAGTGCCATTTTTTCAATGTAACAGCGCCGAAAGGCTGATCCTGCTGCAAGTGGTCAGATAGTTAGAAAGGAATTTTATTGTCAGCTACTTCAACTAGATAGGAACATGTGTGAATTCGACCTTCCAGCATCTACCTCGTTTGTGTTAATACTGTGGGGCAGGCAGGAGGACACATTTCCAAATCTAACTCGTTTGTGAGACTCAGTACAAGCAAAAATTGCAATAATTTGACTACTACATGCATACCTTACTCTGAGATTCTCACTGCGTTAAAATGCGGACCAGCGAGACTCGCCAACCACAGGCCGTCCCATCAACCGCATCTGTTCCTTCTTCCTCCTCCATCACAATGGCAAGTGTTTTCGCACAGGTCTCTGGACACAGAATCTCCACTTGTTTGACCCTACATAGTCAGGGTGAGTGATGACCCATCAGCTATTATGGAAATAAAGATGTCTGCTGTTTTTGTTTCACAGAGCACACCACACCTTTCTCAAACCACCATAACATTTCCACCTGCGCCTCACTCACAGTCCAGCCATCCTGTTCTCCATACTCACAGCAGCACAGCTCTCGGTCCCGCAGTTGTGGTCACGTAAAAGAATGTTTCCTCCTACACATGCCAATGGTAAGAGCTTTAACTCCACCATCTCCATTCTGTTGACCGCGTAAATGCTGCCTTTCTACCTGGTGGATACATACAGTTTCCAAAAGCTGATGGCCAAGTTAGTCCCCTACTACCAGTTGCCCAGTTGCCATTATTTCTCTAAGAAAGCTGCGCCTGTGCTACACCAGCATGTCACAGACAACATCACCCGTTCCTTGAAAATATCTATGTCTGCCAGGGTGCATTCCACCACTGACACACAAACAAGCAAACATGGCCAGGGGAATTAAATCTGGCTGACTGGGAACTGGGTGACTGAGGTGGCTTTGCGGGCAGGGGGGCAAGGGACTGCTCCACATGTCTTGGAATCCAAGGCTTACGGGACAAACCTCTGTATCTAACACTTCCTCCGCTGCTTCTACCTTCTCCACCTCCTCTAGGGCGTCCACCTGCACCCTCAACCTCTCCCTTAATAAACCACATGTTCCAATAGTGCAAAGAGAATCCCCCCTAACCCTGTACTGCGCAGCCAGGGCTCACTGCAATTAGGCAGTGTTTAAATTAATATGCCTTGGAGATCGCAGATACACAGCTCAAGAGTTGCGGACAGCTATCAAGGACAAGTTAGGGCAAAGGATGTCTCCACTGAGTGCAAATCTGGTGGTGGACATACGCCAGGGCAATCTCACACATGTGCCTTGCATGGCTCATGTCCTCAACCTGGCGGTAGAGCAATTTCACCGCCACTATCCCAGCCTGGATGCACTGCTGCAGAAATCACGATCACTGTGTGCTCACTTCTATCATTCGCACACAGCAGGTAATTGACTTGCATCGTTACAGAGGTCTTTCGGCCTACCAGTTAGCCATTTGACATGCGATGTACAGACATGGTGGACTTCCACTCTGCACATTTTGCACCGACTGTGGCAGCAGCAATGAGCCCTGGTGCACTAGGTCCTTTTGCATAGCCTGAGCAAACACAGTACTGATGGGGTGCAAATCACACTTGTGGAGTGGGAACAGATGAAGGACCTCTTCACCCCTCTGTGCAGTTTTAAAATAGTCTGCAGGAGGAGGTGGTGGTCAGAGAGAGATGGAAGCAGAGGAAGATGCGGAACGGATAATAAGATCTCTGTCATGGCTTGGACAGGGTTAATACCCTGCCCTCTCAGGGTTAATTGTTGTGGCCTCTTTTTGGAACCGGGAGGGATATTTATACCCACTCTGGACTAGGATTCTCTGTCAATTATACTTTCGCTCTGAGTGCCTGACCCCTGGTGTGCGTGTGCATACTGTGGTCTTTGGTCTCCGTGCTCGATCTGGTCTGTTGATTTTCTCGGCTTTCTGACCTCCGGCTTCCACCTTACTACCCTTCTGTCTCACCCTCCAGTACCTCCCAGTTATTGACCTCGGCACGTTTGACTACTCTCTGGCGCTGTTCGCCTCCTTTGCACCCCGGCATCTGGCTCCAACCCTGGCCACTCCCCCTCTGTCACATAGTTCAGGTCCGGCTTGCTGCCCAGTGAGTTCTTCGCCATTTTGCGCTGGGCTCCCTTACTGCGGTGAGTAGCCTCCCAGCAGTAGTTACACCCGGGATCCTTGACAATCTCTAAGTTCCGGACTGTCATCGCACAGATGGGTGCCATGGGAGGGTGGATTACAACGATCGAGGGGCTCTTATAGTGATGGGTGCGCAATAGTCAGAAGATAGAGAGGATAATGATCTCCTCTCTGTTGTCCGTGGTTGACGGGAGGGCACGGAGGAAGCAACCTTGAGTGTTACCCCTCCACCAACACACCATGGACTTGGACCTCATGGAAGCGCAAGTCACATGAGCACCTTCTTGCTGCACTATCTGCAACATGATGCCCATATTGTTAGCATTAGAAATAGCGCCGACTACTGGGTTATCTCTTGGTTAGATCAACGGTACAATAGTAAATTTTACCAGATGCTTCCTCCCCCGGAGAGGGATGTGCACTTGCTGCAGTATTGAAACACATTTGTAGACAAATTTAAGAGTGGTTTTCCCCAAGACAGCAGTTAGACACACAGTGTGCAACACAGGTCTAAACTTCCAACCCAGGGAACATCGAGGTGTCATTGCAAAAACATTAGCAGCAACAATGTAAATGGCAGAAGGAAATTCTGTAAGTTGTTTCCCACATTTTTTAGACCAGACCACGCACCAGCAGAACAGAGTACAAGTCTGACACGTGGAGTGAGGGACTGGAGGGGATGGTGCAGGAGTATCTGGAGCTCAGTATCAATACCATCAGGTGAATTTGACCATTTTGAATTTTGGTCTTCAAAAATTCAAGAGTGGCCTGAGCTCGCCTGTCACACCTTGAAGATTTTGTCATGTCCGGCAGCAAGCATTCTCTCAGAACGTGTCTTCAGGGCTGCTGGTGGTGTCCTGATGGACAAGCGCACTCGGCTGTCCCCTGAAAGTGTAGACCTCCTAACTTTCATCAAGATGAACAAGTTGTGGATCTCCAATGACTTCTGCAACCCAGTCTTAGACTGGGCAGACTAGGCGATGGTGTCATTTTTATTGTGATGCATTGATCACGCATTATTGCAGCCTGTGAAGCTTTTGCCATGGCTTCTGTGCCTGCTGTTGCTGTTGCTGCTGATGTTACAATTTTTTGAAATGTGGAGACTTCAAGCTGGGTCTTCATCTGGCGGGTTGCCTGTAATGGATGTTGTGTCACAGGCCTAATTTACGGTTTCTACTCTGAGGAAATTGATGCCACTTTAGTGATGTGTGGCAATAATTTTTTGAAATGTGGAGTCTCCTTCATGTGTGTTGCCTGTAGCAGTATTGCTCCCAGACAGGCAGGCCTGCACTTACATTAAGTCAACAAGCTGTGTTACTTTCCTTAATCTTTATACCAATAGGAGTCTACAAAGCTGATATTTCTGCCACCTGAGTGTAGCTGAGCAGAGAAGCACTTTGAGCTGTTGCATGAGGTATCAGAGCTCCCAGCAAAGAAGGCTTACACAGATCCCTCACCCACCTCATCTTAATTGAAACTTAAGGTACCGTCACACTAAGCGACACTGCAGCGATAGCGACAATGATGCCGATCGCTGCAGCGTCGCTGTTTGGTCGCTGGAGAGCTGTCACACAGACCGCTCTCCAGCGACCAACGATGCCGAGGTCCCCGGGTAACCAGGGTAAACATCGGGTTGCTAAGCGCAGGGCCGCGCTTAGTAACCCGATGTTTACCCTGGTTACCAGCGTAAAATGTAAAAAAAACAAACAGTACATACTTACATGCGTCCCCCGGCGTCCGCTTCCTGCAATGACTGAGCGCCGGCAGTAGCAGGGCACAGCGGTGACGTCACCGCTGTGCTGTACTTTCACTTTCATTTTACGGCGCTCAGTCAGTGTGGGAAGCGGACGCCGGGGGACGCATGTGAGTATGTACTGTTTGTTTTTTTTACATTTTACGCTGGTAACCAGGGTAAACATCGGGTTACTAAGCGCGGCCCTGCGCTTAGTAACCCGATGTTTACCCTGGTTACCAGTGTAAAATATCGCTGGTATCGTTGCTTTTGCTGTCAAACACAACGATACACAGCGATCGGACGACCAAATAAAGTTCTGGACTTTATTCAGCGACCAGCGACATCACAGCAGGATCCTGATCGCTGCTGCGTGTCAAACTAAACGATATCACTAGCCAGGACGCTGCAACGTCACGGATCGCTAGCGATATCGTTTAGTGTGACAGTACCTTTAACCTCTAAGCTGTAAATGCTGGCCCAGACCCCGATACTTCATGCATGGCCCATGCCTGACTGCTGCTGTGCTATTATCAAATTTCTACTCTGGGTCAATTTGTCACTTTTCCTGGTGTGCACCTCTAATTTTTAGATATGTTTGGACTCCAAGTTAGATCTCCTTCATGTGTGTTGCCTGAATTTGGCAGACATCTCAGAGCACCAGGCCTACACCTGTCACTCCTCCACCTGTTGCTAATCAATGTTTCAGCCAGAAATGCTGGTCTTGGCCCTGTCCCAGGCCTCCATGCTACCTAATTATACTATTTGCAATCTCGGTCAATTTATGCCATTTTCCTGGTGTCTCACCCTAATTTGAGCTCTTTTGGCAGCTTTTTGGCCCACCTGAAGGTGTTATCTATGCGTTTGGTTTTGCCTCCAATTGAATTCAGTGGGGTTCAGTATGTACAACGAACATGTTTGACGAACATTAGGGACATTCGCGAACATCGGTCCCCAAAGAAGCTGGGCGAAAAGTGCGCGTCGAGGCAGAAGGCAGGAGCTCCCTACACTCTGTTTACGCAGCGGTTTACCAAACAGGTATGCTAAAAGTCGTTTATCATTTTTTCAGCTAGCATTTACAAGTAACGTATTCATGATAGATAGCCAGCTAATGACATCTGACATGCGCAGATATAATTTTAATCATTGCACTAATCAGCAATATGTCTTCTTGTCTACTTAATAAGATTTAAAACAATTGCACCCATGTATGTATTATTAATGAGGTTCAATGATGATGATAGTTATGTTTAATTTCTAAACACATGGTTATCTCAGTATACTACAGTGATCTTCATTGTTTGTGTCCGATGGTTTCTATAAGAACAAGCACTTTACACCTATAAATGTTTCATGCCATCTGCTGGTAACACTAAGTTGCTGCAATTGGTTATTTGCTTTTCTGATGAGTTGTTAGTGGAAATGGCAGGATTATAAAACTAAGAGTGTGCAGTTCCTTGTGTGATACATTTATTATCCTTCATGTAATAAACTCTTAGATCCAATAGTCAATTGTATGCCTATTCTGATATCAATTAGTTGTGATTTGCACAACCATATTGTCATTGTACTCCTCGCTGCTACCAACATATAGGAGTTTACAGCCTTCTATTATTTCCAGGACCTATTCCTGAATTTTATTATAAAAAAAAGTTTATTGACTTTTCTAAATAAAAATTGTGTTTTTATGTTAACCCCTTTCTGCCAGCTGACGGAATAGTACATCAGCTGGCAGATCCCCGGCTTTAAGGTGGGCTCCGGCGCTGAGCCCACCTTAAAGCCGCGACATGTCATTTATCCAGCGCTCTACACTGAGCACTTACTTTGAGGTTTCCATAAAAATCTCTGAGTGGTTTGAAGGGTGAATCCCCCAAGGGATCCATTCACTATAATGAGGCAGCAGAGTTACTCTGGACTCCATCTGGCCTCTGTCCAGCCGTGTCCTTCTTTTCAGAAGTGCAGAAAACTTTTATGCTCACCTAAAAGACAAACACTGCCAGACCACAGATCCTATGGCCTCCACAGGAACTGCTTGTGCCTCATTATAGGGAATCTTCCATTGAAGGTTCCACCTGAATCAAGGATTTCAGAGATTTACACAGAAACCCCAGTGTAAGCGCTCAGAGCAGAGAGCAGGATAAATTTGAGTTGGGCCTTACTACGATCTTTGGGAGGCAGAATGAACAAATCCACAGCAGGTGAAGAATTGGTTTTATTCATTTTTTTACACCATTCCTTGTGCGGTATAAGTGATTTGGCGACTTTATTCTTTGGGTTGGTGCAATTACAATGATACCAGATTTATATTGGATTTTTATCTTTGGCTGCTGTTACACACTAAAAGACACTTTTCATTGCAAAAAATAGTTTTTGCATAACCATGTTTTGAGAGCTATAATTTTTCCATATTTTGGCCCAAAGAGTCATGTAAGGTCTTGTTTTTTTGTGGTACAAGTTGACGTTTTTATTGGTACCATTTTTGCGCACATGACATTTTTTGATCGCTTTCTATTCTGATTTTTGAAAGGCAAAAAGAAAAAAAAACAGCAATTCAGGATTTTTTTTTCATGCCATTCCACATGTGATAAAATTGATAATTTAGCTTTATTCTTCGGGTCAGTACAATTAAAGCGATACCACATTTATTTTTTTATGCATTGCAGCTTTTACACAATAAATACTATTTTATAGAAAAACTAATTATTTTTGCATCACTTTAGTCTAAGAGCTATAACTTTTTTATTTTTCTGCTGATGGAGCTGTATGGGGGCTTGTTTTTTTGTGGGACAAAATAACATTTTCAGCGGCACCATGTTTTTTTTACACTCGCCTCTTTGATCACATTTATTGCACTTTTTATCGGCGGTATGATGAAAAAGCATTGTTTTTTGCCTCTGTTTCCTTTTTACGGTGTTCACTGAAGGGGTTAACGAGTGAGACAGTTCTATAGGTCGGGTCGTTTACATAAATGTATTTATTGGAATAATATTTTTCAATTTTTTTTGTTCTTCGGGTTTTTTTTTTAATATATTTTTAATTTTTTTTATACTGTCCCAGGATGGGATACAAGCCACCTTTCCTCCAGGACCCTGAAGGACCCCACAGCCATCTTGTGGCCCGGGGTCACCATGGAAGCACAAATGTGTAATGGAAACACCCAAGGAGCTCACTCCCTGTGCGATGCTCCTCAATGTCATTGTCGCTATTGACAGAGGCATCAGAGGGGTTAACCCTTTAACACCAAGGGTGGTTTGCACGTTAATGACCGGGCCAATTTTTACAATTCTGACCACTGTCCATTTATGAGGTTATAACTCTGGAACGCTTCAACGGATCCCAGTGATTCTGACAATGTTTTCTTGTGACATATTGTACTTCATGATAGTGGTAACATTTATTTGATATTACCTGCGTTTATTTGTAAAAAAAATGGAAATTTGGCAAAAATTTTGAAAATTTCGCAATTTTCCAACTTTGAATTTTTATGCCCTTAAATCACAGAGATATATCACGCAAAATACTTAATAAGTAACATTTCCCACATGTCTACTTTACATCAGCACAATTTTGGAAACAACATTTTTTTTTGTTAGGGAGTTATAAGGGTTAAAAGTTGACCAGAAATTTCTCATTTTTACAACACCATTTTATTTTAGGGACCACATCTCATTTGAAGTCATTTTGAGGGGTATATATGATAAAAAATACCCAAGTGTGACACCATTCTAAAAACTGCACCCCTCAAGGTGCTCAAAACCACATTCAGGAAGTTTATTAACCCTTCAGGTGTTTTACAGGAATTTTGGAATGTTTAAATAAAAATTAACATTTAACTTTTTTCACACAAAATTTATTTTAGCTCCAATTTGTTTTATTTTACCAAGGGTAACAGGAGAAAATAGACCCCAAAAGTTGTTGTACAATTTGTCCTGAGTACGCTGATACCCCATATGTGGGGGTAAACCACTGTTTGGGCGCATGACAGAGCTCGGAAGGGAAGGAGCGCCATTTTACTTTTCAATGCAAAATTGACTGGAATTTATATGGAACGCTGTCCAACACAACTGATGGTCCCAACCCCATTTATAAGGCAAGAAATCCCACTTATTAAACCTGACAGGGCACACCTGTGAAGTGAAAACCATTCCCGGTGACTACCTCTTGAAGATCATCAAGAGAATGCCAAGAGTGTGCAAAGCAGTCATCAAAGCAAAAGGTGGCTACTTTGAAGAACCTAAAATATAAGACATATTTTCAGTTGTTAAAACCTACAAGAGAAAAAGTAAGCAAAAACCCTGATGTAACTAAGTAAAAAAGCAAAAGTGCATTTAAATAACACAGAGTTTTCAGTAATACTCTTTTTTGATCAAAAAATAGCACAAAAGCCATCCCACCGCGTAAAGGTAACTCTGATCGGGACAGTCCTACACTGTATAATATTAAAACTTTACCATGTGTCAATGTTGACCTCATTGTGACTAAGGGCAGACAAAAGGACTGGGCCCAACCAGTGAACACCAGACCGGGGATCTCACGCCGTTAACGGTGATAAAGGGGCAGGACGGCATACTGGGACTCACACCTGTCCCTGCCACTATAAAGGGGCCCTGGCTTACCCTTATCTCAGGGGTACCTATAATGGTTAGGAGGCCTGAGCCGCCAGCGTATCCCTGTCTCCTGTGCAGGCCCTATCAGTGGCCCCCTCTCCCCCCCCCAGGGAGGAGGACTGCACCAGTGGATTAATATGACAAGTAAACAGGGTATGCAGACAAGGTAACTAAAATCTCAAACTCACCAAATGCTCACACAGCCACAGAGGAAACACAGAGAAGGGAAGAGGGAGGAAAAAACTTAGGAAGGAAAACAGGTTTAACATGCAACCAAAACAGCAGACAACAATCTCTGTAAATAAACCTCCAAGCTCCTAACACCATGCTGCTTCCCACTTCAAGCCAGGGAGCATAACTGATCACTGACAACAGTTGTAGTCAAAGCTGAGTCTATATAGGAGAGGAGATTACCAAAACCAATTCAGCTGAGAAACCAAGCTCTCAGCAACTTCAGCAACAAGGTTTAACTCCTGCCTTGCTGGCACAAGACAGCCAGTATATTCACACACAGTTGCTCAATATACCACAATAGCAAATCCCTCCCAAACGAAGGGTATATGTACCATCCAACTAGAACCTACACATTAAGTGTGATCTATAGAATAAATCGATCTCCACTATGGTACTGATATAATACAATCAATTTTATTAAACATAGTAATAAAAACATAAAAAATTGAATTACTACATGTAAGAAAGGTACAAATCCACAAAAGGATCCACAAAATTGATTGTTTTATATCAGTACCATAGTGGAGATCGATTTATTCTATAGATCACACTTAATGCGTAGGTACAAGACAGCCAGGTCAGAATTCAGAAGAGCTTCTGTTCACCGTGTGTGAACGAGGCCCAGAGTGCTGCGGTTCTCTGGAACCTCTCTGTCGCAGTAGCCCCGTGACAGTACCCCCCCTTCTACGAGGTACCTCCAGAACCTCAGGACCAGGTTTCTCAGGATGAGCTGTATGAAATGCCCTGACTAACCTAACCTCAGGGACATCGGCTGCAGGTACCCACATCCTCTCCTCAGGACCGTACCCTTTCCAATGTACTAGATACTGTAGAGACCGGCGAACAAATCGAGAATCCATGACCCTGGCTATCTGGAACTCGAGATTTCCATCAACAAGGACCGGAGAGGGAGGTAAAGGTGATGGATTAGGTGACGCCACAAACCTCTTGAGTAAGGAGCGATGAAAAATATTATGGATCCTAAACGACTGAGGTAAAGCCAGCCAAAATGCAACAGGATTGACGACGGCCACAATCCTATAAGGGCCAATAAACCTAGGGCCCAATTTCCACGAGGGAACTCTCAGTTTAATATTCTTTGAGGACAACCAAACTCAATCACCCACACATAGGTCCGGACCTTCCATACGTCTCCGATCAGCCGCATTCTTATATCTGGAACTCATCCTCTTTAATTTATCAAGAACCCCTTGCCATACGGACGTGATGGATTAAGAAAACCTCTCCTCTTCAGGAACCCCTGAGGAATCCTTCCTATTAAATGAACTGAATTGAGGATGAGAACCATATGCCCTGAAAAACGGGGACTTACCAGTAGACTCATGAGTACAGTTGTTTATTGCAAACTCTGCCAACTGTAAGTACTTAACCCAGTCCTCCTGATTTTCTGAAATGAAACACCTGAGAAGTTTCAAGATTTTGATTTACACGTTCAGTCTGACCATTGGATTGAGGATGAAAAGCTGAAGAAAACGACAAATGAATCCCCAGCCGGCTGCAAAAAGCCCTCCAAAACTTAGAAATAATTTGCACCCCATGGTCTCACACAATATCTGAAGGAACACATGCAGTCTCACAACCTCCTTGATAAAGATCTGTGCCAGAGTCTTGTCATTAGGTAACGCGGGAAAGGCAATAAAATGTGACATCTTGCTAAATCTGTCAACTACGGCTAAAATAACTGTATTACCCTCAGAAACCGGCAAGTCAGTGATGAAGTCTATTGACAAATGGGTCCAAGGTCTATTGGGCATCTCCAGAGGTTGGAGAGACCCAGACAGGCGAGTACGAGGGGTCTTGGAATGCGCACACACACTGCAGGCAGCGACATATTCCTGTACATCATGATTTACCCCAGACCACCAAAAACGCAGAGTGAGAAGGTCCGTGGTAACTTTACTTCCAGGGTGTCCGGCCAAAACCGAATCATGATGTTCATTGATGACCCTAAGACGAAGATTAGCAGGAACATAAAGTTTACCTAAAGGACAGGCTGCTGGGGCGTCCCCCTGCGCCTCTACCACCTCTCTCTCAAGATCCGAATTAATTGCGGCGACAATTACACCCTTCTGTAGTATAGGACCTGGCTCACAATTATCCCCACCCCCCGGAAAACAGCGGGATAACGCATCAGCCTTGACATTCTTGCTTCCTGGCCTATACGTAATATAGAAATTGAACCTGGCGAAGAACAGAGACCACCTAGCTTGCCTAGGTGTGAGACGCTTCACAGATTCTAAATACAACAGATTTTTGTGATCTGTGATCACCATGACTGGGTGAAGTGTTCCCTCCAAAAAATGGCGCCATTCTTCAAATGCTCATTTAATTGCCTTTGGTCTTCACCATAGTGGAGTTTGGAGTGTGACTGTTTGAGGTTGTGGACAGGTTTCTTTTTATACAGATAACAAGTTCAAACAGGAGCCATTACTACAGGTAATGAATGGAGGACAGAGGAGCCTCTTAAAGAAGAAGATACACGTCTGTGAGAGCCAGAAAGTTTGCATGTTTTTAGGTGACAAAATACATATTTACCACCATAATAGGCAAAATAAATCTTGCCATATCAGGCAAGATGATTTTCTGAATTTGTTTTCTCAATTTTGACTGTCATAGTTGTGGTCTACCTATGATGTCAATTACAGGTCTCTCTCATCTTTTAAATTGGGAGAGCTTGCACAATTGGTGGCTGGCTAAATACTTTGTTTCCCCCACTGTATATCACCTGAACAACAAAAAATACAGAAATGCATCATCAGAAGCCCTAGAACAATCAACAGTACATAAATACAAAAGTACTGAAAGTACTGAAATGCATCACCAGAACCACCATCAGTACAGAAATTCATTAACAGATGAACCAAAAGTACAGAAATATAGCAGCATAATCACTATTGGTATATAAATACATTACCATAACCACTATCAGTACATGAATATATAAAAAGAACCATTATCAGTACTGATACCAAGCCATATATTCTTCTCTTCTGATACTTATATAGCAGTGTATTCCATCTGTGCAACGCAGAAGTGATGTTGACGTTGCCCTGACCCCGAATTGCTTCAATTGTGCTAGTTCCTGAAAGGCAATTCAATCTAGGGAGTCGGCATTTTCCACAGTTTGGAGAATGGCCAAGGGGGAGCAAGCGAAATGCAGTCACCTGGGAGACACTTCAACCCACCACATCAGGCAGCCGGACAGTCCAATCAGATGTACCCAGGGCAAATGCATCACCTAGATAGGCTTCTTTGCAAGGCTATGCTCCCATTGTGCAAAAACATACACTTATGGAAAACCTGCTGCATTTTAAAGCAGAATCATATGACAACGCATGCTGCAGAATGCACTCACTCCGGGTGAGAGGCGCAACATGTCAATTTATGCTGCAGATGTACTCGTGAATTTCAACCTTTGCAATGCAAAAGATTAAAATGTGCGGATCCCCCAGTTATTAACTTGCAATGATATCTGCAGCAGAAAAAGCCGCAGCGTTATTCGCAGAATCAATTACCGCTACGGGAGATTCACAGTGGAGATGCCTAATGGGAATGTAACCTACTGGGTTTGTAATTATTGTCAACATTGCTCCACCTGAGGGCTCCAGGACACTATGTTCTCACAAAGATGGTCTCCAGCCACTCCTTACTGGACCACCCGTCACCAAGACAGGAGCTGATCATACACAGTGCACTAATTATTACAACAACTGGTTAAATTCAAATTTTCTGAAATATTGATGGGTTTTTTTGCATTTTCCGAGTACAAAAAAAAGTCTGTTTTGACCCATTTCTCTTCGGAACATGTAGAAATCCAGCTTGCTTGTTGTCTAGACTGGGCACGGAGTGACACTGTGCATTATCTGAGCCCTGGCACGCTGCCCCCTCCCTTCTATTGTATGGTATCAGGGGATAAATGCAGGGGCAGTGTGATCATCTGGGCATCAGCACCACACCACCATGCGCTGCCTCGGGACGCTGGCCCTGCTGCTCTTGTTTACTGCGATTCTGCTGCTTGGTTCGTATACTTGTTGTCTTCAGAGCATGACTGCCTTCTGTTGGATGTAGCAGAGCTGCATGTGTTATTTGTGGAGCGTGACACCTGCCTGGGGTAAGGTAGGGCTTATCATGTAGATTTATCCTGCCATAGAAGTTGTATACCTTTATCATACGACCTTCATGGAAGCCATTACACCTCGTGCACGGTGGAGTCATGGTGGACAACTCATGGTGGACAACCCTTTGTATTGTGGATTCATGAGGGACACATAGAATCAACGATTAATCTGTGAGGACCCATGAGTTGACACTGGTGAAAACCTCAGAATATTGTTCTTGGAAATTTCCAGATCTCCAAGAAAATATTCACTATAGTCCCTGTTCAGACTAACGTTGGCAGATTTTTTTTCCAGAATTGGAGCATGAGGATTAAATCTAAAATTCGAGTCGCTATTCAAAGTTTTGACATCTGGAGAAAGGGATCCCACCAAAAGAAAGAAGAGTGACCTCCTAGAAGGAACCTTTATTTTTCTTGCAGGATGCAGATTGGTTTTGGACCATAAAAAAACAACAGTGTCCTCAAACAATATTGTGGTCTTATTGTTTTTTTCCTTCTTGTATCCCTTTTGTTTGGAGAAAAAAGCAAAAACAGAATGTAGATTTTTAAATACATCTTTTATTCAAAAATTACTGAGCAGTAGTGATAAGAGAACACAAGCGAGAATTGCAGCTGCGGGGACTCCAACATATTTTTCGAGCATGCCGAAGACACTTGGTTAGCACACCGGCATTAAAATGTAATCTTGTTACCTATAGAGTTGAGCGACTTTAACTTTTTGGGGGTCGAGTCGGGTTTTGCGAAACCCGACTATCTCAAAAGTCGAGTCGAGTGCAATCGGCCGATAATCGCGTAAAGTCGGGGATCGATCGAAACACGAAACCCAATGCAAGTCAATGGGGAAGCATAGTCGGCAGTGAGTGGGGGCCAGGAAAACACCTACAGTGCCCATTTTGATGGCAAAAACATCCATTCTTGGTTGTGAAGCTTGTCAATCTTAATTAACTTTATAATAATAGTTAGGCATTGGAAATTGGAGGTCATTTGGCTAAAGTTGTGGGGGTAGGGCCGGTTCAAGTTTTTAGTGGGCCCAGGAAAGGTGCACTACGTCACGGCGGTGGAGCAGTGAGAGGTAAGTATTTCCACTTTGCAAGTGCTGTGATCCTGAGCAAGCAGGGGGGGGGGGGCACTCGTTCGCATTGGCACTGGCACAGGGCCCCTCAAAGTATGGCGGTGTGTTTGCATGGCGGGGGCGCCTCCCACCGGCAGCGACACTTCTGCGGGCCCTGTGCCTGTGACGTCGTCAATGAGTATGCACTTTCTTCTGCACCTTTCTCTTTGTCCCTGTGTAAGGTGGTATAGTATGCGGGAAGCGGAGCCTGACTTTCAGCAGGGTCAGATTGTGGCTGTGTAGCGTGCAAGGGGAATGTAGTGGTCTGGGTCAATGTACCACAAGAGTCATCTAGCACTGGCTGGGCAATGGGCAGGATGAGGATGAAACACAGATATAGGCCCAAATAATAAAGTGGGATAAATGCAGTTCAAAATTGGTAACAGGACTAACCAGGCGGCATTGGTTTGTTTAGTGGAGAATAAAACACAGGAGCGGCAGACACCGTTTTAAGGGCCCAACCACAGTAGTAGGCCAAATGCAGTTTAATATTACAAATAAAGGCCGAAAGCCTGAAGATTGAAGCTCTGGAAAATAACACAGGGCAACACCAAGGTGCTATGCAGCTTCCATTATGTGGCAGGAGTACACAGGCAGCATTGGTGTGCTCGGTGGAGGACAATTGGAAGGAGGGACCGCAGACAGTAAGTACTCCAAAAAACTAAATACACTGTGTTCCAAATTATTATGCAAATTGGATTTAAGTGTCATAAAGATTTAATCAATTTGTTTTTCAAATAAACTCATGGATGGTATTGTATCTCAGGGCTCAATGGATCACTGAAATCAATCTTAAATACATGTGATAATTGGTTTTCCAGGTGATTCTAATTAAAGGAAAACTACTTAAAAATGATGTTCCACATTATTAAGCAGGCCACAGGTTTCAAGCAATATAGGAAATAAAAAGGATCTCTCTGCTGCTGAACAGTGTTAAATAGTGCAATGCCTTGGACAAGGTTTGAAAATATTAGATATTTCATGAAAACTTAGGAGTGATCATCATACTATGAAGAGATTTATGACTGAAACAGAGTTCATGCAGATAAAGGCATATTGAGGAAGGTTTCTGCCAGATAAATTCATTGAATTAAGAGAGCAGCTGCCAAAATACCATTACAAAGCAGCAAAAAGTTATTTGAAGTTGCTGGTGCCTCTGGAGTCCCTCAAACCTCAAGGTGTAGGATCCTTCAAAGGCTTGCTTTGGTGCAAAAACCTACTATTCGGCCACCCCTAAACAGTGATCACAAGCAGAAATGGTTGCAGTGGGCTCAGACATACATGAAGACTATTTTTCAAGCAGTCTTGTTTACTGATGAGTGTCGAGCAACCCCGGATGGTCCACATGGATGGAGTAGTGGATGGTTGGTGGATGGCCACCATGTCCCAACAAGGCTGCGACGTCAGCAAGGAGGTTGAGGAGTCATGTTTTGGTCCAGAACAGCTGGTAGGGCCCTTTAAGGTTCCTGAAGGTGTGAAAATGACCTCTGCAAAGTATATAGAGTTTCTGACTGACAACTTTCTTTCATGGTATAAAAAGCAGAAATGTGCCTTCAGGAGCAGAAGCATCTTCATGCTGACAATGCACTATCTCATGCTGTCATGCTGCAAAGAATACATCTGAGTCATTGGCTGCAATGGGCATAAAAGGAGATAAACTCATGGTGTGGTGTTGTGAATTCAGTTTGTGGGCTCCCCCGGTGGTCTGTTATGGTAGTGCCTCTTATGTGCCTTCCTCCATCTCTGATTACTTGTCGCCACCCTTTAGGGGAGTTTCCTATTTAAGGCTGCTTGGCTGTTAGTCTTATGCCGGCCAACAATGTATCAGTAGCATTCTGTTGCATTCTCCTGCCTCAAGTTCCAGTTCAGCTAAGTTGAATTTCGTTTCTTGTTAATGCTATTTTTGTCCAGCTATCTGCAATGTGACTCTTCAGTGCTGGAAGCTCTTGTGGACGGAAATCACTACTCCAGTGGCATGAGTTGTCACTGGAGTTTAAAGTAATTTCTGGATGGTGTTTTTTGAGTAGTGTTTTTTAAGTTGACCGTGAAGTAACTCTTTCCTGTCCTTCTGCTATCTAGTAAGCGGACCTCACTGTGCTAAATCTGCTGTTCATCCTACGTATGTCATTTCCTCTGAACTCACCGTCAATATCTGTGGGGGGCTACTATCACCTTTTGGGGTTCATCACTGGAGGTAAGGCAGGCCTGTGTATTCCTCTTATAGGGGTAGTTAGATCTCCGGCTGGCGCGTGGTGTCTAGGGCATCGTAGGTACATCCCCTGGCTACTTCCAGTGTTGTGTCAGGTTCAGGTCACGGTCAACTTAGTTTCCATCACCCGAGAGCTAGTCCGTTTGTTATTTTTTCCCCCTGCCATTGGGGTATCATAACAGTTTGGCCGGCCAGTAAAAAATCTATGTGTAAAATATGCACTAAAGCAGGAAGGAGGAGAAAAGTTTTTTTTTCTTTTTTTTCTGTGTTTGAAAGTGCACCCTGGTTGCTCATTGTATTTCTTGCTTAAACTGCAGTCTTCAGCCTTTTTTTTTTTTTCCTCCTCTCCTCTTAACCTCTGAATGGCTTGGGTTACACCCATCTGAATCATGGATCCACAGAGTTTAGTTGCAGGTTTGAATAACCTTGCGACAAAAGTACAGAACTTACAAGATTTTGTTATACTTGCTCCAATGTCTGAACCGAAGATTCCTCTGCCTGAATACTTTACCGGAGACAGATCCCGGTTTTTGAGTTTCAGAGAAAATTGTAAATTGTTTTTGTCTCTGAGATCTCACTCTGCTGGTGATCATATACAACAAGTTAAAATTGTTATTTCTCTACTGCGGGGTGACCCACAAAGTTGGGCTTTTGCATTATCGCCAGGGGATCCTGCGTTGTTAAATGTAGATGCGTTTTTTCAAGCTTTGGGGTTGCTTTATGAAGAACCTAATTTAGAGAGTTTGGCTGAGAAAGCCTTGATAGCTCTTTCCCAAGGGCAAGATGAAGCTGAGATATACTGCCAGAAATTCCGTAAATGGTCGGTGCTTACTAAATGGAATGAGTGCGCTTTAGCAGCTAATTTCAGAGAAGGTCTCTCTGATGCCGTGAAGGATGTCATGGTGGGGTTCCCTGTGCCTACAGGTCTGAATGATGCCATGAAATTGGCTATCCAGATTGATCGGCGTTTACGGGAGCGCAAATCTGTGCACCATATGGCGGTGTCTTCTGAGGAAAAATCGGTGCACCATATGGCGGTATCTTCTGAGCAAAAACCTGTGCACCATATGGCGGTGTCTTCTGAGAAAAAACCTGTGCACCATTTGGCGGTGACCGCTGAAAAGGCACTAGAGCATATGCAATGCGATCGTGTTTTGTCTAGAGGCGAACGTCAGAATTACAGGCGCAAAAATGGGTTGTGCTTCTACTGTGGAGATCCAGCTCATGTTATATCTGCATGCTCTAAACGTATAAATAAGGTTGATAAAAAGGTTGATAAATCTTTTTCTACAGGTACCTTGCAGTCAAAATTTCTTTTGTCCGTGACATTGATTTGTACCTTATCATCTGTTACTGTGAATGCTTATGTGGATTCTGGCGCCGCTCTGAGTCTCATGGATTGGTCCTTTGCCAAGCGTTGTGGGTTTGATTTGGAGCCGTTGGAAGTTTCTATTCCCCTGAAGGGTATTGATTCTACACCTTTGGCTAGCAATAAACCACAATATTGGACACAAGTGACTATGCGTCTTACCCCAGACCATCAGGAGATTATTCGTTTCCTTGTGTTATACAACCTACATGATGTCTTAGTGCTTGGATTACCATGGTTACAGATTCATAATCCCGTCTTGGACTGGAAATCTATGTCTGTGTTGAGCTGGGGATGTCGGGGTATTCATGGGGATACACCTTTGGTTCCCATTTCTTCATCTACTCCCTCTGAGATCCCAGCATTTCTGTCAGATTTTTATGATGTCTTTCAAGAGCCTAAAATTGATTCTCTCCCTCCTCACAGAGAGTGTGACTGCGCTATTGAATTGATCCCCGGTAGTAAATTTCCTAAGGGTCGCTTGTTTAATTTGTCTGTACCTGAACATACTGCTATGCGGGAGTATATTAGAGAATCTTTGGAAAAGGGTCATATTCGCCCCTCATTGTCTCCACTAGGGGCAGGATTTTTCTTTGTGGGTAAAAAGGATGGTTCATTGAGACCTTGTATCGACTATCGACTTCTGAATAAGATTACAGTTAAATACCAGTACCCGTTACCTTTACTGACTGATCTGTTTGCTCGCATAAAGGGGGCTAAGTGGTTCACTAAGATCGATCTACGTGGTGCGTATAATTTGGTGCGGATTAAGCAGGGGGATGAGTGGAAGACCGCATTTAATACGCCTGAAGGCCATTTCGAGTATTTGGTAATGCCTTTCGGTCTCGCGAATGCTCCTTCCGTTTTTCAGTCCTTTATGCACGATATTTTCCGTGAATATCTGGATAAGTTTATGATTGTGTATTTCGATGATATTCTTGTTTTTTCGGAGGACTGGGAATCTCATGTTCAACAAGTCAGGAGAGTTTTTCAGGTTTTGCGAGCTAATTCTCTTTTTGTAAAGGGCTCAAAGTGTAGTTTTGGAGTTCAGAGAATTTCCTTTCTGGGATATATTTTTTCCCCTTCATCTATGGAGATGGACCCTGTCAAGGTTCAGGCTATTTGTGATTGGATACAACCTACTTCTTTGAAGAGTCTGCAGAAGTTCTTGGGTTTTGCTAATTTCTATCGCCGATTTATAGCGGGTTTTTCTGCCATTGCTAAACCTTTGACTGATTTGACCAAAAAGGGTGCTGATGTTGCTAATTGGTCCTCTGCGGCTGTGGAGGCCTTTCAGGAGCTTAAGCGCCGCTTTTCTTCCGCTCCTGTGTTGCGCCAGCCTGATGTGTTGCTTCCGTTCCAGGTTGAAGTAGATGCTTCGGAGATCGGAGCAGGTGCAGTTTTGTCGCAGAAAGATGCTGACTGCTCAGTGATGAGACCATGTGCGTTTTTCTCCCGAAAGTTTTCGCCCGCTGAGCGAAATTATGATGTGGGAAATCGGGAACTTCTGGCCATGAAGTGGGCGTTTGAGGAGTGGCGTCATTGGCTTGAGGGTGCTAGACACCAGGTGGTGGTCCTCACTGACCACAAGAATCTAATTTATCTTGAGTCGGCCAGGCGTCTGAATCCTAGACAGGCGCGCTGGTCGTTGTTTTTCTCCCGATTTAACTTTGTGGTATCATATCTGCCTGGGTCTAAGAATGTGAAGGCGGATGCCCTCTCTAGGAGTTTTGAGCCTGACTCGCCGGGTGATTCCGAACCTACCGGCATCCTGAAGGATGGGGTGATATTGTCAGCTGTCTCCCCAGACCTGCGGCGTTCTTTGCAGGAGTTTCAGGTGGATAGGCCTGATCGCTGTCCGCCTGGTAGACTGTTTGTCCCTGATGATTGGACCAGTAGAGTTATCTCGGAGGTTCATTCTTCCGCGTTGACAGGTCATCCTGGAATTTTTGGCACCAGGGATTTGGTGTCTAGGTCCTTCTGGTGGCCTTCTTTGTCTCGAGATGTGCGCATGTTTGTGCAGTCTTGTGATGTTTGTGCTCGGGCCAAGCCCTGCTGTTCTAGGGCTAGTGGGTTGTTGTTGCCCTTGCCTATTCCTAAGAGGCCTTGGACGCACATCTCTATGGACTTTATTTCTGACCTTCCGGTTTCTCGTAGGATGTCTGTCATCTGGGTGATTTGTGACCGTTTTTCCAAAATGGTTCATTTGGTACCTTTGCCCAAATTGCCCTCCTCCTCTGAGTTGGTTCCTCTATTTTTTCAGAATGTGGTGCGTTTGCATGGTATTCCTGAGAATATAGTGTCTGACAGGGGTACTCAGTTTGTGTCTAGATTTTGGCGGACGTTCTGTGCCAGGATGGGCATCGACTTGTCTATTTCGTCTGCATTCCATCCTCAGACTAATGGCCAGACTGAGCGTACTAATCAGACCTTGGAGACTTACTTGAGGTGTTTTGTGTCCGCTGATCAGGATGATTGGCTTGACTTTTTGCCATTGGCAGAGTTTGCCCTTAACAATCGGGCCAGTTCTGCCACTTTGGTTTCTCCATTTTTTTGTAATTCAGGGTTTCACCCTCGGTTTTCGTCCGGTCAATTGGAGTCTTCGGATTGTCCTGGAGTGGATGCTGTGGTTGATAGGATGCATCGGATTTGGGGACAGGTTGTGGACAATCTGAAGTTGTCCCAGGAGAAGACTCAACAGTTCACTAATCGTCATCGGCGTATTGGTCCTCGTCTTTGTGTTGGGGACCTGGTGTGGCTGTCTTCTCGATTTGTTCCTATGAAGGTCTCGTCTCCTAAGTTTAAGCCTCGGTTTATCGGCCCTTATAGGATTCTGGAGGTTCTTAATCCTGTGTCCTTTCGTTTGGACCTCCCAGCATCTTTTACTATCCATAATGTTTTCCATCGGTCATTATTGCGGAGGTATGAGGTACCGGTTGTTCCTTCTGCTGATCCACCTGCTCCTGTGTTGGTTGAGGGTGAATTGGAGTATGTGGTGGAAAAAATCTTGGACTCCCGTGTTTCCAGACAGAAACTTCAGTATCTGGTTAAGTGGAAAGGTTATGGCCAGGAGGATAATTCTTGGGTGACAGCATCTGATGTTCATGCTCCCGATTTGGTTCGTGCATTTCATAGTGCTCATCCAGATCGCCCTGGTGGTTCTGGTGAGGGTTCGGTGCCTCCTCCTTAAGGGGGGGGTACTGTTGTGAATTCAGTTTGTGGGCTCCCCCGGTGGTCTGTTATGGTAGTGCCTCTTATGTGCCTTCCTCCATCTCTGATTACTTGTCGCCACCCTTTAGGGGAGTTTCCTATTTAAGGCTGCTTGGCTGTTAGTCTTATGCCGGCCAACAATGTATCAGTAGCATTCTGTTGCATTCTCCTGCCTCAAGTTCCAGTTCAGCTAAGTTGAATTTCGTTTCTTGTTAATGCTATTTTTGTCCAGCTATCTGCAATGTGACTCTTCAGTGCTGGAAGCTCTTGTGGACGGAAATCACTACTCCAGTGGCATGAGTTGTCACTGGAGTTTAAAGTAATTTCTGGATGGTGTTTTTTGAGTAGTGTTTTTTAAGTTGACCGTGAAGTAACTCTTTCCTGTCCTTCTGCTATCTAGTAAGCGGACCTCACTGTGCTAAATCTGCTGTTCATCCTACGTATGTCATTTCCTCTGAACTCACCGTCAATATCTGTGGGGGGCTACTATCACCTTTTGGGGTTCATCACTGGAGGTAAGGCAGGCCTGTGTATTCCTCTTATAGGGGTAGTTAGATCTCCGGCTGGCGCGTGGTGTCTAGGGCATCGTAGGTACATCCCCTGGCTACTTCCAGTGTTGTGTCAGGTTCAGGTCACGGTCAACTTAGTTTCCATCACCCGAGAGCTAGTCCGTTTGTTATTTTTTCCCCCTGCCATTGGGGTATCATAACAGTGTGGCCACCATCCTCCCCTGACCTCAACCCTATAGAGAACCTTTGGATTATCATCAAGCAAAAGATCTATGAGGGTGGGAAGCAGTTCACATCAAAACAGCAGCTCTGGGAGGCTATTCTGACTTCATGCAAAGAAATACAAGCAGAAGCTCTCCAAAAACTCACAAGTTCAAAGGATGCAAGAATTGTGAAGGTGATCTCAAAGAAAGGTTCCTATGTTAACATGTAACTTGGCCTGTTAGGATGTTTTAGAGTTAAATAGCTTTTTTGTCCAGTGAATGTGACCTCCTAATGCTGCAAATTCCACAAATGAGCATTTTCAGTTCTTTAAAACATATCAAATGTTTAGAAATCCTACTGTGCATAACAATTTGGTACAGTGCATTTTGAGTTTTTATTCCTGCCTATTTTAAATACTCTTTCTGATAGCACACTAGCTGCTGGGCAAGCAAGCTCCTGCAATGCATATTCGGCCAATTCAGGCCAGGTGTCTATTTTGGATGCCCAGTAATCAAAGGGGAATTACGGTTGAGGGAGAACATCGACAATGGCGGAAAAATAGTTAGTAACCATACTGGACAAATGTCTCCTTTCACTTTGAATTGATGCTGCAGTACCTGTCGTGTCTGCGGTCATTGCGAAATCACTCCACAACCTGGTCAGAAAACCCCTCTGTCCAACGCCACTTCTGATTTGTGAACCTCTAACACCTCTGCCCTGTTGCCCCCTGCAGCTCGTGTGAAAACCATCACCGGCGCTGTGTGCTGGGAATGCCTGAATCAAACGGTCTACAAGAGTTGCTTGTTTGGTTGCCAATATTTGTTCAAGGTTCTCATGTGGCATGATATTTTGCAATTTGCCTTTATAGCGAGGATCAAGGAGGCAGGCCAACCAGTAATCGTCATCGGTCATCATTTTAATAATGCGTGGGTCCCTTTTGAGGATACGCAAGGCATAATCCGCCATGTGTGCCAATGTTCCAGTTGTCAAATCTGTGCATGTGTTGGGTTGAGGAGCACTTTCGGGCAAATCAACGTCACTTGTCTTCCTCAAAAAAACAGAACCCAGCCTTGCAACGCCAGCAGTTTCTGTTGCCCCCTGAGAAGCTTCCTCATCCAAAAAATATTCATCCCCATCATCCTCCTCTTCGCCCGCCACCTCGTCCTGTTGACTTCCCTGAGCAGACAATGGCTGACTGTCATCTAAGCTTCCCTCGTCCTCAGCTGCAGACGCCTGCTCCTTAATGTGCGTCAAACTTTGCATCAGCAGACGCATTAGGGGGATGCTCATACTTATTATGGCGTTGTCTGCACTAACCAGCCGTGTGCATTCCTCAAAACACTGAAGGACTTGACACAGGTCTTGTAGCTTCGACCACTGCACACCTGACAACTCCATGTCTGCCATCCAACTGCCTGCCCGTGTATGTGTATCCTCCCAAATACATAACAGCACGCCTCTGTTCGCACAGTCTCTGAAGCATGTGCAGTGTGGAGTTCCACCTTGTTGCAACGTCGATGATTAGGCAATGCTGGGGAAGTTGCAAAGACCGCTGATGGTTCTGTATACGGCTGGAGTGTACGGGCGAACGGCGAATGTGCGAGCAAAGTCTGCACACTCTCAGGAGCAGGTCGGGTAACCCCGGATAACTTTTCAGAAAGCACTGCACCACCAGGTTTAAGGTGTGAGCCAGGCAAGGAATGTGTTCAGTTGTGAAAGGGCTATGGCAGCCATAAAGTTCCTTCTGTTATGACTCACTACCTTGCCTGCCTCAAGATGTACAGTGCCCAGCCATGACTGAGTTTCTTGCTGCAAGAACTCGGACAGTACTTCGGTAAGGTGTGTCTGTTGTCCCCCAAACACTTCATTGCTAATACAGCCTGCTGACGCTTGCCACTAGCTGTTCCATAATGGGACACCTCATGTGCAACAGTGGCAGCTGCGGATGGACTGGTCGTGCGACTGCGGTCTGTGGACGAGCTCTCACTTCTGCTGGAGGACGAGGAGGAGGAGGAGGGGTACGAACGCCTACAGCCAACTGTTTCCTAGACCGTGGGCTAGGAAGAACTGTCCCAATATTGCTGTCCCCTGTGGACCCTGCATCCACCACATTAACCCAGTGTGCAGTGATGGAGACGTAACACCCCTGGCCATGCCTACTGGTCCATGCATCTGTTGTCAGGTGCACCTTTCTACTCACAGATTGCCTGAGTGCATGGACAATGCGGTCTTTTACATGCTTGTGGAGGGCTGGGATGGCTTTTCTCGAAAAGAAGTGTCGACTGGGTAGCTCGTAGCATGGTACAGCGTAGTCCATCAGGGCTTTGAAAGCTTCGGTTTCAACTAACCGGTAGGGCATCATCTCTAACGAGATTAGTCTAGCAATGTGGGCGTTCAAACCCTGTGTACGCGGATACGAGGATGAGTACTTCCTTTTCCTAACGAGAGTCTCATGTAGGGTGAGCTGGACTGGAGAGCTGCATAGGGTGGAACTAGCGGGGGTGTCGGTGGACATGGCAGACTGAGAGAGTGTTGGTGATGGTATTCTTGCTGTTGCCCTACATACAGTGTTTCCTACCACGAACCTGGTGATTCCCTGACGGCTTTGGCCTTGCGACGAAACCGCCACATTTACTGCAGGTGGTGTGGTAAACGGTGGGCTTACAGTGAGGGAAGGGATGTAGCGTTGCTGACTAGCTTCATTGCGAGAGGGTGCTACAACGTTAAGGGACGTTTGGTAGTTAGTCCAGGCTTGCAAGTGCATGGTGGTTAAATGTCTACGCATGCAACTTGTATTTAGATTTTTAACATTCTGACCTCTGCTGAAGGTCCTTGAGCATTTCTTACAGATGACTTTGCACTGATCATTTGGATCTTGGTTAAAAAAATGCCAGACTGCACTCTTCCTACTATCGGATACCTTTTCAGGCATTGCACACTGAGCTACTTTAACCGGATGGCCACGCTGTCCTACAACTGGTTTTAGTTTTGCCACACGTTTTTGACCAGATACGGGCCTGCCAGATGGAACCTGTTGTGATGTTGATGCCTCCTGCGGCTCCTCCTCCTCCGCTTCAGAGCTACTGCTGCCTGCACCCTGTTCCCCCAATGGCTGCCAATCGGGGTCAACAACTGTGTCATCTATGACCTCCTCTTCTATGTCCTGGGCATCTTCCTGTGGGTCACCGTGTAAGCCGGTGCTATAGTGTTCGTGATGGGGCTTAATAGTGTCATCAGGGTCAGATTCTGGATCAGTACACTGCGAGGGCAATGTTCTGATCTGAGTCAAAGGAACAGCATAATAATCTGGCTGTGCATCTGTGCACTCCATGTCCGATTCATCTTGTAATGGGCATGGCCTGTTAACAATTTCACTTTCTAACCCAGGAATGGTATGTGTAAATAGCTCCATGGAGTAACCTGTTGTGTCGCCTGAAGTATCCTTCTCTGTTGTTCTGGGTGAAGAACACAAAGAAGCGACTTGTCCCTGACCAGGAACATCCACTGACTGCTTTTACATTTGGTACTTTCCGAGGAGGAGGCGAAAGAGCTAGAGGCAGAGTCAGCAATGAAAGCCAAAACTTGTTTCTGCTGCTCCGGCTTTAAAAGCAGTTTTCCTACTCCCAGAAAAGGGAGCCTTCGAGGCCTTGTGTAGCCAGACGATGCCGCTGGCTCAACAACTTGAGCCTTAGGTGCTATTTTGCTTTTCCCACTACCACCAGATGCTCCACCACCACCATCATTACCAGCTGGCAATGACCGCCCACGGCCACGACCTCTTCCACCAGACTTCCTCATTCTTGGAAAAATTTAACCAAACTAACAACCATTATGTGGTCCTGTACAAGCAGGTAGAAGGTGTACGTAAACTTGTTGTGAATTTAAATCTCCCTTTTTTATGTGTGGGAGAATGCTGGAAAAAATGGGGCCCACTGTATTACACTACACAGTTTGATTGGCAGAAAGAGGCTGGCAGATATGCCACGAACAGGACTGACGCACGCAGATGCACACACTGGCAATAGAAATCTCACTCTTTATGTGTGGGAGAATGCAGGGAACAATCAGGCCCACTGGATTACACTACACAGTTTGATTGGCAGAAAGAGGCTGGCAGATATGCCACTAACAGGACTGATGCAGATGCACACACTGTCAATAGAAATTTCCCTCTTTATGTGTGGGAGAATGCAGGATTTAATCAGGCCCACTATGTCACAGTATAGTTTCTGTGGCAAAAAATGAATGACAGATACCACAGACAGCACTGGCACAGATGCACAGATTTGGCAAGATTATTCTCCCTTTATTTAAATTTTTTTTTATATGGGAGACAAGTGATTTAATCAGGCCCACTATATCACAGTATAGTTTCTGTGGCACAAAATGAAAGACAGATACCACAGACAGCACAAGCACAGATGCACTGATTGGCAATATAAATCTCCCTTTTTAGGTGTGGGACAGTGCAGAAAAATACAGGCCCACTGTTTTACACTACACAGTTTCAGGGGCTGAAAGTGGCTGGAAGATAATAATAATAAAAAAAAAGGGACTGTACTACAATCACTATCTCCCTACAATAATCTCTGAAAAGTATGGCAGGCAGCAATAAAAAGGACTGCTGCACACAAAAAATGAGGACAAACAAACAAGATAGCTGTGCAGAAAGGAAGGAGCAACAGGATTTGTGCTTTTAAAAAAGCAGTTGGTTTGCACAGCGGCGTACACACAGCAATGCAGCTATCAGGGAGCCTTATAAGCTACAGAGCTGTTGCACAGAAATCTTGCCTCCACTGTCCCTGCAAAGAAAAGGTGGTGTTGGACAGTGGAAATCGCTACAGCACAAGCGGTTTTGGGGTTAATGGACCCTGCCTAACGCTCTCCCTGCTTCTGACGAAGCTGCAGCAACCTCTCCCTATGCTCAGATCAGCAGCAGTAAGATGGCGGTCGGCGGGAACGCCCCTTTATAGCCCCTGTGAAGCCGCAGAAAACAAGCCAATCACTGCCATGCCCTTCTCTAAGATGGTGGGGACCAGGACCTATGTCATCACGCTGCCCACACTCTGCGTGCAGCTTCATTGGCTGAGAAATGGCGCTTTAAGCATCATATGAAACGCGACTTTGGCACAAAGATCGCGTACCGCATGGCCGATCCCATGCTGGGATCTGGTCGGGTTTCATGAAACCCGACTTTGCCAAAAGTTGGCGACTTATGAAAATGACCGATCCGTTTCGCTCAACCCTAGTTACCTAGCGTATAAATGCTGCTGTTTTCCTGAATTTGGCGATGTTTTTCTTTTGTTCCTGCTCCTCTCCGTTCCCGAGATACGGCCCCATCTTCCTTGTCTATAAATTTGTCTTTTGGCCAAGTGTGCATGAAAGAGGAGGTCACATCTCAGGAATGTAGAGGAGCAGGAACGAAAGAAAAGCAATGCTGGATTCAGGAGAACAGCGGCATTTACACCAGGTAACAAAATTCCAAATTTTTGGCATGTGACAGGTCCAGTGTAAACTGGTATCACATCCCTTGTAGCTACAGATCCACTTCCTATCACTTTCTCCACTCATCTGCTAAACTTTGAGATCTTAAGGCTTTTCTTGACATTGGGTCATGACCCTCAAACATATGGAAGACCTCCAAAATGATTCCATTACTGGAAAATATATTTGCGTTAACCAGAATTTATTGTGCAGAACATCTAGTCAGATTTAAAGTAATTACATTTTGTGATCATCATTTATTGAATGGTCAGACACCAGCAATGAATGTCTGGAGGACACTTCAGAACATCTACCTTGGATGGACTCTCGGTTCCTAGATTTCTAAAACTTGGACTCCATATCCATTAATAAACTACTTATCCATCAAGAGTCCTCCTCCTCTCAATGCTCGGTGACAAAACTACATTTTAAGATTAGCCTTTGGGTCACAAGCCTTGAGTCGTTTGTAAAATTAGCTTTAGGTCTAAATTTCAAGAAGATTGCACTTCTCGTAAATGGTGGCTCTGGAGTCCATATGGTTCCAGGAGCTTCTCGGCCTACTTTTTAGGATGTTTTAACAAGTTTTCTTCTTAAGGAAGCCAGATAACTCCACTTCTTGATTTATGGGGGTGGTAGAACATATTTCTCACGAGAGTTTTAGCCACTTTCTTTGCTCTCACTCAGCAATTTTCAGAACTTTCACAGCAATGGAAAAAATGTGCTCAAACGCGTCCATCACTCAATTACTGAGAGCGCGCATCGGGGTCCTCTTCTAGAAATGGATGCAGATGGTACAAAACAATTACACATAAGGTTTCTGCCACTCAAAGTCACACCCTGCTAATCAGTTATGCTGGGAAATGGGGCGATGATGTGACAACTTCCTATCGATTTACACTATGTAGAGAGGCAGGTTGTCAACACTTGCACATGGAGCGGCTGATGCTTTAGTACTAGGGCTCAGTATCTTAGGAACATTGTTAATCCTGTGACAGAAATCAGAGTGTCGATGGAGTTCCCCTTTAATAAAGTCATTATTATTGCAGCTGGCAGCAGTAAGGACCTGAAGTTCTCCTTATGGACATGTGGAAACCACCAGGGTTACTGTCGTCGCTACTGCTTTACCCATGAGAGCTCCGTAGGGGCATTTGGTTGTCCTCGAAAATTCAGGTAGCGTAAAGTTTTCCTGGTGCTTGGAGCGGTCGCAATATTTTCTTGTAAATTAGGTCCACACTTTTTTTTTACAGTCATTTTTCTGTCTTATCTTTTTGTCTTTGTCTAGTAGATTATTCATCTTTAACTGCACAAAATAAAATCTTGATAGCAAGAGTTTATAACTTATTATCTTCCTTCTTCTGAGCTTTTTATAGCCAATTTATGACTATAGGATGGTTGGACTGAACTTTGTAGAAATAAATCAGCCAAAAGGAGCTTAGAGGACGGAAGGTAAGTGTTAAACTCTCCCATCAGAAGCCGCTCACTGATGGATTCTCAGTTAACTCAATGCTAAATTTAAAGGGATAGCCAAAAAATTTTTGAAGGCTTCTTTCTCCTTTAAAGGGAGCCTGTCATTAACTAGTGGCATGTAGGTAAAGGGGCTTTAATCCTGATTAAATCCTATATTCGCACAAAGAAATCTGCAAGGTAAGGATTTTCTCAGCAGCAACGTGTCTTTACATACATGAAATTAGTTTGGGGTATAGAAATCCCGATTTCCAATTCTCTTTAAATGCATATACAGTGGGGCAAAAAAGTATTTAGTCAGTCAGCAATAGTGCAAGTTCCACCACTTAAAAAGATGAGAGGCGTCTGTAATTTACATCATAGGTAGACCTCAACTATGGGAGACAAACTGAGAAAAAAAAATACAGAAAATCACATTGTCTGTTTTTTTAACATTTTATTTGCATATTATGGTGAAAAATAAGTATTTGGTCAGAAACAAACAATCAAGATTTCTGGCTCTCACAGACCTGTAACTTCTTCTTTAAGAGTCTCCTCTTTCCTCCACTCATTACCTGTAGTAATGGCGCCTGTTTAAACTTGTTATCAGTATAAAAAGACACCTGTGCACACCCTCAAACAGTCTGACTCCAAACTCCACTATGGTGAAGACCAAAGAGCTGTCAAAGGACACCAGAAACAAAATTGTAGCCCTGCACCAGGCTGGGAAGACTGAATCTGCAATAGCCAACCAGCTTGGAGTGATGAAATCAACAGTGGGAGCAATAATTAGAAAATGGAAGACATTCAAGACCACTGATAATCTCCCTCGATCTGGGGCTCCACGCAAAATCCCACCCCGTGGGGTCAGAATGATCACAAGAACGGTGAGCAAAAATCCCAGAACCACGCGGGGGGACCTAGTGAATGACCTGCAGAGAGCTGGGACCAATGTAACAAGGCCTACCATAAGTAACACACTACGCCACCATGGACTCAGATCCTGCAGTGCCAGACGTGTCCCACTGCTTAAGCCAGTACATGTCCGGGCCCGTCTGAAGTTTGCTAGAGAGCATTTGGATGATCCAGAGGAGTTTTGGGAGAATGTCCTATGGTCTGATGAAACCAAACTGGAACTGTTTGGTAGAAACACAACTTGTCGTGTTTGGAGGAAAAAGAATACTGAGTTGCATCCATCAAACACCATACCTACTGTAAAGCATAGTGGTGGAAACATCATGCTTTGGGGCTGTTTCTCTGCAAAGGGGCCAGGACGACTGATCCAGGTACATGAAAGAATGAATGGGGCCATGTATCGTGAGATTTTGAGTGCAAACCTCCTTCCATCAGCAAGGGCATTGAAGATGAAACGTGGCTGGGTCTTTCAACATGACAATGATCCAAAGCACACCGCCAGGGCAACGAAGGAGTGGCTTCGTAAGAAGCATTACAAGGTCCTGGAGTGGCCTAGCCAGTCTCCAGATCTCAACCCTATAGAAAACCTTTGGAGGGAGTTGAAAGTCCGTGTTGCCAAGCGAAAAGCCAAAAACATCACTGCTCTAGAGGAGATCTGCATGGAGGAATGGGCCAACATACCAACAACAGTGTGTGGCAACCTTGTGAAGACTTACAGAAAACGTTTGACCTCTGTCATTGCCAACAAAGGATATATTACAAAGTATTGAGATGAAATTTTGTTTCTGACCAAATACTTATTTTCCACCATAATATGCAAATAAAATGTTAAAAAAACAGACAATGTGATTTTCTGGATTTTTTTTCTCAGTTTGTCTCCCATAGTTGAGGTCTACCTATGATGTAAATTACAGACGCCTCTCATCTTTTTAAGTGGTGGAACTTGCACTATTGCTGACTGACTAAATACTTTTTTGCCCCACTGTATTTTGGGCTTTCAATTGTTTTGTTTTTCAATTGAGTTTCATCGAAAATTTAGCATAGAATTAACTGAGAATCTGTGATCGAGCTGCTTCTTATAGGATAGTTTAACACTTATGTTACAGTTCCCTTTAAAAGGAGAAACACTTTTTTTAAAAAAACAACATTTTTTCCCTTAAAACTTTACATATGATCGGAAACCTCCTTAAATCTGCATAAAATCTACTCAATTTCTTAAAAGAACAGTCTAAGAAAAAAGTTTTTGGA
Organism: Ranitomeya variabilis; assembly: GCF_051348905.1. Lineage (NCBI taxonomy): Eukaryota > Metazoa > Chordata > Amphibia > Anura > Dendrobatidae > Ranitomeya > Ranitomeya variabilis. The sequence goes on from NC_135238.1 coordinate 46,508,240, forward strand.
GTCAATATATTCCCTACAGAGACAGAAAACTGTCTGGATAGGGATACACCAATCAGGACAGTAGAAAATCTGAGTGCCCGCCCCCAAGGGATCTGTAATGGGGTCTGACAATCGTTATACTGTTCTTTGATCAGAATTCTCTGCTCTTCCAGATGTTGCATCCCCGGGACTTAAATCTTCCTTGTTGAGACTGAGGATCGCCTACAAGTTGCGGGTCCAATCATAAAAATGGCCTGACGGTTACAGAAAGAAAATGCAGCAGAAGCCTTCCAATCCCTCAACAATGTGAACGAGATACTGAAGTAATAAAATTTATTTATTAGAAATCTGTGTATCCGGTTGGCAGGTCCGTCTTTTTTATGCATGGTCTTGTCCCTGGCCAACATGATTTCCCTACGAAAAAAGGATCTGCTGAGGACGAAGTCACCTTAATGGAGAGTGCTCAGTATCGGGCAGTATGAGACCAGGTGTCCGGTGCTGCTCACTGGCCAGAAGTATTCAGTGCTGGGAGTTTCTGCTGGGAGAGGGGCAGAGGAAGCTTTATCAGCCGTAGTCTCAGATTTCATTAGTGAAGGTTCCGATGTGTCAATGTGAAAAAAGAAATGTCTCTGACTTGCACTCCGCAGTCCATCATGAATGGAAACAGCAAATGGATCAACGATACTGGAGTTGGAATAAGTATCTTATATCACTGGGCTGGCATGCACTCGGACCCCACACTTCCTTTACAGCTTGACACATACTGTTTAGTTACTGATTTAATTGAATAGTGGTAGAATTTCTACAAATACAGCGCCACCTCCATGTATGGGTCATGTGTGGTATTGCAGTTCCGGGTCATTCACTTAAATAGAGCTAATCTGCAATACCAGACATAACCTGTGGCCAAATGTGGTGCTATGTTTTTTTTTTTATATTTAAGCCTCCATGGTTTTTAATTAGTTCACCATCTGCAGCAATTGCTGTAGATCCTTCATCAATGGAACTGCAACATTCTTTACAGAAAAAGGTTTGGTAGGTCACGGAGGTCATACAAAAAAAAGGCAAATGGAGACTGAGATGAGCAGTAGAGGAGGGGAGAAAAAAAAAGAAAGCCTTGGAGAAAGCGCAGACTAAGTTTCACACGTCCGTTATTTTCCAGTACCAGAGATGACAGTGTTAGTGTCCAATACTTGCAGCACATGTGTGGCAACCATGTGCCACATCAGTACCACACAGACGGGCTCCAGGGAAGAGGCGCTACAGTAAGCGCTGTTCCCCGGCGCCGGGTGCTGAAGATGACTCATCATTCTCCCCTGCTCTGCCAGTGATTGGCGCGAGCAGGTGAAAATGATGAGTTATATTCAACTGATAACAGCGAGAGCAAGCAGTGGCTGATGGGACTACTACTCCCATCAGCCTTCACCTGCTGCTGCTAATGACAGTGACAGCAGGAGTGGCTGATGGGAGTATTCATCATCCACCACCTGTGCTAGGTGGATTCATGAATCCTATGTCTAATAAAACGTAACGTCACTGGCTGCAAAATATCATTAAGTTTCTATACACAGGTAAAGCTCATGGCATCATCTCACTTTTATGGTATGTGTCCATGGGCCATATTACATCCGGAATAGCTGCGGATTGAACGCTGCATAGAGCCGCAGTGTTCAATCCGCAGCGTCCAGATGTTACAGCATAGTGGAGGGGATTTTGTGAAATCCCGTCTCCACTATGTGTGCGAACACGCACCCAGTGGCCCCGCATTTCCGGACATGCGGCGCGTCTTTTTAGAACGCAGCATATCCGTTTACCTTGTGGCGACATTGCGCCGCCGCAAGGTAAAACACAGGGCCCTATGTGTGGGGTGCGATGATTCTGGATGTGTGCAATGCACATCCGGAATCATTGTGTCTACAGAAGGGGGCGGCACTTTGGGCGGAGCGAGTTTTCCGCTCCGTCCAAAGCGCCGGCCATCCTGAACATGGATACATACCCTAATTGTTCCACTCCTGGTTTTGTCTTATAAATACTGATGTGAAATAATGACCAATACTGACCGTGTGAACGCAACCTATGCCACCACCTTTATCTGCTCCTACAAAAGTGTTAATCATCTCCCAACTTCCCCTGTAGACCCCCCCAAAATACTATTTCAATTCACTCCTGGAGTCCTCACTATTTCGATTCACTCTGTGCGTCCTCACTGCAGCGTCTGTGCCTCTTCTCTGCTCTTAATCACCGTCCTCCAGCTCTGATTGCTGCGGCTGCGCAGTAGCATCACCAGCCTGAGCAGGCGCACTTCCACTGGAGCTGGAATGACGAGTTTTTTGTGCACGAGCAGTGATGTCCTTTGCTCTGCCCACAGTGGGGGAACACACCAGAAGAAGCACAATGTGTAAAGAAAAAGAGGCATGGATAACGAAGAGGCATGGATAACGAAGAGGCATGGATAACGAAGAGGCATGGATAACGAAGAGGCATGGATAACGATGAGGCATGGATAACGAAGAGGCATGGATAACCAAGAGGCATGGATAACCAAGAGGCATGGATAACCAAGAGGCATGGATAACCAAGAGGCATGGATAACCAAGAGGCATGGATAACGAAGAGGCATGGATAACGAAGAGGCATGGATAACCAAGAGGCATGGATAACGAAGAGGCATGGATAACGAAGAGGCATGGATAACCAAGAGGCGTGGATAACGAAGAGGCATGGATAACGAAGAGGCATGGATAACGAAGAGGCATGGATAACGAAGAGGCATGGATAACGATGAGGCATGGATAACGAAGAGGCATGGATAACCAAGAGGCATGGATAACCAAGAGGCATGGATAACCAAGAGGCATGGATAACGAAGAGGCATGGATAACGAAGAGGCATGGATAACGAAGAGGCATGGATAACGAAGAGGCATGGATAACGATGAGGCATGGATAACGATGAGGCATGGATAACGAAGAGGCATGGATAACCAAGAGGCATGGATAACCAAGAGGCATGGATAACCAAGAGGCATGGATAACCAAGAGGCATGGATAACGAAGAGGCATGGATAACCAAGAGGCATGGATAACCAAGAGGCATGGATAACGAAGAGGCATGGATAACGAAGAGGCATGGATAACGAAGAGGCATGGATAACGAAGAGGCATGGATAACCAAGAGGCATGGATAACCAAGAGGCATGGATAACCAAGAGGCATGGATAACCAAGAGGCATGGATAAATCGGCATCTGTTACTTTTCACGCCTGTGCAAAGATTTAGCAAGGATTTACAGATGCTGATTTACACATGAGCGCACTGAACAGGCTTTGGAAGATTGACTGCGCACGCGTCATGAGTGTACCCAGATGCAAACATGATTACTTCATTTCATCACACACTTTCACTGTTCATGTAGCTTTAGTAACATATCATTTTTGAACAAACGCTCAGTGAGGCTGAGCACATGGACCTTGTCTTCCATAGCTGCTAATAATTTAATTGATTTATTATCTATCTATATGCATATAAACAGAACTTCATATGTTTTCAGCTTGTTCCCTTTTGCCTCTGATGAAGCCACAGTTTTCATGGCGATACGTGTGGGTCTCTACCCCGATCTCTTTATAGGTTGACACCGTATTTTCCTCTTGGACTTATCATCGGCTTCTTGGACTGTGTCGGTAGGATGTTGGTTATGGTCTTGAACCATTTGACTATACCTCATTATCAGGTCATTTGGGGATGCTACGCAATTCCAGCATTTATCATACTGATATTTATGTTGACATTACTGACTGATCAGCTTTTATCATTTATAGCGGGTTCTTATTCAAAACAGTGACAGATGGGGGAGACTGGAGTCTTATTTTCGGCCTTTGTTCTAGTTATTTTATTTACATTTTTTAAATGTATGTTTTTGGCTCATGTGTGAAATATTAATATCCGTAGGTGACCTCTTGGCTTTACATACCTCTTTTTCTACACAAATCTGGTGATGCTACTGGGCAGGTGCGAGACTTTGGTGACGTAGGTCACATCATCCACATCAATCCAAGCAAGAGGATGGACGTGAGGAGCAGAGAGGAGGCACAGACGCCCAATAGACCAACCACCCTCATTTAAATCCAGCAAGGGTTCAATTCAAGTAGTATTTTGGGGGTGTTTACAGGAGGAGTCAGGAGATGATGAACACATCGGGCAGGTTCCTTTTAAGTCAGATGTGTACGTGTACTAGTGATGAGCGAGCATGCTCGGATAAGGTGTTATGATGCTCCGGTGCTAACCGAGGGTCTTCGGTATAGTCGAAAATATGTTCGCGTTCCCGTGGCTGCATGTCTCATGACTGTTCGACAGCCACAACATATACCAAGATTGTCTGCTTGTTAGGCTGTGAAATATGCAGCCACTGGGACTCGAACATACTATTCGAGCACGCCGAAGACGATCATTTATTACCTGAGCATGCTCAGACAACACCATGAAAAAGCTGATTTAATCAGTCATTGGGTGCCTCCGACAGTCGCTTTGACAGCAGCATTTAGCACGCACCAACAGGGAGGAGAGTCATTCAATACTCTCACTGGCACACCCATGATGCGATGGCGGAGCACCGATGGATTGGTTCGGTTGATGACCCCCATGCCTGTAATTACAATACTCCCATGAAAGCTGGCTTTTAGTTAGCATTCATAGATCATCATGATTTTCACTACACATAGCAGTGTTGATGCCCTGCTATGTATAGCACAAGTAATCAAATGATCGCAGTTTCAAGTCCCCTAAAGGGACTATTAAATAAAGTAAAAAAGGGAGAAGGGAGAAGTAAAAATATGAAAAAAATAGAAATCGAAAGTTCAAATTCTCCCCTATTAGAACATCAAACAAATAAAAAACAAAACACACACACACTTGCTATCGCTGCGCTTGTAAAAGTCTGATCTGTCAATATATAAAATAAATTAATTTCTTCTATAAACGGCGTAAGAAGAAAAAAAAGCAAATAGCAAAAAATTATGGGTTTTTTTGGCCGCACTGCAATAAAACGCAAAAGAGGAGATCCAAACATTATATCTACCCCAAAATAATATCAGTAAAACGTCAGCTCAGGGCACAAAAAAAAAATCTCTCACAGCCCTATATCCCAAGAAGCGAAAATGTTACGGGCCTCGAAAAATGGAAGCAAAAACAAACTTTTTTTTCATTTTTACTTTATAATTATTTATTTTTAAATTTGATTTTTTTTTATACCACTGCTCTAAAAAGTTCCTCTCGGCCATTTAATAATACAAGTTTAGAAAAATAGGAATAAAAGAGTTATATACTCTCAAGTGACAACAAACTCGCTGAATGCTAAATGGATTTAATTGAAGCCCCTGGATCTGGTCATGTCAGGTCAGCTGGAGAGGTGAGTCAAGGACATCCCAATGCCTGCGGAAATACCATCACATACAGGATTGGACAACAGTCTCCGATTTGCCAGTCATCTATGGCTTTTGTCCCCCCAATTGGGATCAAAAACTACATCCAATTTAATCTCAAAACAAAAAAAGTCACAAAAGCCGAATGAGGACAACGACCCCTTCTATTGTCCTAAAAAGCAGAATGTAATTACTAGAACAGGATCTATAGAAAATATCCTACAATTGCCACAGAGTTCCACTAGTGGTTGTAAAACTAGAGGGACATTGACAACCAAAAAAACGTATGCCTGGCAAGTTGTCAAAAACACAGACATTTTTATTTTGAGCCATGTAAGGTCAAGGCGTCCAAGAACATATCTGCTGTAAAGTTACGAGAAGCCTTCATGACTCCAACAGGCGTCCACACCAACACCGCCAATATTAATGACAGTAAATCCAACGTGGCAAACTGCATAAAAGATGAGATTTCCGGGATCCTGGTGATCCAGATGATCAGGCACAGTAACACAGCTAGCAAAAAAAGACATTTGTCCATCCAGTTCAGCCTATATTTAGTCAGAATAAATCCCCAGATCTACGTCCTTATAAAGAACCTAATAACTGTAAGATACTATATCGTTACGCTCCAGGAAGACATCCAGGCCTCTCTTGAACCCCTCGACTGAGTTCGCCATCACCACCTCCTCAGGCAAGCAATTCCAGATTCTCACTGCCCTAACAGTAAAGAATCCTCTTCTATGTTGGTGGAAAAACCTTCTCTCCACCAGACGCAGAGAATGCCCCCTTGTGCCCGTCACCTTCCTTGGTATAAACAGATCCTCGGAGAGATATTTGTATTGTCCCCTTATATACTTATACATGGTTATTAGATTGCCCACCAGTTGTCTTTTTCCTAGACTAAAAAATCCTAATTTTGCTAATCACTCTGGGTATTGTAGTTCTCCCATCCCCTTTATTAATTTTGTTGCCCTCCTTTGTACTCGCTCTAGTTCCATTATATCCTTCCTGAGCACCGGTGCCCAAAACTGTACACAGTCCTCCATGTGCAGTCTAACCAGGGATTTTTACAGAGGCAGTATAATGTTCTCATCATGTGTATCATCATCATCATCATCATCATCAGGCAGCTTGGAAACTTCAGCTGATTAGTCACGAACATTGTTAGCTTTTTCCATTGGACAGCTCACCACTAGAGATCAGCGAATGGAAAAGCGTTCGCCAATCTTAAGTTCGACACGAACGTAGCACATTCAGATTCGTGTTCAATTTTCCAAGCATTTTACCTCAAAGTTGGCAAAATTCGGCCACAGATCGGTAAAATGATCGCACTTCTACTAATGCTTTTGATTTCACTTGTCTAGGATAGTGATGAAGATAAGTGGGGGGACAGGGAGATGTGTTTTATGAGGGGAAGGAGTGTATCTAAGTCAGAGGAGCTGCTGAGTGTAATTTTTTTAAAATAACTTAATATGTGAACACTCCGGCAGTCAAAGGGCCCAGAAACCATCCACAATGTCATGACACGAGGGCTTCTGTGATTAGAAACCGAAGTCACGTTTCCCTCCATATACAAAGCTGACATGTTGTTTTGCCGGGGCCATTTTCTTAGTGTAACAGCGAAGAGAGGCCGCTCTTGCTGCTGCGGAAAGTGAACTTGCCATTAAGTTAGACAGGATCATCTCCTGCTTGAAATCGATCTTCCAGCATCTAACTAGTTTTTGCTAATAGTTTTGTGGAGGCAGGAGTCCACATTTCGTATGTAAAATTGTTTGGGCAAAAACTGTGTTGTAGTCAGTAATCAGGAGTCCCCATTGGCTAATCAAAATTGTTAGGCCTAATATTGGGGTTCAGCAAGGAGGCCCTATTTGCTAATCAAAATCGTTAGGGCTAATAGTATTGTTCAATCACAGTATCTAAGAAAATAAATAGTGATTGTTCATTTAGTGACAGGTGACTGACGGATGTGAGCCTAAGGTTGCTAAACAGCAGGGTACTAGAGGGGAAGGCTACATACAAAATGAGTGGGAAAAAGCGCGGTCCTGATGGAAGGGGAATGGGCTTGGTATTCGACGTGTACGTGGGTTAGGTGTTATTGTTAATGAAAGCTCAACTGAACAAACACTGTCTCGTCCTATCCAAAGACAACTGACAATATCTGTTACCTGAAGGTCTACTTGAGTCCCTTTCCAGTGGATTGCAAGCGCTGCATCAATTCGCCTCTCCTCCTCTTCCTCCACCTTAGCATCACACACAGTACAATCCTCATAGATTGCACCCAAATCACCCTTGTTTCACAAAATTCCAATCACCCCATTGACTGTGTGGAACCACAGATGGGCCATACTGAAGAGCTGTCACACATTTTATTCCTTAAGCATCACAGGTCTGCTCCATAGATTCACAGAATCCAGAGGAGGAAAGCCTCTGCACCAATGCTCTGCTCACAATATTTTCCTGTTGGATCCGGGACAGACAAACTAGAGTCCGAGCAGAATCCCGACTTTTCTCTTTAGATCAGAGCCACGTGGTTGGAAGACTCAGGTCTTCTCAGACAGGAGGAGGAAGGAGAGAAATGGTGAGGAGGTGGCTTACAGAACATGACAGAGATTCTGTACCTCCTCCAGAGAGAAGAAGAGCTAGAGATCCATCCAGGAGCTCGGTACCAAAGGAGACCAGATACAGGAGCCGTTCGCCACATAAGCCGCTTTCTGACCATCCCAGCTCTCCTGAGGCTTCACCACCGAGCATGTTTCCTGACCGCCCTAGCTCTGCTGAGTCTTCACAACCGAGCATGCTCACTGACCATCCTAGCTCTGCTGAGTCTTCACAACCGAGCATGCTCACTGACCATCCTAGCTCTGCTGAGTCTTCACAACCGAGCATGCTCACTGACCGTCCCAGCTCTGCTGAGTCTTCACAACCGAGCATGCTCACTGACCGTCCTAGCTCTGCTGAGTCTTCACAACCGAGCATGCTCACTGACCGTCCTAACTCTGCTGAGTCTTCACAACCGAGCATGCTCACTGACCGTCCCAGCTCTGCTGAGTCTTCACAACCGAGCATGCTCACTGACCATCCTAGCTCTGCTGAGTCTTCACAACCGAGCATGCTCACTGACCGTCCCAGCTCTGCTGAGTCTTCACAACCGAGCATGCTCACTGACCGTCCTAGCTCTGCTGAGTCTTCACAACCGAGCATGCTCACTGACCGTCCCAGCTCTTCTGAGGCTTCTAGATAATAGATAGATAATATAGATAGATAATAGATAGATTATAGATAGATAATAGAAAGATACATTTCTACCTGTCATTTATGACATTTTCTGACATTCTAATACAACTTTTCTCTTTAGATCAGAGCCCTGTGGTCGGATAACTCAGGTCTTCCCAGACAGGAGGAGGAGGGATGGAAATAGAGAGGAGGCGGCTTACAGAAGATGACAGAAATTTTGTACCTTCTCCAGAGAGAAGAAGAGCTAGAGATCCATCCAGGAGCTCAGGTTGCACTCTTGCAGGAAAGAAAATGGCAGAGAGGAATGAGAAGGATATGGCAAATCCAACGCCTTCCTACCAGGAGCGCCACAGGCCAGGAGGAGATTCCTTCTTGTGTCATCTGTGATAGATAGATAATAGATAGATAATAATTAATAGATATATACTGTAGATAGATACTAGATAATAGATAGATAATAGATAAAAGATAGATAATAGATAATATAGATAGATTTATAGATAGATAGATACATATATAGTAGATAGATAGATAATAGATAATAGATTGATAGTTAGATAATAGATAGATAATAGATGGTAGACAGATAATAGATTATAGATAATAGATAGATAGATAGATAGATAGATAGATAGATAGATAGATAGATAGATAATAGATAGATTTCTACCTGTCATTTATGACATTTTCTGTGGCTCCGCGAAAATCGCATCTGTCCTCTCTGCCGCCAAAACTGTTTCCAACACAACAGACAGAGAAGAGCCTAAATCCCAACATGTGCTCGTGTCCATCCCCATCTTGTAAAGAGGACACTAACAACTATTATTCCTTTTCTTACAACATAAAAACCTTCTGTAAATCAAACCTTCTACTCACTGATCTGGGAACTGATATGGCAGCCATCCAACTCCTGGCGGACATACCTGCCTTGGAAGCGGCTCCAGCACCAATCCGCTATGTACCGTAAGGCTACGAAGGAGACCTTGTGTACCTACACAGGGCTCTGACCACCACCCAGCATTAACATGGCCTACTACACCTGAGCGCGAACCTTAGGAACCAAAAACTTCCTCTGATATCAGATCCAGAATATGAAGTGTGAGAAAAGGAAATCAGATGAATCTGATTGGAATGTAAAAATAAAAAACGATTAAGAAATATATGAGAATTCCATTATTTATTGGTGTCGTAGGATTGAGGACTGAGGTTCAATGGCACAAAATAAGAGGCATCAGCACTATGCCAGCGGGATGGAGGTAATGACTGACGACTTGTAGCTTCGTTCATAAATACATAATTGGGGTTATGGCCTCATACACATTAGATAACAGTCATCCAAACCCGGCTCTGTCATAGAGAACACAGGAATGTTCCTGTATATGGGTCAGGGATCGGATCCATCGTGAATCCAGCAGCTATATAATGTGTAAGGCCAAGTTCAGCAGCGCAGCTACCAGGGGCAGAGGGGGCCATCGCCCCAGGTCCCTCGTTCTGAGGGGGCCCACCCGGAACTACACTACTGGAACTGTATCGGTGTGCACATCGCGCCGATACAGTTACATTCTGCAGCAGTGCAGGGAGAATTGATCTCACTGCTCTGCCGCCCGGCCACAATGGGGCCCCTGAGCAGGTGGGGGGCCCTGTGCCAGCAGTGGGCCCCCCGCACATCATCGCAGGGCCAGCTGTATCAGCTGGATGCCGATACAGCTGACCGCAGTAATAAGAGAGGGAGCTTTACGCTCCCTCTCCCATTATCCCTCTGTCAGCATCTAATGTCACTGACCCCGACATTGACAGTGGTTGCAATGATGCCAGTACTCGGCGCCTGCAGTCAAAAATGAGCGGGAGCAGCGCAGGAACCAGGAGGAAGAGAGGTGAGTATTTTGTTTATGGGGCTACATTACACTACAGAGGGTGGCTATGGGGGTGTATTATACTACAGAGGGTGGATAAGGGGGTGCATTATATTATAGAGGATACCTATGGGGGTGCATGACACTATAGAGGCTGCCTATGGGGGAGCATTATGCTACAGAGGCTGCCTATGGGGGTACATTATGCTATAGAGGCTGCCTATGGGGGTGCATTACATTATAGAGTCTGCCTATAGGGGTGCATTAGATTATAGAGGATGCCTCTGGGGAGTACATTACACTTCAGAGGCTGCCTATGGGGGTGCATTATGCTATAGAGGCTGCCTATGGGGGTGCACAGGAATGAACGTATGTGGCAGCTGTGACCCAGAGTCAGGCTACGGCTCAGAATCAACTCCAGAGATTAGAGGATAAGTCTCAGACAGAACTGCCAGAACAGGAGGACCATACTGTGGTCCCAGAACCTCCTCACATGGCAGACCCAACAAGGTCCCTGATAACCGACACTGAAGACTCAGCTTCAGACCAGGGCCTGGCAGTCACACTAGGCCAGAGCCTGCAAACTGACAGTCAGAGCCTCCAGTAGGCCCTGAGGACACATGTCAGTCTGCAGAAGCTCTGATGTCTTGCAGACCGACCCCCTACTGCTTCTGACAAAGAGAGAGTATACTGGGACCAGGGCAGACTGTATAAAGAGACACTCCCCACGGATACTACAGAATCTTGGGACTGTGAAAAGCGACTGGTCGTTCCTTATCTATTCAGAGAACAATTATTGAGAATTGCTCATAAAATTCCTCTGGCCGGACACTTTGTAATACAAAAGGCTAAAGCTCAACTGACACAAGACTAAAGCCCCCGTCTCACTAAGCGAGATCGCTAGCGAGATCGCTGCTGAGTCACAAGTTTTGTGACGCAACAGCGACCTCAGTAGCGATCTTGCTATGTGTGACACGCAGCAGCGACCAGGCCCCTGCTGTGAGATCGCTGGTCGTGTCGGAATGGCCTGGACCTTTTTTTGATCGTTGAGGTCCCGCTGGGTAGCACACATCGCTGTGTTTGACACCTTACCAACGACCTCGTTGACGACTCAGACACTGAATCGTCATAATAGCTCCCATGTGACATCGTTGTACAGGTCGCTACAGGTCGCTGGTGAGATGTCAAACAGTGAGATCGCAGCAGCGATCGTTGGGAAGATCTCACTGTTTGACATCTCACCAGCGACCACATAGTGACGCAGCAACGATCCCTGACAGGTCGTATCATTGTCGGGATCGCTTTAGCGTCGCTAAGTGAGACGGGGCCTTAAAGCTCAACTGACACATAACTTCTATTGTCCCAAGATGGGTACAGATATTGCCAATTACTGTCGGTCATATGTAGTTTGTCAGAGAGTTGGAAAGTTCGGGAATATACAGAAAGCTCCATTGATACCACTGCCAGTGATAGATGAGCCTTTCCAGCGAGTGGCTGTGGATATCATAGGGCCACTTGCCATCCCTAGCAGCTCTGGCAAAATGTTCATTATCACAGTGGTGGACTATGCTACACGATACCTGGAAGCTGTGGCACTGTCCTCCATCCGAGCAGACAAAGTGGTGGATGTTTTACTGACTGTTTTCTCTTGTGTGGGGTTCCCCAAGGAAATGTCAACCGATCAGGGAACCCAATTCATGTGCAGTCTGATGGATAGCCTCTACGAGAAAACACAAGTGCAGCATTTTGTGGCCAGCGCATATCATCCCCAAACCAACGGACTCTGCGAGCTTTTTAATGGAACATTAAAACAAATGCTGAAAATGCTGGTGGAGACTGAAGGGAGAGAAAGGGAGCGGTACCTCCCCATCTGCTTTTTATGTACAGAGAGGTACCCCAGGGGTCTACAGGATTTCCCCCCTTTGAACTGGTTTATGGGAGGGTAAGGGGGCCACTTGATTTGTTTAAGGACTGTTGGGAGGGTGACCCCAAAACTACAGGAGTCTCAGTGGTTGAATATATACTGCGACTCAGAGAAAGAATGCAAAAACTGAGCAACCTAGCCCATGAGGACGTGACCCAGGCCCAAATCAACCAGAAGGTCTGGTATGACCGCAATGCCAGACTGAGGGCCTACGAGGAGGGGCAGAAGGTTTGGGTATTGGTCCCTATGTTGTGTTCGTGACACCACCTGTGGTATTCGGTCAGTAGGGACCGACACTGCTTAAATGGGTCCTCTGGGGTGATGTTATGGCAGCAAAGATGGGGTAACTTCCCACAGGTGAAGTAGGTCCCCAGGGCTCCCGGTGTATAGATGGAACATGGTGAGAGGTGCAATAAAGAACGAGGACACAGGTTTGCAGTCTCTTTACCTGGTTTACTGAAGCTTCAGGCAACCGCAGTCCAGGGCACCAGATCACAGGTACAGGCAGGGTCCGGCCAGCTTGGAAGGGAATCCAGAGTCCCCTTTACCTGGTGGAGATAAAAGCCTTCTTCAAAGCGTGGTGGTGTTGTAGTCCCTTACTGCCTATGGCTTCTGATAAGGTCCTCGCAGTTCCTCTCTGTCCCCCATGAAGGTTAGGACACAAACCCGTATGACAGGTGGCTCGAGCCTATTTACAGGGTCTCTATCATGACCCGGGCTCTATATGCCACTGTGCCTCCTGAGTATAATGGTAAATTAAAGTCCAGCTGTCCTGCCAGTTTCCGCTATGCCTCTTAGAGACTGACACAGCCTCGGTCTACCAGCTACCAGAATTCTACGCTCAGCCAGGGAGGTAGCCAAATCACTACTCTGCTCCACTGGTATCAATCTCCTGTGCTTTACTCTCCGACACACTTTCTACAAGCTGTCCTTTCCTTCTCTGTTCTCTTTTTCCAGGAGCTGTAGCGACTCTGGCTACACGGACCCTTCAGTCTTGCTGACACTTACTGTCCGACTGCTCTCTTCCTGTCCTCCTGACAGACTGTTCTCTAACTTCCCCTCCAGCCAGAATATATCAGGGAAGTTCCCCTCAATCCATGTTCATAGCTCCTCCATCTGGCCTGGAGTACGAACATGTTGTGTGTGATTACCTGACAAAAGAGATCTTTCATCGCTTCCAAGCGTGACATCACTCTCCCCGTGAGGAAAGCAATGCCACTGTGACGACCAGGACCATGGGGTGTCACATACACTGTACATAAGTGGCTAAATGATGTTAATTATGTGGTGACCCTAGATGAACATGCAAAGCGTCAGAAAGTATTTCATGTAAATATGTTGAAGGCTCATCATGACAGGGAGACCTGTGTCTTACCTGTCTGTAGCCAGGCTGAAGAATGGGAGGCTGATCTGTTACTAGATCTGGGGGCTGGGACTTAGCACATGGAGTCCCTGGAGTCAGCAGAGTTTAACCCTGAGCTATCCCACAGTCAGTGGTCTGAGCTGATGGGGGTGCTTAGTGAGTTCCCAGAAGTCTTCAAAGGGGAGCCTGGGAGGATGCACTTAGCAACTCACCATGTGGACACTGGTACTAATCCCCCAGTACAGCAGTCTGCATACCCGGTGTCAGCAGAGGTGAAGGCACACATGAGGGAACAGGTAGAGGAGATGCTAAACCTTGAGGTAATACAAAAATCCCAGAGTGCCTGGGCCTCGCCTGTGGTCCTTGTCCCGAAAAAGGACCGTACTACCCGGTTCTGTGTAGAATACAGGAAATTAAATCTATTGACTACATGTGAGGTTTACCCCATGTTGAGGATAGACGAGCTGTTAGAGCAGCTAGCTAAGGCATCGTACCTCACCATCATGGACCTAAGTAGGGGATATTGGCAGATACTTCTGACCAGAGAAGCTCAGGAGAGGCCTGCCTTTATAACGCCATTCGGGCTGTTTGAGTTTCTGGTGATGCCATTTGGTATGAAAAATGCCCCTGCCACCTTCCAGAGGTTGCTTAATCACTTACTGGAACTGGAAGGATTTGAGGGCTTTGCCGTTGCTAATCTCGATGATATAGCCATTTTTTTTAGTAATTCTTGGGAGGAACACCTCGTACATCTTTCCCAGGTGTTGCAAAGGATTAACGCAGCTGTTAAGCCACGGAAGTGTCAGGTAGCCAGGTTCCTCGGACATCGGGTGGGGGGAGGGCTGCTAAAACCTGATCCAGGGAAGGTAGAAGCCATTACAGCCTGGACCACCCCACGAACCGAGAAGCAGATACTGTCCTTCCTGGGTATGGCTGGCTACTATAAGAGGTTTGTACCAAGCTACAGTGCAAGCAAGGTGAGGAGCACCCAATTCTCTACCTAAGCAGGAAACTCCTGCCAAGAGAAATGGCTTATGCCACCATTGAAAAGGAATGTTTACCAATTGTGTGGGCTCTGCTGAAACTGCAACCATACCTCAAATTCACTGTGATAACATCATAACCTATGGAGTTGGCTCAAAAGAGTAGTTGGGGACAATGGGAAATTGCTTAGATGGAGCCTAATATTCCAGCAATATGATTTTACCATCCAACATAAGAAAGGGATCGATCACGGCAATGCTGATGTCTTATCTCACCAAGGTGGGGGGGAACCAGATATGCTCTCGGGAGCTGACCTGTAAGTCAACTCCATGCATGTTCATAAAGAGGGAGGTGTAGTGAAATATGTATATGTGTGGCTGGCAGTTAATTAACATCTGTCTTGAAGATTGCAGGTCTCACCAAGGTGATAATATATGCTATCCTGAGAAAAGGCAGTTTTCTGTTCTCAGACCACAGAGGGCCTTCTTGGGAAGACACAAAATTGGAAACATTTAACACCTCTGATGCCTCAAAGGCAGATGCCAAATGGGACCTAGTGCAGCATGACAATTTCTATTTACTATGAGAAAGAATGGTACACAAAGAGTGTTCAGAGGAAAATAATGTATTCATTAGAAAATAGCCAGTATCCAGCCAAAAACCAAAGATTAGAATAGTGACCTGGGAGGCTGGTCTAGAAATCTGACATCCAAGTTAACTCTATAAATTAGGCCTGTACACATAGAAAGATGTTCACAGTGAGGGACAGCCAAGCTGGTGTGATCCGTTCCATATTTCACCTCCCTCAGGGGCAGAATACCAGACTGCAAAGTTCCATATTTCTGTAAGTTCTCCTTTTTAATTTAAAACTGTTTTTGCATATTTGTATTTCACTTTTAATTTCCATATTTTTGTATCTTTTATTGTAAGCACTGTACCTTTCCTATTAAAGCTTAAAACTATAATAAGTCTGAACCTTGTATGCTCTAAATAATCCATAGCCTTAGAGTGTGTGATCCTTATAATTGGCAGACAGCAGAAGTATTTCTGAGACTCATGGCCCATGTGTTTGGTGAGTGGTGGCAGCGTGTATGAGCAGCGTGTGTGGACTGTCGTGGTGTGAATTGTGCTCACATTGCAGCATGGGACAGAAGTTGAATGCTGGACTGAGACAGAGTAGATAGATTAACCCTTGCAGGCGCAACCTCAAGTCACATGCTGAGAAGTGGGTACGTGACAATTTCTCATGTGGAATATTGGAATATAAGGATGCTGTATCAAGGGTGACCTTTTTATTTCAATATAAGTGTCCACAACTTCTTAGCAGGTGCCATTCTGTTCACATATAATCATTAAAGGGGTTGTCCACTACTAGGACAACCCCTTCTTGTTCAAAAATGTTTGGCCCCCCCTGGGACCAGGAGCCGAGCAGACGTGCCTTGGATGTGCTCCTCGGTCCCCTTCAGAATTTAAGGTTGAATTCTACTTTTTCACCCATCGGAACCCGGACTAAAAGGCCCACAATATCCCACACACATCCGGGCTGACACACCTGCCGGTGCTCGCTACCGACGTGAGCCAGAACGCTTCCACCGCGAGCCGCCATCACTGCCCGTTGGCTGGAGCACGGAGGCAGAAGCGCACTGCTCCGGTGACAGAGGAGCAGCGGTGAGGGGGCCGGCGTGAGGCAGCACGCCTGGAATCGCGGCGCTGCCCAGAGAGGATCCGGTGAGTGTGGAGCCGTTGGAACGGGTGGACAGCAGCCACCAGAAGACGCGGCGGCCATCTTTAACACCGGAGTACTGCTCTAAAGGGTAGGCAGACTGTGGCTCCGGTCACCAACGGGGAGACCCCGCTTCAGCCCCCCCGGTGGTCACTCACCTGCCGGTTCGGTACCCGTGGTGGGGCATCCGGTTGCGGCGCCTGCAGGTCCCTGGAGGCGCCATACACGCTCTCCTCCCTGATCTCCTCTTTTGGCGCCAATAGCCGCCATCTTGCGGGGTGGCAAAAACTCAGCCTGAGACCCAGTTCACCCATTTAGGACAGCGCTATAATGCGCATTGTGCTGGACATCTAAAGGTCCTTAGGACGGGGGGCGAGACCTGACTACACTACGGTCTGGCCGCACTAGTTAGGAGCTCCTGCACTGACTTGCTTATTACATTAAATCACCTGGAGCGACATATTGCGGTTACCAAGACAACACTAATCAGGCAGAGAAGTGTTTCTCTTTTAACCCTTAATACCGCTCAAGCTGTCTCTTCTACTGACAAACTTCTCCTTTGGCAGAACTTAAAAAGGGGAAAATAGTGTTTAAACTTTCTTGTTATAATAACTATGGAAGGTGCTCTGCAGTTTCTTTCCTCTCATTAATGTCCCTACGGCGACACCTAGTGTCCATTCCTAAAAATTTGTGCTAATCTCAAACATATGTGCACATCAAAGTGGAGTTAAGCTCCTCCATGAGAATTTTGTGATTTTTTGATCATTAGATTGTCCTGCCATAGTGTTCTGTGCAGCGGTCCCTGGCCAGAACAGTAGTGAACCTCTGCCCATACAACACTTTCACGGACCCAACAACCCTAGCCCTGACGGCTCTCCAGACATTATTGACACTTCCATACCTCCCAACTTTTGAAGATGGGAAAGAGGGACAAAGTTTGCGGCGCGCAAAGCGCGCCGCGGCAAATTTTAGGCCACGCCTCTGACCACACCCATTCATAATTAGTCACACCCATATCCACGTCCCAACCACACCCATTTAGCACTGCCGATCACACTGTTTCATATACAATAGTTATAAACAAAAAAATATGGCCACACAGTGCTCCATACTGTATAATGACCACACATGATGGTCAATACTGTATAATGACCGCACATGATGCTCCATACTGTATAATGACCACACATGATGCTCCATACTGTATAATGGCCGCATATGATGCTCCATATTGTATAATGGCCGCACATAATGCTCCATACTGTATGCTGGCTGCACATGATGCTTCATACTGTATAATGACCGCACATGATGCTCCATACTGTATAATGACCACACATGATGCCCCATACTGTATAATGGCCGCACATGATGCTCCATACTGTATAATGACCGCACATGATGCTCCATACTGTATAATGGCCGCACATGATGCTCCATACTGTATAATGACCGCACATAATGCTCCATACTGTATGCTGGCTGCACATGATGCTTCATACTGTATAATGACTGCACATGATGCTCCATACTGTATAATGACCGCACATGATGCTCCATACTGTATAATGACCGCACATGATGCTCCATACTGTATAATGACCGCACATGATGCTCCATACTGTATGCTGGCTGCACATGATGCTTCATACTGTATAATGACCGCACATGATGCTGCATACTGTATAATGACTACACATGATGCTCCATACTGTATAATGACCGCACATGATGCTCCATACTGTATAATGACCGCACATGATGCTCCATACTGTATGCTGGCTGCACATGATGCTTCATACTGTATAATGACCGCACATGATGCTGCATACTGTATAATGACTACACATGATGCTCCATACTGTATAATGACCGCACATGATGCTCCATACTGTATAATGACCGCACATGATGCTCCATACTGTATGCTGGCTGCACATGATGCTGCATACTGTATAATGACCGCACATGATGCTCCATACTGTATAATGACATACAGGCAGGCAGCTCACACACACGCTCACACACACGCAGCACACACACAGCTCACGCAGCTCACACACGCACGCAGCATCACACACACAGTATCACACATACACACGCAGCATCACAAACGCAGCTCACAAACACATGCAGCTTTGACACAAATGCATCACACACGCAGCCATCACACACACACACAGCCATCACACACACACGCAGTCATCACACACACACACAGCCATCACACACACATGCAGTCATCACACACACACACGCAGCCATCACACACACACACGCAGCCATCACACACACACGCAGCCATCACACACACACACGCAGCCATCACACACACACACACACGCAGCCATCACACACACACACGCAGCCATCACACACACACACATGCAGCCATCACACACACACACACAGCCATCACACACACACCCAGCCATCACACACACACACGCAGCCATCACACACACACACACACAGCCATCACACACACACCCAGCCATCACACACACACACACAGCCATCACACACACACACCCAGCCATCACACACACACCCAGCCATCACACACACCAGATACCTCATACACACATGACACACACACAAATGCAGCATCACACACACACAATGACACACACATGCAGCATCAGACACACACACACATATCACACACATCACACACACACACACACACACAATCTCCTCTGTGGTGCAGGGGCGGCTGATCTGTCCATGTGCAGCTCTTCAGTTTCTCCGGCTGCTCACAGCTCTGCACTGTCCCGGCACCTCCCCCGTCTCTCCTTCTCTGCCGGGATAGCAGCTAAGAGAAGGAGAAGCCGGAGCTCCGTGCACACACAAGAGGAAGTGAGTCGCTGACCTCTCATCTTGATCGCTGCTGGCTCTCTGCCTCAGCGTGGCAGCGCCGCACACACAGGGGGCGGGGGGTGGGGGGGGGGCGGGATCGGTCGGGAGGAGACCCAGCATGTATGATGCAGCAGCATGACCAGACAATAGATCATGCCGGCCGCTTACGTCACTCCTGACCCCGCCCGGAGTGCGGGAGTCCTAATCGGGCTCTCTCTACGTCCCGGAAGTGGGCGGGGCTTCACCGGCGGCCGCAAATTTGGGATTTTAAATGCCCGAAGCGGGACAGCGGGACCCCGGTGCCAAAGCGGGACTGTCACGCTGAAATCGGGACGGTTGGGAGGTATGCACTTCGTTATCAGGCGACATGGACTGTGGTGCTCTAATTTTAGGCCTCTCTGAGGCCACTCTAATGGCCTGAACTCAGCTCCCCCCTAATCCCAGTAAGGGACAACGCACAGTATGCATCATCCTTGACTCTACTTCTTCAAGCTGGTCGTATAAAACCGTGGTTCTCCATCCACTCCAACTGCTCCCATGACTAAGCTGCGCAAAAATAATCCTAGGTATGCTAGCAATAGATTCCAGGCGCTGACCAATCTGGAGGATAATATGCCTTCAGGACCTCTTTCCCAGTCCGAATCCTCCAACTCCTCCATAATAGACGGAGCAGAGTCCGAAACAATCCCAGCCTCTACCACCAGGACTCCGAGTACCCCAGCTCCGGATCATAATGCTCTACTCTCTCAATTTCAATCTATTTTACATACGGAACTATCCAAAATGTCTGACAAACTGACTAAAGATTTAACGAAGGAAATTAGGGAGCTGGGATCTCGTACCTCAGACTTGGAGGACAAAATGGATTTGTCTCTCGCCACCATTGCTACCCATGAAAAAGACATAGAGGCGCTTCACGAGGAGATTTATACCCTCAATAATAAGCTCGAGGACTTCGAGAATCGTGCTCGTAGAGGCAATATTAGAATTAGAGGCCTGCCAGAAACCATCACAGATCTTCAATCTGCAGCTACAGCCCTGTTCCAGGAACTCCTACCGGGCATTTCCATTGAACGCCTTGAGATGGACCGTATTCACAGAGCCTTAACCAGGAAAAACCCTAAAGGCCCCCCGAGGGACATAATTTTAAAGCTACATTATTATAAAACTAAAGATCAACTTCTCCAGGCCGCTAGAAATTCTACTTCTTTGGTTTTCCAGGGGCATTCCTACGAACTGTTCCCAGACTTGGCCCCCACTACTATCGCGAAAAGACGGGCAATGAGACCATATTTGGAAGTTTTACGTTCCAAAAACATTAAGTATCGCTGGGGATTCCCCTTTAAGCTGATGTTCCCCCACGGGGAGATGGTCCATACTGTCCTTTCCCCGGAAGGAGCAAGCCGCTGCCTCGCCAAGTTGCAGCTCATGAATCCCCCCTCACCTGCCTCAATGCCATCTGCGTCAATGCCACGGTCGGGGGACAGACGACCTGAACCGCAGGTCTCATCGGACCCCCCTTGAGATCCAGCATTTACCATAGCTCTACATGGAGCTTGGATATACACCTAGTCAATTCACATCTGCAGCCTTGGAACCGTCTAGTATCAATATTCCTTTTTTCCCTTTCATTTTCTTGGCTGTTTTATAGCAGACAGAAAATCGGTGTTAATAATGTTGAAGCATCTTAGTGTCTCTTCATTTTATAGTTTAAGATTGTTTTACAGTTTTCATTTAGGACTCTTCGGTTTTAGGCCCTCACTGGACGCCTACATGGAATTCGGTTCCGAAATGTTATTTCACCAGCTTTGAATGCCTGAGAGGGTCCCTTTTTCTTGCAATGCTTCGTTATATTATCTGTATTATATTTGTATTTTCAGGTTATCGATACTGACCTCACACTATGTATTGTTTTGGTGAGCTGTTGCGGCTGTAGGGTCTCCCTTCATAACCACCCCTATAGGTCTGGCATAGTTGACAACACACATGTCCTGATATACTGCTAGGCCTTATTGGTGTTTCACATACCCAGCTTTCCCCCACCTACCCCCCCCTTCCTATACATCTAATTATTAGGTTTACTCTAAATTGCGTTGTCCCTGAACTGTCCCTATGCCCCTACAGTGTCCTTATACACTGCTGCTCAGCACGTTGTGCTTAGCCAATGTTATGGTTTCTCTTGTTACCCTTATATCCCTGTTGTACCCAACTCTCCTTACTTGTGATGTCCCGACTACTCAATCCTCCTCCCCCATCTTACACCCGAGTAAAAGCAATCTACCTCGCCAGAGTCGGGAGGACTTCCTCACTTCCAACCCAAAAATACGAGTGATAGCTAACATAGGCGATCCCCATATCTCTTTACCATGCCGCTAACGATCATTTCACATAACGTACGAGGTTTGAACTCTCCACACAAACGTACCAAGGCCTTTCGCTATTATAGGTCTCAAAGGGCTGACGTGGTTTGTCTCCAAGAGACACACTTTTCGGCCAGTTCTTATCCAAAGTTCTTGTCCGCTTCCTACCCATTATATTATTTAGCCACTGCCCCTAATAAAACTAAAGGTGTGGCCATCTGTTTTAAGAGGTCCGTTCCCTTCGTCTTTAAATCCTCAGTAGCTGATAAAGAGGGGCGTTACTTGATAGTTACAGGCAATATTTCAGACGAACTGGTCACCATCGTCTCATACTATGCCCCTAACACCCATCAAACCGCCTTTTTCTCAAAATTATGCGAATTAATCACCGAACATGCCCAGGGAGCCACGATACTTTGCGGTGACTCTAACTGTATACTCAAACCCCATTTAGATAGGTCAACTACTGCACAATCTCTTCCTATCCCATCGCCACTTCCGTCGACGGACTCGTCCTCCCTTAATAAATTCCTTTCCCAATACCAGTGGGTAGACCTGTGGAGGGACTTGCACCCCTCTCAAAGGGATTATACATATTTTTCCTCGCGACACCTAGTCCACACTAGAATAGATCACATATTTGCCCATCCATCCTTCATTCCTAACATCTCTAACATTTCCATCCTTTCCACCCCATGGTCTGACCACTCCCCAATCTTGCTCATATGCTCCGCGCTGCACCCTAAACCATATTCATTTAATTGGACCCTGAATGATTCTCTGCTCTCCTACCCTGAGATCGCTTTAAAATTAAAAAGCCACTTAGAAGAATATTTTTCTCTCAATCTTCAGTCAGCCTCTTCTCTGATTTTTTTGTGGGAAGCGCACAAGTCAGTATTGAGAGGTCTGTGTATTCAAATAGCCTCCCGTAGGAAGAAAGAACGACTTGCGAGAGAGGCTGAATTGGAAGATAGGGTATCAGTGCTTGAGACTCAACTGAAAAATGCACCATCCCCGGATGTATACAGAAATCTCACTCATGCCCGAACTGAGCTTGACCTCTGTCTATCTGAAAACGCTGACCGAGCCTTACGCTGGTCCCAACAACGGTTTTATGCCCTCAATAATAAAAATAATTCTAACCTAGCGCGACGGCTAAAATGTTTACCTCAACCCCGCCCCCCAGTAAGACTACGTACTCCTTCAGGAATCACGTCCAACCCACTGAAGATCACTCAATTGTTCCAGCAGAAATTAATACAACTATATAGTGCCACTTCAACCGTCGATTCCAGTGAGCTGGATGCCTTCTTGGATTCTGTCCCGCTCCCGGCGCTGGGACCAGGTCTGATTGACCTGTTAAACCAACCTATTTCTTCCAACGACATAGAGCTAGCAATTCAACAATTGAAAGTCAATAAAAAACCCGGCCCAGACGGTTTTACAGCCTTATACTATAAAAAATATGCCCCACTCTTGATACCCCATCTTACTAATTACTTTAATTCCTTGAGAGACGGAAATAAACCCGGAGAAGCATCGTTGATAGCAGCTGTGTCTATGATACCTAAGCCTAATTCTGATCAGTTAGCATGGTCCAACTACAGACCAATATCTCTAATTAACATAGACCTTAAAATATTAGCTAAAATTTTATCTCAACGGTTAAACTCGGGGCTGGGGACCATAATACATAGAGATCAGGTGGGTTTTGTTCCCAATAGACAAGCATCAGATAACATAAGACGAGTCTCTCACCTGCTGCATCATTGTAGACAGCGCAATTTACCAAGCATGTTATTATCGCTTGATATTAAAAAAGCCTTTGACTCCGTTTCTTGGCCTTATCTGTTTGCGGTCTTGCGGAAGTGGGGTTTCCCTCCTTGCTTTCTTACAATGATTCAGGCTCTTTATAGCTCCCCTTCTGCATATGTTAGATACAATGGCTTCTCCTCCCCACGCTTCCCTATTCAAAGAGGCACTCGCCAAGGATGTCCCTTATCACCCATATTATTTCTTTTAGCCTTTGAACCCTTGGCGATACACATTCGGCTCAACACATCCATCCAGGGAGCTACTATAGCTTCAGTTCCTCATAAACTCTTCCTTTTTGCTGACGACATGCTGCTCCTCTTAACATCACCTCGCTCATCCCTCCCAGCTCTACTGCAAACTCTTAACAACTTTGAGCGCATTTCGGGTTTACAAATTAACCCCTCTAAGTCCTACGCTATGAATATCAATCTCCCCTCCTCTGTCACCACATTGTTAAAACAAGAATTCCCGTTTCAGTGGACCTCTAACCATTTGGACTACTTAGGAGTGAAACTCACTTCGGAATACGGTTCGCTATATGCGACCAACTACCCTCATATGCTCCGTAAAATCCGCCTAATACTCCAGTCATGGGGTAAACTTCATCTTTCTTGGCTCGGCAGAATACGCGCACTAAAGATGACTATTCTCCCTAAACTACTTTATCTATTCCGGGTCCTCCCGGTCTCGGTCCCCACACAATATCTGAAAATAGCCCAACGAGCAATTAATTCTTTTGTTTGGAAGGGGGGTCTCCCTAGGGTTAATAGAGCCACCCTTTACCGCCATCGTCTAAAAGGGGGACTGGGGGTCCCAAACCTCTCGAAATACTATCAAGCAGCTCAAATAGGTCAACTGACGTACCATGCCTACTCTGAACCCCCCCTGTGGCTAGCTCTAGAGGCCTCGGAACTTCACTCAAGTACCCTCGACACGATACTCTGGACTCTCCCAGTTAACCGGAGAGAAAATACTAACCCCATCATGGTTCATTCCCTTAGAATCTGGGATTCAATAAAATACTCCTCGCACTTAATTTCACCATTTTTGCCCTTGGCCCCCCTTTGGGGTAATGCCCAGTTCCCTCCGGGAATGGATTCCCTTAGGGACTTTCGATTATGGGTAGCTGCGGGAATAACTAGAGTTCATCACCTCTTTAACGTGGATGGAATTGTCCCATTTTCTGTATTGAGTGAGAAATACAATCTCCCATCGAGAGAAATATTCCGATACCTGCAACTTTAAAATTTTGTTCAATCCTTACTAAGAACCTCAGCCCCCCCTTATTCTTTCACCCCCTTTGAACAGAGATGCCGCCAAAACCCACATGCCCCAGGAATCATATCCCTTCTTTATTCACATATTAATTCCCCATCCCAGAGGAGGTCCTTGGGTTATACCGTTCGCTGGGAGTCTGACATAGGTTCAACGCTGACAGACTCGGAGTGGACCCAAATCTGGTCTTCCTCCACTGGGGGTTTGCTCAATACCCTCATGTTGGAGACTAACTACAAAGTATTAACCAGATGGTACCTGACCCCTGCCAGAGTAGCAAAGGCTGTGGCTAACTATTCCCCAAATTGCTTTCGGAAATGCAACTCCATAGGAGATATGCTTCATATCTGGTGGCTATGCCCAATATATACTATAGTAGAACACGGCACTCTGGGTATCTGAGAGGTGCTCAAGTCAGGTATCCAACCCGTAATCAATCAGCAATAATATACTTGGCACTCAGGAGAACTTTGTAGTGAAGTCAAAACATCATTTATTCAGTGCATCCAGTTCAACATGAACGTTTTCGGTCCAAACATAGGACCTTCATCAGACAGGATTTTTGAATACTGTAATGTACATATACAAAAAATACAAAAAGATATTTTTTAGAGACAAAATTCATGATGCACTTTGAGCATACAATGTATTATATTCAAAGATATGTAATACAGAAAACCAAATATCATTAGTAAGGTGATCAGACAACAATAGTGACGGACTTTGGTGAATCCTGACTTGGAGCGTGAGATGTGAGCTTCTTATCGAAGAAACAGAGAGCTGTGAATGTGTTGGTAAGAGGATTACGATAAGGTGACCATGCTGGGTCTGGACAAGGGCCTGCCAGAATGGGGAGATAATGGTGAAATTGCCCCTGAATCATGCAGGGTGAGCTGCCTAAAATACAAGAATACATACACGTAAAACATGTGACAACATATGAGGATACAAAAGGGTATACCAAAACAACGGGCTGCCGTATATGAGAGTAAGTACTAGAGTATATAGCGTGTGTGACCACCGGAGCTGTGTATGAAACCCCTATGGATCAAAATGGCTACCAAACTTTATGATGACATGCTGAGGGTAGGTGTAAGCAGTCCCCCCACTAGGAGTAATACTATTATATACCTGGAATACACAGTATGTCTGTATGGGCCCACGGATGGTGCCAGAGTCAGACAGAATCCAGGAGGTGTGGTACCGCCTACGGAGAAGGACATATTGTGGCAAGTGTGAGTACATGCCCATAGGTACTATAGAGGACCTCATGGTAAATGTAGGGCAGAGGGACACATTACCTTGTACAGTATGTGCGAATGCGCTGCCAAAGGGCGAGATGCTCGCTGGTGCAGGGAGCGCTGCAAGAAATGAAGGTAGTGCCAAATAAATAAATAAATAGTTTGGGCACGAGAGGTAAAGGCAGAAAAATTGCCAATAGGCACTATAGAGGAACCATGGTACATCCTGGGCAGAGGGACACAATACCTGGTGTAATAAACGGAGCTGCGCTGCAGATAGGCGAGGTACTCGCTGTTGAGGAAAGCGCTGTAGGGAATAAAGGAGGTGCCAATAAGATGTAAAATCCGGGCATGGGGAATAAGGACAGGAGTGTGACAGAGCGCCGCTGTACCTGGTGCTGCAGAGGAGAAAGGCGCCGTGCAGAGAGTCCTCCCGGAGACGCTGGCACTCCAGCGTTACTTCCGGGTTTATGTGTGCGCCGTCAGGGGGTCAGCTGACCCGCTGCGTCATCGGCGTCACATGACGGTGCCGGCCGCGCATGCGCAGGATCGGGGGGAGCGCTGGGCAGATTTACAGGCCAACTGGCGCCTGTATATGACATAAAAAGTGTACTAATGCACCGCACAGCTAAAGTGTCAAAGCCACAATCGGGGAGATTTAGTGGGCACTGCAGCATATGAATGAAAAATGAGGAATAAAAATGAGGAATAAAAACCGCAGGGTGGCTATATGTGGGAGTTACATGTACACATAAGGGGTAAATGAGTAAAACCCCGGGGGATTCCCAATGGTGGTCACACAACTGTAATATAGAGACAAAGCTAATACTCTATATTAGAATGGCATGGTGTGGAAATACTATACCATGTGAAGGATAGTCGGTGCTCAGTGCATAGTAGTGCAGCTAGCGATTCTGTGAGGATATAAAAGGAGAAGAAGAAGTTAATATAACTTACAAAGCATAACAGGAATCATAATGCAATATTCACAGTCATTTTACAAAAAAGCTGAGACGTCGTAGTCCCTATTCAATCCCTTTGGTTCTAAAGTCTGTAACGTGTAAATCCAAAAAGCTTCCCTTCTCTGGAGCATTTTGGTACGGTTCTGACCTCTCCTAGGGGTATCAACTTGCTCCAGAACCTGGAACCGGAGCTGGGCGATACTGTGATTTTGTTCAGAAAAGTGATGTGGGAGGGGGAGGTGTGTCTTTTTACATCGGATCGTGGACTTATGTTGGGCCACTCTATCCCTCACCATTTGAGTAGTCTCCCCCACATAGGCTAAACCACACGGGCACTTTATAAGATATACCACAAACGTGGATTCGCAGGTATAAAATCCTTTTATGGGAATTGCCTTGCCCGTTTGTGGGTGAAAAACAGAGGAGCCCCTCTGTATGTTGCTACACTGAAGACAATTCAAGCAGGGGAATGTCCCCTGTCTTTGAGTTTGCCCAATAGTTCGAAGGTTCTGGACCAGAGTTTATTTCTTGATTCTCTCAGTTACGAATATTAACCTTAAGAAAAACCCCTGGGAAGCTCTATTAAATAAGCGTATTTCTAATATTCCTAGATATTCCCGGGCCCTTATCACATTTATATTTTTAGCAGCTAAACAAACTATATCCTCGGCATGGAAAAAAACAGGCTTGGATTTATCGGGAGTTAAATCTCGCCTATCCTGGTATATGGTTAATGAAAAATTAACTGCTATACTAACTGACAGAGTCGACAGATTTGAACTTATTTGGCTCCCCTGGGCAGAATACGCAAGCCACACCCCTTTTGCGGATCCGGTATCCCGATTGTCTAACCTTAATCCTCAGGCGCCTGACTAAACTACCCAAACGGATACAGACTTACTATAATCCCTTCTCGGGTTCCCCTCTCCCTCTCCCTTCCCCCCCCCCCCAAACCCTTGTCCCACTTTCTATGTTTGTCTTTGTTTTTGCTGTTACACTCGTCCTTCATTATGACTTGTGTTAAGTTTATTGCTGGTAACTGGAACATAAATGAAAGACTGTCATACTGTCTATGATGCAATGTACTATTGGATAACGTTAAAGTACCTTCCTTTCCTGTACCACCTTTTTTTCGCAAACTTCAATAAAAATTTATTGTTAAAAAAAAATGTTTGGCCCCCATAAAACAACGCTTATACTCCCCACCAATGCCGGCTCCATTCCCATGGTGTTAGCACTCGCTCTCTGCAGGACTCTCCTCCAAGTCAAAACTTTCCTCCACCGCTCTATTGCTTATGTTATATACCTTATAGAGTGCACATGTGGGTTGCTCCATTCAGCAACTATGAACTAAAATACAATTACATGAAGCATATCGTCTCTAGGCATACTCTACAGACACAAAAAAGCAACTTCTCTGTGTTTACTATCACGCCAATAAAACACAGCCACATGTTCACCATTAATCTTCAACAAAAGAAAAACTGAAATATCCCATGGTCATAAGTATTCAGACGGTTTGCTCAGACACTCATATTTAAGTCCCATGCTGTCCATTTCCTTGTGATCGTCCTTGAGATGGTCCCACTCCTTCATTAGAGACCAGCTGTGTTTAATTAAACTGATAGGACTTGATTAAGGGTATCCTCTCCATCTCAAGCACTCCTCTACGATCCACAGTCATATACGGCTTGATCACGGAGCTGGTCCTCCATATTATTCACACTTTGGTTTTTCTCTTATTTGTTACAGCAGCACATTAAGTCATTCATTCCTACTCATATCGTTCCCGTCACATGGCAGCACGGAGTAGCCTCTCATTGTCTAAACTCTATTACACATGCTTTGGCATCAGGTCGCCTAGGATAACGAGCCTCTCATGTCTCGTCCTATCGTTCCCTTCACCACTGGTCTTAAGCTAAGTTCTGGGCAGACGGGAGGTGGGTTGGCGACTCGCCCTTAAAATCAGTTAATGCACAAGACTGCCTCTTTATAGGAAACCTCATGTTTCCTAAGCTGGGTCATTGAATCATCCTGGTTAGTGTTCCACCTCCATGGTGACACGTTTCACACATTTAAGCACTTTGCAATATGTTTTTTCGATCTACAATTGTATAGTTTTATTGTATATTTTAGTATAAATGTTAATGGGATATTTTGGTTGATACTGGTGCTCTTTTTGTAAGTATATAAAGCATTTAATGCATTGCATCCATTGATACCTTGTCAGTAAAGTAAAAAGAGACAATGTCCAATTCCGGTGGAAAAAACTGCAAGGTTTTATTTACTCTTCCGTAGATGTGATGTTTCGACCAGCAACAATGAAGCATGAAACAGACATAAGGCTGGTCAAAATGTTGCATCTATGGCAGAATAAATGTAACCTTGAAGTTTTTTTTCACCTGAATTGGATACTGTCTCGTTCTTCTATTGAATTTTTTCCTAGTGGACGCCTTGGAATTTTTTTGATGGTGCGTCCTTTCTGTGCCTATGTGTCCTTTGTAATTGTCCAATATTTGAGTGCTACAAGTCACCTTCTTTTTTATTACTGTCAATAAGGAAATCTTTCCCAACTTTTTGCATTATTATATTGTCAACTATTCCGATTATAGTTGTGAGGGTATTCCTTGTGGTGGGGTTCCCATCCATATCCTTCCTACATCTTTGAAGAAAACATTCCCGACGTCATTACTGCACCTTCATCAGGCTGGCAGGAAGGGCTTATCCATCTACAGGCATCAGAGGAGCCAGGGTGTGCAAAGAAAACATTCCCTACACCATCATGCTGGCAGGAAGGGCTAATCCATCCACAGGCATCAGAGGAGCCAGGGTGTGCCAAGAAAACATTCCCGACACCATCAGGCTGGCAGGAAGGGCTTATCCACAGGTATCAGAGGAGCTAGGGTGTGCCAAGAAGACATTCCTTACACTCAAGCTCAAACTTTACCAGCTTGCACTGTTGACGCCTGAACAAAGGTTCATAGCTTTACGCTGCTTGCTACTGATGCTTTCCCATCAGTAGAGTGCATCAGAACTCAATCTGACCAGGTGATGTTTTTCCACTGCTCGGTAACACAGTATTTGAAGTCCTTTTTTAGAGATGAGCGGTGTTCGAGTCGAACTGTTTTCCAATTTCAAATTTGAGCTGTTTTGGGCGGTGTTCGAGTCGTTCGTCGAACTCGAACAATTTGCTTAAAATTCGGCTGTTCGAGTTTCTGTTCGATAACTGTTTGTTCACCAAAAGCCTAACTTGATTTTCACATTAAAACTGTTTATCAATGTTAATAGACTGTTTCAGTGTATAGTGGGCGGGGGATAGATCTGGGCTGAAATAATGCTGATCTCCTTTTTTTTTTCTTTCCCGCATTTACAGAGGGGCGGTGCAGTCTCTCAGCCTATCAGCAGTGCGCACACACACAGCAATGTGTATGTGATGCACACAAGCAAGGGCATGTGTCATTGGCTGTGTATGTCACATTTCCTTGCCCTATAAGAACCAGCCATTTTTCCCGTCGCCACCATTTCCTCACTGCTGCAGCTTAGTGTTAGACGGCACCGGTGCTGCTGTGGGCGCTATTCAGTCAAAGAGTCATTTTTGGGAACGAATTTTCTGAAAGATAGGTTTAGGGAGTCGGGAGTCGGGACTAGTTGTAATATCAGCCCTTTTCAGGGTAGGTTACTGCAGTTCATAGCACTTTTTGCCAGGCAGGTCTGTGCCAGTGTTGTGCAAGTGTTAGTCACAGCATTTGGTGTAATCTAGCTCAGCCAATCCTTTTGGGCTAGTAGCATTGTCTGATAGTCATCTGAGTAGCCCGCATGTGAAGCTAGCTACACCACCTGTGTATCTCAATTTTTACTGCATCTAACCCAGTAAATCGTTTTGGGCCTAGGAGCAGTGTCTGCATGTCAGCAGAGTAGCCCACCCATGAAGCAAGCTACACCAACTGTGTATCTAATTACTAAGTTTTAACTGCATCTAGCCCAGGAAATCCTTTTGGGCCTAGTTGCATTTTGTGCTACTCAGCAGAGCACCCCACCCATGAAGCAAGCTACACCGCCTGTTTATCTAAGTACTAATTTTTAACTGCATCTAGCCCAGGCAATACTTTGGGCCTAGTAGCAGTTTCTGCTACTCAGCAGAGCACCCTACCCATGAAGCAAGCTACACCGCCTTCTTCCTTTCTCAATCTAACCTCTCGGCTCTGGGGTGTCCACTCTCCTTCCAGCTCTCTCCTTCTCACAGGTGGACTACCGCGTGTATTCACACTGTGGTGAATCTTTTGGGCCCAGGCATAAAAAGTCGTCGAGGTAATGGATAATATGTGCCGCCTTACAAACATCCATGATGACACATTCGAGGAAGCAACTAAACGCCTCAAATAGTGAGCAGGATATGGAGCACCCCATGGGCAAACAGCGATCTATGTAGTATGCTCCTTCACAGAAGCAGCCCAATGGGAGGACACTATTCGGAGGCACTGGTAGTAACCGGAATGCCCCCTCAATGTCTGTTTTGGCCATTAGGGTGCCCCTTCCCAACTTCTTGACCCGCCTGATTGCCTTGTCAAAAGAGGTACAGTACATAGTACTGTACTTGGTTCCACGTTGATGTTGTCATTTACTGACCTGCCCCTTGGATATGACAAATGGTGGGTTAGTCTGAATGTATTGGGTTCATTTTTTGGCACGACTCCCAACATGGATACCACTATGTCTTCTGAGGAAAGTGTTCTGAATGGACCTGCCGCCATTCTACCTAAAGATATTTCTTTTTAAAAAATTTTTGTCACGATGTCTGGGTGTTGGTAGGCTGATTTTAGATTTTTACTCCAGCCTTTCTTGATTTTAGAAGGGCATGACATGCCTATATCTGTGTCTCCTCCTCCTTTTACGCCCCCACCTCTTATATTTTCACATGACTATATGTACTTGTGACATTTCCATGTGTTGGTTGTGTCTTCTGAGCAGGTTGTCAGCTTTTGGACATCTTTTAAGGTGTTTTCTATATGTTTTCAATGAGTTTGTATGTGTTTGTGTTTGCCTGCCATTGGTTTCAATGGGGTTCGACGGTGTTCGTCGAACGCTTGATGAACATTCATCGAAGATGCCCCAATTCGACGAACCGAACCGAACTCGAACACTAGGGGGGTGGCTCAACACTAGTCTTGACTAAAATTTGACTGTATATGTTTAACACCATTGCAGGAGGAAACCACACAAGGTCGACAGGTTTTCAGCTACTGACCCCACTAGTCTATCATCGATGACTTTTTCAAGAATGAATGCATGCATAATAAATCTTTACAGCTACATTTTTCACTAATGCAACTAAAGTAAAAAGATAGACCATGGAAGTAGTAGATATAAAATATAATTTTTTTTTAATGAAGCCTGTTTGCAAAATTGCTTTATTAATTCCGTATAGATGTATTCTAGCAATAAATAGTAGTTTAGGAGATGAATAGAGCCTTTAATTAGAATAACAGATCCCGTAATATTTAAGCATTATATTATCTGTTCAACAAGATTGACCCATAATAAACATGGAGACAAAAAGTGAGACCGAAAACTACAGGCCCTGCAACTTTCCATACATCATTGGGGAAATGTATGGTGTGCAGGAAGTTGTCCTCCATAGTCTCTGATGATAACCTTCTCACCCAGCATCCGCTTGGACTCAACAGTGATTGAAACTAATCTGGTTAGCTTCTATTATGAAGGTCAGCAACTTCCTGCACTACAGCTGCTGTCGAACTACAACTCCCAACTTACCTGGACAGCTGCATGACAGCCAGGGAATGCAGGGAGTCATCGTTTTACAATAGCTAACGTGTCAAAAGTTTCAGATTTCTTTTCAGTGATGAGGTATGTCCCACATTAGCCTGGGGTAAAGCTGTCAATGTTGTTTAACTGGATTTATTATGGGCGTTGGATACTGTGGCACATAAAATGAGCATGCCGTTCATTTTCTCATGAAAATGGCCTAAATCCATGCGGCTCTTAAGGGAAATTACATCATAGACTTTTGCTCCGGCTCCATATGCTCTTTGGGAGGTTAACTTGGATTTTTTTGTTAGTAAATAAGGGGGTTGTCCACAACTAGACCACCATAAATAATAACGCCTGTACTCAGCTACTGCACTGGAGGTGTCGTCACTCGCTGTCCCTGGAGCTCACGTGACGCTGGCACCCAATCAGCGCTGGCATTACTGGACCCGACTTCAGACAAATTTGAACATGGGAATGGCGCCAGCACAGGAGGTGAGTATAAGTGTTATTATTTTAGGAGGGCAAAGCTTGGGGTATGAGAAGAAGTTGTCCAAGTAGTGGACAACTTCTTAGAGGTAAGTAAAATTGATTTGAGTACATTTGTTTAGGTATGTATAGATACAAATTTGATTAGATTTTATTGACTACTGTTTTATTTGATACTTTTTTGTGTTACTGGGAAAAAGAAAAGCCATCTTGATTTGTTGATCACTGATACATGCTTTGTTCCCGTTCTGGATGTTTCATATAGAAATTAGCAAAATGTGAAATAATTTATGGAACTGTTTTCTATTTTCAGTTGAAGAAAGTAGGAAAGATTCAAAAACAAATGTCCTTTTACCTCTCCGTGATGAAGTGGAAGATAAGGAATCACCGATTGACAAAAAAGGAACTGAACATGGACTGGATAGATCTTTTGCATCTTCTGAATGTGGACAATATTTTAAAAGAAGTCTCATCCTTCCAAGCACAAGTGCATTTACAAAGATATAAAGACATTCTCATGTTCAGAATGTGGGAAATGTTTTGCCTATTAATCACTTCTTGCTATACACAAGAGGGTTCACACAGGAGAGAAGCCATTTTCAGAAGGCAGGTCTTAGTATGCATCAGAGAACTCATGCAGGGGTGAAGCAGTTTTCTTGCTCACGGTATGGAAAACTGTTTACTTGTAAATCAAAATTAGTTGATCATTTAAGAACGCACACAGGGGAGAAGCCATTTTCATGCTCAGAATGTGAAAAAAGTTTCACCCGGAAATCATATTTGGATGATCATGTAAGAACTCACACAGGGGAGAAGCCATTTTCATGTTCAGTATGTGGAAAATGTTTTAGCCAGAAAACATCTCTTTACATCAAAGACTTCACACTGGGGAGAAGCCATATTTATGTTCTGAATGCGGTAAAGATTTTAAACATAACCCAGGTTTAGTGGAACATCTGATAAATGAAACACCGGAGAGACCATTTCCGTGCTCAGAATGTGAGAAAAATTTTATTCAGAAATCAAGTCTTTTGGAACATGTAAAAATTCACACAGGGGAGAAACCATATACATGCACAGAATGTGATAACAGTTTTAGGCACAAATCAAGTCTTGTAAAGCATCTCAGAACTCACACAGGGGAGAAGCCATTTTCATGTCTACAATGTAAGAAATCTTTTGCTTATAGAAAAGGTTTGGTCTTACATCAGAGAACTCACACAGGGGTGAAGCCATTTTCTTGCTCAGAATGTGGAAAACGTTTTACCTACAAATGCAATCTCATTAGACATCAGAGAAGACACATGGAAGAGAAACACCTTTAATGTTTGTTAGACATGGACAAATGCTTCGCTAAAATATAGAAAACCATCACCCCATTACTTGCCAAATTCAAATTTTTACAAGAACGGATTTTTCAGAAAAGGGCGTCCCAATATTTATTTAAAAATGACAATGACATGATTTCCTATTTTGAAACCATTCATTTTACAAACACAACACAAAAAATTGGACCTAATTATTAAAATTATAAAATCTTAGTTGCTAGAAGCTAAAGATTAGGCATCCCCAAAAAAGGACATTGGTAGATAATGGGTTAACATCAAGAGATTTTTGTGATGATCTCACTTATGGCTTTTGTGTTTTAGTTTTCCTGAATTATTTACGTAATTGTTGAGCCCTGTGTACACTACTGTACTAAAGCCAAGGAAGACACAGCCGAACTGTTGGATTAATACCTTAAGTACTGTGATCGCTAGCTACCACCACGTCTTAGTGGCTTGATGTGGGAGATAGTTAAGTCTTGCCATGGCTGGCTGATGGTCTAAGAAAGGCAAAGAGTAAGGCCGTTTTCACGCATCCATGAAACATGAACTGTTCTTGCTTCTGAAGACCTCGTCTCACCCCTCAATCTGAGTGACCTGTTTTATATAGATCTATGAAGCAATTAGCTCAGGTCAGGAGACCCAGCTTTGGGTCAAATCTTTTGGATCGAATGTTTCACACATGTGTGAAACTGAACCAAAATGTTGCCTGTCAGTTTAGTAGTGACTGACAATAATACTTTGTCAGACAAGTATATCAAGGCATTTTAGAAGTGATCAAAAGGGAAATAAAGAGTTAAAGAATTAAAAAGTAGTTCACTGTAAATAAAATAAAATATATATTTATCATAGGTAGTTTTATATTTTAAGACTAAAAAAAATTATAGTATCACTGCACAGGTTATTTAAATCACACAGTAAACAACTGAAAAACCCACCTTTTGTAGTTAATCCTGTTTTTTTTCCCCTCATGTTAATATCTCCCTCAACCCCTTCCCAAAAAAATAATGTACCCAAATATGTGTGTAATAAAAATATTATAAGTTCCAAAAAAATTAAACAATGCCGCAAATAGACCAGGACAAAATGGTTGGCACCTTTTTTTAAAGTAAGAAAAACTCCCAATGGTCACTGAAATCATTTGAAACTGACAACAGTAATTTTCTATTGAATTTTAGTAAATAATAATAATTATAAATCAGACTTTGTAGCAGAATTCTGGTCCTACAGGAAAATTGGGCTGTTGACAACATTTTTCATGTTGAACTGGGGTCTCTATATAATAGTGGCTGGAGTGGAAAAAAACATTTTTTTTTGCCTCTGTTGTAAAGATATTAGCAATCAAATATTTGGCAACTAATGAGTTAACTTTAGTTAAACCAAATTTTTTTTTCAGATAGTTTTCAGTGGGGCGTTTACTTCTTTTCCCAGTATGACATTGATCAATCGTATGCAGGCATCATCACGCGTCCTGCGGTTCTATGTTACTACCTGCATATGATTGGTCAGAGTCACACAGGGAGAAGTAACTGCCCCTAGTGAAAACTGTCTGATAACACTCACTTGGATTTGGCTAAAGTTAACTCATTAGGTGCCAAATATTTCATAGCTGGTATCTTCACAACAGAGAGACTAAATAAAAATTATAAAGAAATATGCTCCGCATATTACATGGCTTGTCCAATTCAACATAAAAAACTGATGAAAGGCCTCTTTTCAAGAAAACAAAACTATTAAAAATGCCCTGGAATAAAATTATGGTTCCTCTAGAAAAGATTGAAATTAATTTTACCATGTGGAGAAGTGAAACTACAGAGTGTCCTGTAGTCAGGGGCGTAGCTAGAGCTTTTGCCGCCCGGGGCTGTTCCCGAGTTTGGCGCCCCCCCCCCCCCAGAACGTATGCGATTTTCACACTTAGTCATGTACCCACGAGCTCCTCTCCCTTAAGCTCCCAATGTTCAGTGAAAAACTGAGAGAAGCAGAAGAGAAGTTCGTTGTTACAGGACCATGAGTATGAAAATCGCATATGAGTGACGTGTCCATGTGTCGACGACTGGAACCTGCAGAGCTGAATCCTGACATTGCACGCTTCTGAATTCTCACAACGCACGCACTGCACACTTTTAGGATTCTCCCTTGCCAGTGGACAGTCATGTCAGCACAAGCATGTGATTTGTATACTTCTGACCACATTCCGACTAGACGTGCCCAGCCTCTCTCAGCTCATTTTCATAGAGTGAGGCCACACATGTCTAGTCAGCACGTGACCGCATGTATGTAAATCGCCAGCACCAGAGAATCCTGACAGTGTGCAGGGCGCACTGTGAGAACTCAGAAGTCTGCAGTCACAAAGAATGACTGCAGACTCATTACAAACCTGGACATCCCCTTTAATGCTCCTAACATAAATAAAAACATGAGTGTTAGTCAGTATCACAAATAACATTTACATCCAGGTACCTGATAGATGACGTCGCCTCTGGAGCCGTTCTCCCCATGTTGAGTTTTCTCATCCACAGCTGTCTCTGCAGACTTCCATCTTCTCCGCACTTTTGCAGAAAATCTCCAGATGACGCCCTTAAAGATACAAGTGTCATTATAATGCTCCTGAATAAAAAATTTCCCCTCACTA
Source organism: Ranitomeya variabilis (assembly GCF_051348905.1). Lineage (NCBI taxonomy): Eukaryota > Metazoa > Chordata > Amphibia > Anura > Dendrobatidae > Ranitomeya > Ranitomeya variabilis. The sequence continues at coordinate 46,545,440 of NC_135238.1, forward strand.
TATTGTCTGCATAAAATATGACCCCAACACTGTCTGTCTTATGGTACATGCTCTTCACACTGACCTCCCCTTTCTATACCGGACCCCTCTTCACACTGACCTCTCACACTGTGTCCCCCCTATAGGGCCCAGTATTTATACTGTACTCTCTCATCACACTCCCCCTCCTAGGTATACTGTCCCCTCCTGGCTGTGCCCTTACACTGTCCCCCATGCTACGCATGCACACATCCCAACACCCTCACTCCCCGTACTCTGTCCACATACGTTTTTCACATCGCTACTCATACTGTGTCCGCATACATTCCCCCGTTTGACCCCAAGCTGTCTGCACCCATCCCCCATACTGTTTCCTCATATATGCCCCCCCATCTCCCCCTTTGCTCTTCATTTTGTGTCCTCAGATCTCCCCCACACATTAAATCCCCCCATCCCCATGACAAATCTCCCCCCACACACAATAAATCCCCCATCTCCACTCATATTAAATATCCCCAATCCAATAATATATCCCACTATCCCCACTCACATGAAATCCCCCCCACAATATATGCCCCCATCCCCACTCACATGAAATCCCCCCCACAATATATGCCCCCATCCCCACTCACAGTAAATCCCCCCCACAATATATGCCCCCCATCCCCACTCACAGTAAATCCCCCCCCCCCCCCAATATATGCCCCCATCCCCACTCACAGTAAATCCCCCCCTGCACCTTCGGTGTCTTCAGCTCCACTGGAGCACTTTCCACCGCTCTGTGTCTCCTGGTCGATCTGCAGCTCCTGCTCTGCCGCGCAGGTGAGTGACGTCAGCAGCGTGATCACATGACCTGATCACACTGCTGGCGTCGCTCTGACCCGGCAGTCAGAGCTTCAATTGTACTCGCATCACAGATACGAGTACAATTGATCACTGGGAGCCGGCGCGCCGCAGCTTCTCTGTGCCGGCTGTCAGCTTGACAGTCGGCACAGAGAACAGCTGACTCCCAGTGCGGGGGGTGACAGAATGCAGCCGCCGGGGGAGACACTGCGGACCGCCGCTTTAGGCGGCCCGACTGCGCCCCCCTGCCGGCTGCTGCCCCCTAGATACGCCACTGACTCACCCCCACATTGTGCCGCCCCCCCGCATTGTGCCGCCCGGGGCGGACCGCCCCCCCCGCACCCCCCTTCCTACGCCACTGCCTGTAGTTATCACAAGTGTCTGCAGACTTGTAATCAGTCAGTCGCCTATTTACAGGGTAAAAAGTAGTCACTGTGCTGTTTGTTGTCATGGCGTTTACCACACAGAACATGGGGCAAAGAAAGCTAAGAAGAGAGTGGTCTCAGGAGATTAGGAGAACATTATAGACAAACAAGTCTCAGGTGAAGGCTATATGATGTCTCCTACAGCTGGATGTTCCTGTTACTACAGCTGCACATATCCAGAAGTGTAAGGTCTATGGGGCTGTAGCCGTCTTCCCTGGAGGCAGCCACACGAGGAATAAGGTCACAAATTGAAGAGATGGATAATACAAAGGGGAACCACAAAACCCAGAACTTTGAAAGAGATTAGAGGAGAACTCCAAGTCCAACAGTGTGAGGTCACACCAAGTGGCATGAAAATTCAACTCAGACGCAGTCACCATAACATTTAATTTCACCCCAATGTTTTTTTTAAATATGAGTTTGCTGTATCAAAACATTATCTCCACAAAATACAATAAATTTGGGCTAAAAAATTGTTTGTGCTCAAACCTGGTGGGGAAGGCTTTTTGGTACAATAAATAATGGCGGCTATGTATCTTCCATAGAGCCTGAGTTCACACAATTCTTTCTCAAGAGGAGGCCTGGCACCAACTGTAGTGAACTTGGACATATGGGAGTACCATTTCCATGTAACTGAACGATTGAGCGCATGTTTCTTGGACACATAAAATAAGAACTGACAATGCACTGGTGATAGAGGAAGGAGTGTGTGGAGCAGACTGGTTACGAGGAAGATGATCAAGAGGAGAGGAAGAATATGTGTGTGTGAAATGGCCAGCGCCCCCACTCCCACCTCTTTCCTACTAGGAGGTGCTCCCTGGGTCCATGTGTGACTACCACTGACAGTGTCCCTACCACTTCAACACAGATTGGCATTAAAATTGTCATGCCCATCTCCTCCATATCATTTTCTGACAATAAAGGCTGACTGACTGAACAGCAATCTAGTCTGAACTGGTGCATAACCAAAAAAGTCTTGCATAGCAAATAGATCAATGGCTGCACTCAACTGTACTTAAGCAAGGAAATGTCCAATACATGAAATGTGAATAGCTTAATGGCTTGTGAAATCTATGAAAAAACACATGAGATGCTTAGCACAAGATTTGGCCAAAAAATGTGAGCCCATCCACCAAACATCAAGGTAATCTCAGATCGGATGGGTACCTGACTTGACTGCCTAGTGTGAACACTTACCTATGGCGGGGCATTCACCATGCTGTGATTTTAACTACATCCAAACACAGTTGGTTCTGACCTTCCTATAAATGCAGGCTTTACCATGTAATTAGCCATAGGTAAGTGTTCACACTAGGCAGTCAGGTCAGGTACCCATCCGATCTGAGATTACCTTGATGTTTGGTGGATGGGCTCACATTTTTTGGCCAAATCTTGTGCTAAGCATCTCATGTGTTTTTTCATAGATTTCACAAGCCATTAAGCTATTCACATTTCATGTATCGCACATTTCCTTGCTTAAGTACAGTTGAGTGCAGCCATTGATCTATTTGCTAATAAAGGCTGACTGATCATGTCTTCCAAAATCTCAACTAGAAGAACATTTTTTTGGTGTATTATGTTCCTTAACCTCCAGGGAGCTGTTGGCGTTTGGACTTTGGGGCAGAATAGAAACAGGTGTCATTAACAGATTGGACATTTTGCTCTGCACAACATTAAACGATGTGATGGCTGAGGAGGTAAACTCAGCAGAAACGCTGACTCCAGCTGATGATGTCGCTGTCAGAGGCTACATTATCCTGCTGTGCTTAAGGTGAGCAATAGCACACATACACCATCACATCATTCACGTTCTCCTCGCTAACCTGACTGCCAGAATTTGTAAAAGAGGCCAAATGTGACTAGTGTTTGGTAATACTGAAGGTTTCTAACAGCACTGCCAGTGGTGTGAGAACATCTGCTGTCCTTGATATTGTTATTTTTTCTATCTCCCTGCCATGGCCGTTGCCTATATTTTGTTTAGGTTTAGCAAACATTTTTTTGCGAAAGTATAAGGTTTTATTTGTTTCTAAGCTTTTCGCAATTTTCATGTTTTACAATCTTATTCCCTTAAGCCATAGAGATATGTCACACAAAATAGTTAATAACTAACATTTCCCACATGTCTATTTTACATCTGCATCATTTATGAAACATATTTTTTTGCTGGGAAGTTAGAAGGCGTTGATCAGCGATTTCTCATTTTTCCATCAAAATGTACAAAAGCCCTTTTTCTTGGACCACCTCACATTTTTAATTGAATTTGAGGGGCCTATGTGACAGAAAATGCCCAAAAGTGACACCGTTCTAATAACTGCACCACTCAAAGTGCTCAAAATCATGTTCAAGAAGTTTATTAACCCTGTAGGTGCTTTACAGGAATTAAAGCAATGTAGAAGGAAAAAAATTAACATTTTATTCTTCTTTATAAAATTGTTGGTTTTGACCCAAATTACTTATTTATACAAGGGCAAAAGGAGAAAATGGACCCCAGAATTTGCCAATACCCCATATGTAGTGGAAAACTGCTGTTTGGGTGCACGGCAAAGCTTGGAACGGAAGGAGCACCGTTTAACTTTTTGAACAGAAAATTGGCTGGAATCAAGAGTGTTTTCAGAGCCCCTTATGTGCATAAACTGTGGAAACTCCCGATAAGTCAGCTTATTTTGTAAACTATACCCCTCAAGGAACATATTTAGAGGTGTGAGCACCTTGACCCCAGAGGGGCTTCATATAATTTTCTAATGTTGAGGCTCGAAATTGAAAAAAAATTAACTTATGCCATAAAAGTGTTGGTTTTGCCCCAAATTGTTCATTTTCACAAAAGTAACAGGATAAGATGGACCATACAATTTGTGGTGCAGTTTATTCTGAGCACACTGATACCCAGTATGTGTTAGAAAACTACTGTTTGGGCGCACGCCAGGTCTTGGAAGGAAGGAGCATCAACTGAATTCTGGAGCTCAATTTAGGCTGGAATAGATTGCGGATGCCATGTCACATTTGACGAGCCCCTGACAGGTTAAAACAGCAGAAACCCCACAAGTGATTCCATTTTGGAAACGAACACTCTTGAGGAATTCATCTAGGGGTGTAGTGAGCATTTTTATTCTTCAGCTGATTCACAGAATTGAATAACATTAGGCTGAGTAAATGGAAAGTTAACATTTTTTCCACTAAAATTTTCTTTTGGTACAAGTTTTTAATTTTCAAAAGGAATAATAGGAGAAAATGAATGGTGGAATTTGTTGTGTTACTCGTCCTGAGTACGCCGATACCCCATATGTGGTCAAAAACTACTTTTCCGGCACAATGCAAAGTTCAAGGGGAAGAGGCGCCATATTAGAATTAGATCTTACTAGAATGGTTTGCAGGTGCCATGTCACATTGGCAGAGCCCCTGAGGTGCTAGAACAGCAGAAACCCCAATGAAGTCATTTAAGTTTCCAAACTACACACTTGATGAATGCATCTAGGGGCGCAGTGATCATATTGACACCACATGTGCCTCACAGAATTAAAATAACTTTGGGCAGTGAAGAAAGACTAATTACATTTTTACCACTAAAATGTTGTTTCAGCCCCAAGTTTTAAATTTTTATACGGGCTAATAGTAAGAAATGAACCTGACAGTTTGTTTGACTCCACACATAAGACCTCAGGAGTGGACATGGATGTCAGACATATGTACCATCCTCCAAAACTTTGAGGACTCAACCAAGATGGTGAGCGGCGATGATACAATAATTAGCATCACCATCCCACTTCTCTCTGTTCTGAAATGCTCTCTGCTCACTATCAAAGAAGATGCGTTGCAGTCGGAGATTGATGAGATGGAGCAAGGAACCATACATGGTGAATACACACAGCCCACCCACATCTCATCTCAACGTGGATAGGGTGACAATGAGGAAGAGGAGGAGGCGGAGGAAGAACAGGAGCTACTTTCATGCAATAGATAGTACTACTAGCACAGCTGTCATACCGTCTGTTCAGCATGGATGGCCTGAGGACAGGAAGGAGGAGGACAGAATTTTCAGTCATCCTCTTGGTGAGGACACGGAAGTCTTGCCTGTTAGCAGTCTGGCACACATGGCTGAGTTTATGTTACGTTGCCATTCACGTGACCCTTGCTTTCTCAAAAGTTTGGGTAGCAGTCATTACTGGTTGGTGACACTTCTAGACCCACACTACAAAGAAAACTTTCTATCTCATATTCCAGAGTCAGACAGGTGTACTAAAATGGTGCAGGACCAGAGGGCTCTTGTTGCGGAATTATTTAAAAAATTCCCATCTGAAAACGCTGGCAGCAGACATCACAGTTCGTTGCACAACCAAGGACGACAGGCGAAAGAGACACAACTCCGATCCAGCTCAAGTTCTGGGAGTTTTCTCAGACCCCACATCGTATAGGCCCTGAGGCACGGGGTACTCTCACAAGAAGTGCAAAGTTTTGGAAGATGCTGAGGGAGTACCTTGCTGACCAAACCAAAGTCCTCCGTGATACCTCCATGCCTTATAATTATTGGGTATCCAGGCTGGACACGTGGCATGAACTGGCTATGAATGCCTTGGAGGTCCTGGCCTGCCCTGCCGCTAGCATTTTGTCAGAGTGGGTATTAAGTGCCGCTGGGGGAATTATAACTGATAAGCGCGTCCACCTGCCAACTGAAAATGCTGACAGGCTGACTCTTATAAAAATGAACAAGGGATGGATTGTGCCAGACTTCTGTACACCACTGAGCGATATCAGCCAAACATAACCTCCAATACAGTGTCTTTTTTTGTTAACGCTATTACCATGCACCTCTTTACACCCAAACATGGGTATACAGTACACTTCGTGATTTCAACTTTTTTTCTGTTGTCATTCTCCTTCTCTTCATCCTCATCACCCACCACTAGGGTTGAGCGACTTTTATTTTTATAGGATCGGGTCGGGTTTCACAAAACCCGACTTTCTCAAAAGTCGGGTCGAGTGAAATCGGCCGATCCTATAAAAATGTCGGGGTCAGCCGAAACACGAAACCCAATGCAGTGCAATGGGATACTATGGTTCCCAGAGTCTGAAGGAGAGGAAACTCTCCTTCAGGCCCTGGGATCCATATTAATGTGTAAAATAAAGAATTAAAATAAAAAATATTGATATACTCACCTCTCCGACGCAGCCTGGACCTTACCACTGGTAACCGGCAGCCTTCTTTGTTTAAAATGAGCGCGTTCAGGGCCTTAGATGACGTCACGGCTTGTGATTGGTCGCGGCCGCCCATGTAAACGCCAAGCGACCAATCACAAGCCGTGACGTAATTCTCAGGTCCTAAATTCCTAGAATTAGGAATTTAGGACCTGAAAATTATGTCACGGCTTGTGATTGGTCGCGTGGCGGTCACATGGGCGGCCGCGACCAATCACAAGCCGTGACGTCATCTAAGGCCCTGAACGCGCTCATTTTAAGCAAAGAAGGCTGCTGGTTACCAGCTGTAAGGTCCAGGCTGCGTCGGAGAGGTGAGTATATCAATATTTTTTATTTTAATTCTTTATTTTACACTTAAATGTGGATTCCGATACCGATTTCCGATATCGCAAACATATCGGAACTCGGTATCGGAGTTCCGATACCAGATTCAGAAGATCGCCGACCTCATGGCCGACCCCACACAGGGGTCGGGTCGGGTTTCATGAAACCCGACTTTGCCAAAAGTCGGCGACTTCGGAAAATGGCTGACCCGTTTCGCTCAACCCTACCCACCACCACTATATCACCATGGTGATCGTAGTCTGTGATGGAACAGCCACGTTATTGTGTTAAAGGGTGTTTTTGATGCCCATAAAAAAAATGTTTACAGTTTTTCTTTTCTTTTTTCATTGGATTGTTATGTACTTTTTTGGCTGTGCACCCGGAGTGCCCTTGCATGGATGAGTGGGTAGTTATACTGGAGCAGCTTTACAAGGCCCACCGTAAGATGATCGCATAAGGCAGCAGTGTGGGCACTATACTTTTTCTCATTGGACATTGTGTTAAAGGGTGTTTATGATGCCCGTAAAAAATATATTTACACAGCATGTTGATGTGTACCCCCCAGGGGCACATTTTTTTTTTATGAAGCCCTCCTCCACGTTTCATCCTAGGGGAATTGGGGTGCATGCAAATTTGGAGCAGGTCTGGCATTCACTGCATAGCCAAACAGTATGAGAGACCCAGTTCCTAATAATGGGAACTGTAGGGGTTTGTTACGCTGCTTCAACAATGCAATTCTCCACTTTTGGGTCTTCATCCTCAACTCTGCAATTCTCCAATGCAGGTTCTTCAGGCTTAACACTGCAATTCACTGCATAGTCAAACAGTATGGGAGTACCAGCTTCCTAATAATGGGAACTTTGGTGTCATGTGGCCATCCACTGCGTCGGTTCAAAGGGTTATTGGGGTGTAACTTTGGGGCAGGGCAGGCCTTGCATTCAATGCATAGGCGAACATTATGGGAGTAGCAAATTAAGAAAAATGGGAACTTTGGTTTCATGTGGCCTTCCAGGACGTCAGTTTTTTGGGTTATTGGGGTGCATCTAAATTTGGAGCAGGCTTTGCATTCACTTCATGGGCAAATTGTACGGGACTAGAGAAATCATAATAATGGGAACTTTGGTTTCATGTGGCCATGCACCACGTCTCTTCAAATTGTTTTGGTGGTTCGTGTAACTTTGGTGCAGGCCAGACCTTGGATTAAATGCATTGGCAAACAGAATGGGAGACCCACTTCCTAATAATGTGAACTTTGTTGGTTGTCAGCTTCAACAATGCAATTCTCCACTGCCAGTTCTTCAGCCTCAACACTGACATTCTCCAATGCAGGTTCTTCAGGCTCAACACTGCAATTCACTGCATAGGCAAACAGCATGAGAGTACCAACTTTCTAATAATGGGAACGTTGGTTTCATGGGGCCTTCCAGGACGTCTGTTTTTTGGGATACTGGGGTGCGTCCCAATTTGGAGCAGGCCTTGCATTCAATTCATGGGCAAACTCTAGGAAAGTTAAAAAATCTAATAATGGGAACTTTGGTTTCATGTGGCCATCCACCATGTCTCTTCAAACTGTTTTTGGGGTGCGATAAACTTTGGGGCAGACCAGGCCTTGCATTCAATGCATGGGCAAACAGTATGGCAGTACCAAATAAATAAGAATGGGAACTTTGGTTTCATGTGGCCTTCCAGGATGTCTGTTCAATGGGTTATTGAGGTGCGCCTAAATTTGAGTCATGCCTTGCATTCAATGCGCAGTCAATAATAGTACAGGATACACACTGTTTAATAATGGGAACAACAAAGCCCAGCCAGCTGATGGCTCTCTAAAAATAGGGAGGACACACTGCTGTCCCTTTAAGAAGATTAAAGTCCGCCTAATGGCCCTCCTCCTTTAACAGTCTCACCTTCATAACTGAAACGGGATGTGTCTGATGATGTGTCAAACACCACATGGCCAGCTAAGGTTACATAGTTACATAGTTATTAAGGTTGAATGAAGACTTTAAGTCCATCTAGTCCAACCCATAGCCTAACCTAACATGCTCTAACATGTTGATCCAGAGGAAGAATCCGCGTCTGTTATTATGCTTAAACCTTTTTTCCTCCAGACGTAGAGGATGCCCCCTTGTCCCTGTCTCAGGTCTGTGATTAAAAAGATCATCAGAAAGGTCTTTGTACTGTCCCCTCATATATTTATACATTAACATAAGATCACCCCTTAGTCTTCGTTTTTCCAAACTAAATAGCCCCAAGTGTAATAACCTATCTTGGTATTGCAGACCCCCCAGTCCTCTAATAACCGTGGTCGCTCTTCTCTGCACCCGCTCCAGTTCAGCTATGTCTTTCTTATACACCGGAGACCAGAACTGTGCACAGTATTCTAAGTGTGGTCGCACTAGTGACTTGTATAGAGGTAAAATTATGTTCTCCTCATGAGCATCTATGCCTCTTTTAATGCATCCCATTATTTTATTTGCCTTTGTAGCAGCTGCCTGACACTGGCCACTGAATATGAGTTTGTCATCCACCCATATACCCAGGTCTTTTTCATTGACTGTTTTGCCCAGAGTTTTAGAATTAAGCACATAGTTATACATCTTATTACTTCTACCCAAGTGCATGACCTTACATTTATCCCCATTAAAGCTCATTTGCCATTTATCATCCCAAGCTTCTAGTTTACATAAATCATCCTGTAATATAAAATTGTCCTCCCCTGTATTGATTACCCTGCAGAGTTTAGTGTCATCTGCGAATATTGAAATTCTACTCTGAATGCCCCCTACAAGGTCATTAATAAATATGTTAAAAAGAGGGCCCAATACTGACCCCTGTGGTACTCCACTGCTAACCGCGGCCCAGTCCGAGTGTGCTCCATTAATAACCACCCTTTGTTTCCTATCCCTGAGCCAGCTCTCAACCCACTTACACATATTTTCCCCTATCCCCATTACTCTCATTTTATGTAACAACCTTTTGTGTGGCACCGTATCAAAAGCTTTAGAAAAGTCCATATACACTACATCCACTGGGTTCCCTTGGTCCAGTCCGGAACTTACCTCTTCATAGAAGCTGATCAGATTAGTCTGACAGGAACGGTCCCTAGTAAACCCGTGCTGATACTGGGTCATGAGGCTATTCCTCTTCAGATACTCCAGTATAGCATCCCTTAGGCCATGTTCACACTTTGCGGTTTTTACCGCGGAACCGCCGCGATTTTGATGCTGCGGTTCCGCAGCAGTTTCCATAGCGTTTACATTAACATGCAAACCCTATGGAAACCGCAAACCGCAGTGCACATGCTGCAGGAAAAAACGCGCAGAAACGTAGCAGTTTACAACCCGCAGCATGTCACTTCTTTGTGCAGAATCGCTGCGATTCTGCACCCATAGGAAAGGATTGAACCACTTACTTCCCGCATGGGGCTGTGCCCACGTTGCGGGAAGTAAGCGGATAATGTGCAGGTGGTACCCAGGGTGGAGGAGAGCAGACTCTCCTCCAGGCCCTGGGAACCATATTTGGGTGTAAAAAAAAGAATTAAAATAAAAAATAATGCTATACTCACCTCTCAGCGCTGCCCGCGGCGTCCGGTCTGGGTTGATGTGCGAACAGGACCTGCGGTGACGTCGCGGTCACATGACCATGATGACGCCGTGGTCACATGACCGTGACGTCACGAAGGGTCCTTCTCGGCACAGCATCTTTGGAAGCGGACCGCCGAGTGCAGCGCCGAGGAGATCGGGACGTCAGAGAGGGTGAGTATAGCCAATTTTTTTATTTTAACATTATACTATTGATGCTGCATATTGCTGCACATGCAGCATCAATAGTATAGGCGGAAACCCGCAGCGGAAACCGCGGAACAAACCGCGATAAATCTGCAGGGATAACCGCAGCGGGTTTGCCCTGCAGATTTATCGATTCCGCTGTGGGAGAACCCGCAGAGCACACCGCAAAGTGTGCACATAGCCTTAGAATGCGCTCCAGGATTTTACCCACAGTAGAGGTGAAGCTTACTGGCCTATAATTTCCGAGTTCAGTTTTTGTCCCCTTTTTGAATATTGGCACCGCATTTGCTATACGCCAGTCCTGTGGTATAGACCCTGTTATTGTGGAGTCTTTAAAGATTAAAAATAATGGTCTATCAATGACTGTACTTAGTTCCTGCAGTACTCAGGGGTGGATCCCATCCGGGCCCGGAGATTTGTCCATTTTAGTGATTTTTAGACGCCGCCGTACTTCCTGCTGGGTTAAGCAGGTGACATTTAATGGGGAATTTTTGTTATCACTGATCATATTGTCGCTATGGGATTTTTTTGTGTTAATACTGATGAAAAAAGTCATTTAGCATATTGGCTTTTTCCTCATCCTCATCCACCATTTCCCCCAGACTATTTTTAAGGGGGCCAACACTTTCATTTTTTAGTTTCTTACTATTTATGTAGTTAAAGAATATTTTGGGATTATTTTTACTCTCTCTGGCAATGAGTCTCTCTGTCTCAATCTTTGCTGCCTTGATTTGCTTTTTACAGAATTTATTTAATTTTCTGTATTTATTTAATGCCTCCTCACTACCTACTTCCTTTAATTCTCTAAATGCTTTCTTTTTGTCCCTTATTGCGCCCCTTACAGCTCTATTTAGCCATATTGGTTTCCTCCTATTTCTAGTATGTTTATTCCCATACGGTATATACTGTGCACAGGTCCTATCCAGGATGCTAATAAACGTCTCCCATTTTCTTTGTGTATTTTTATGTCTCAGGATTAGTGTTGAGCGATACCGTCCGATACTTGAAAGTATCGGTATCGGAAAGTATCGGCCGATACCGGCAAAGTATCGGATCTCACCTATTCCGATACCCATGCAAGTCAATGGGACACCAAGTATCGGACAGTATCCTGATGGTTCCCAGGGTCTGAAGGAGAGGAAACTCTCCTTCAGGCCCTGGGATCCATATTACTGTGTAAAATAAACAATTAAAATAAAAAATATTGATATACTCACCTGTCCGGAGGCCCCTGGACATCACCGCTGGTAACCGGCAGCCTTCTTTGCTTAAAATGAGCGCGTTCAGCACCTTCCATGACGTCACGGCTTCTGGTTGGTCGTGTGCCGCTCATGTGACCACCAGGCGACCAATCACAAGCCGTGACATCATTCTCAGGTCCTAAATTCTTAGGAATTTTTATCCATATTGTCTATGGAGACAATAACATTTCCCAGTGAATGCAAAAATGAAAAATTCATCAAAAACGCTGCGTGTGAACATAGCTCAAGTGGTGGAGGAACATTTTTGTTTTGGGTTATTTATTTTGCCTAATATACAAGTCGTTACCCTGGAAAGGATGTACCTCAACATATTTCCCAGGAAAATCCATTTTGGTTTCATTTTTGTATGTTTTAATGTGCGCCTGTAAAAGTGGCGTAATACTCTGACAACATTGTTCAGAACAGTGACCTGGGAGTCAGAAATGCTTCTAGGGGTCTTCCCCATTATGTTCCCGTGTAATTTGAGAACTGTTCCCATAGATTTCTGATTCCCGGAAAAAACCTCCGGGGGGAGGGGGGGTGTCACGGCAAAAAAACTCAGGTTTCCTAGGCTTATATTGGGCTCGTTGCTCATGTTGAGCACCCAAGCATTCCAATCTGCTCGACCCGAGCAACAAGCACCCGAGCATTTTCTGCTCGCTCATCAGTAGTCCTAATATTTCCGGTACCTGAAAAAAACGGTACCGGAGATGTCAGTGACATATACATTTATTACAGTAATGTAATGGTAAACCCACATGTAAGGGTAAACCTCAAACCCTACAGAATCCCCGAACCACACCAGGAGATAATCTGCAAGGAGGTGAAGAGAATGCTGGACCCCGGGGTGATAGAGGAATCAAGAAGTGGCTGGTCAAGTCCTCGTCCTCGTATCGAAGCCCAATGGCGAGTAGCGATTTTGTAATGACTACTGCAGGCTCAATGAGGTGTCCAGTGTTGACGCGTACCCAATGTCCGGCATGGACGAACTCAAATGGGATGTTATATACCTGGTAACGAGAATCAGGCAGTGTCTCTTGGGAGAAGCAGGAACTCCAACTGTGCGGGTCAACTGCAGGGAAAGGACTCATATGGACTGTGTTTTCTTTGTTTTACCTTTATGCCAGCAAGGCTCGGTTTATTTTGCTGAACCCACCAAGGTTTATGCTATCCACAATAAACCAGCAGGTGATCGTCTACCAGAATGTTTCCTCTGTCTACCTGGGAAAGCAGCTGAGCGTGTCAAACCCTCACAACATGTACAGAAAGCTGCACACACACTGTACTAATTGTATATGTCACTGACATCTATCTATTCTATGTGTGTTATAAATATATTTTTATATCTTTATTTTTATATAGCGCTCACATATTCCGCAGCGCTTTACAGGTTTGCACACATTATCGTCACTGTCCCTGTTACAGTCTGTTACAATCTAAATTCCCTATCAGTATGTCTTTGGAATGTGGGAGGAAACTGGAGTACCCGGAGAAAACCCATGCAAACACGGAGAGAACATACAAACTCTTTGCAGATGTTGTCCTTAGTGGGGCTTGAACCCAGGACTCCAGCGCTGCAAGGCTGCTGTGCTATCCACTGCGCCACCGCGCTGTGTGTATAACCCATATATCTGTATCTATGTGTGTAATCCATCTCTTCTAGACTGTCGGGTCCCAGTGTCATTTTAGAGTACGTGGCTGCTGAATTACCGGCTTTTCTTCTATCTATATAATATTTATACATATATCTGTGTGTGTCACTGACATCTATATATCTATGTGTATACTGTATATCTATTCTAACCTGTCACTCTATGATTTTACTGTATGCAGCACATGAATTGCCGGCTTTTTATCTATCTATCTATTTATCATCTACTTTAAAATACTTTAGTGGCAACACAATTATTACCGATCACGAATCCGAATGTGCCACATTTGTGCCGAATTTGTGTTTGTCGATCGTTTTACAAACATATTAGCACATGTCCTGTCATCACTTCTATCATGGAAATGCCCCTTTGACTAACGTTATCATCCATCCAATAGACTGTATGAGGACATGAGGTCCTGGTGATGGTCGGCCTGGAATCACATGATCACACAAATCCCAGAACACTGCCCCCTATCAGTGGAAATGTGAGAAAATCCAATAATGACACCAAATGCTTGAAGACTTTATCCTGAGCATCAGATTATATAGTTCAATGTATCTTTATAGAGAGAATGAGAAGATAAAAGAAACTGTCAGAAAAGAGTAAATGTGTTATAATGTCATATGATGAGAATTGGAAATGGGAAAAGCTCAGCCAAACCTCTGTAACCACCGGCTGTAATCTAACACCTGGAAATTGCCAGGATGTTATTTCATTCATCCCTATTTCTGCCTCCATCATTATCAGCTGCTTTATAAGAGGCCGATAGTGAGAGAAAAAGTATTGGTTATTCCGCTGCATTGTGACATCATCTCTTACCTTATATGGAAGCGGGCAGTGATGTCACACAGGTGAGTGATGATGTCACAATAGAGCGGAACCTTAAAAACCCTCGGTTCCATCTCACTGGCTCAGACTTGGTATATGTCTGTCTCCTGACAACACTGTACCTAGATCTTCTCCTTGTGAGATTAGCGCTTTACTTGCGATTTACTTGTGGAATAGCGAAACTGTATTAGAGGATACTTCTGGATTTTCCTGAAGATCACTGACTGAGGACTTCTACATCTGGAGGTAAATCTGTTTTGTGTTGTTATTTATGAAACTATTATTATTTATTGTTATAGCGCCATTTTTTCCATGGCGTTTTACATGTGAGGCGGGGTATACATAATAAAAACAAGTACAATAGTCTTGAACAATACAAGTCACAACTGGTACAGGAGGAGTGAGGACCCTGCCCGCGAGGGCTCACAATCTACAAGGGATGGGTGAGAATACAGTAGGCGAGGATAGAGCTGGTCATGCAGCGGTTTGGTCGATCGGTGGTTACTGCAGGTTGTAGGCTTGTCGGAAGAGGTGGGTCTTCAGGTTCTAACTAGAAGCTTTCTTCTCATTATTTTTTCATGTATTCTTGAATTTTGTATGAAAACACTTTTTGCGTTTGTTGCCATTTTCTGACACCCGTAGCGGTTTCTTTTTTCGTGATTTGGGGTTGGGTGAAGGATTATTTTTTGCACCCTGAGCTGTCGTTTTTACTGATACCATGATGGGGAACATGCGATGTTTTGATGAGTAACTCGTCCGGCACAAATCACGGCACAATACAACAGAAAAAACATTTTCATGAATATTTTTATTTACAATTCATGAAACAAATCCAGTCCTCAGTGGCCGGATATAAGAGTAGGAATGGCCGCGAGAAAACCAGGGAGCAAATATCAGTGTCCAGCAATTTACAGGGGGAGGAGGGGAGATTTCCTTTATTAATAAATAGTAGTAATAATAATGGCAGCCAGCGCTCTACCTGTATGGGGCAGGGCGGGCTGCACCAGGGATTATAGCACTGTGTAATATGGCTCCAATGTTATCTTCTCCCCTTCAGATCTCCCTCCTGACTCTGTCTGGTCCAGGACCACAGAGGGGACGTCAGCTCCTGGCTGTCTGGTCCAGGACCACAGAGGGGACATCAGTCACCACCTACATAAGCTGAGAAGAGAACATCAGCGTGCACAGGACCCCGCAGAGCCGGACATCTGTAGAGTGAGTATAATGGCTGCCGCCAGGGTCCATCTTCTTACACTAATTAGATAAGTGGAGGAGGCCGGACCACGGCTGTCAGCACCGACCACTGAGTTAGGCCAGAATTGCACCTGACAACCTCCCGCATTTAACCACTATCATTCGGCTACTTGTTGGCTGATTGTCGGGTGTCTGGTGCCATTAAGGCAGTTCTTACTGCTGGAAAATACTGACCAAATACTGAGCATGTGAACATGGCCTAAAGCTGAAAATTATTTGGTTTAGATCTGAAATAAAACTTGTGTCAGAGTATAATGTAGCCCCCCCCTCATAAAATATGTAGCTCCCCTCATAAAATATAATGCAGCCCCCTCATAGAGTATAATGCATCCCCTCCCATAGAGTATAATGTAGCCCCCTTAAATAAAATAATGTAGCCCCCTCGTAGAATATAATGCAGCCCTCAAATAGAATAATGCAGCCCCCTCATAGAGTAAAATGCAGCCCCTTCATAGGGTATAATGCAGTCCCCTTAAAGAATATAATGTAGCCCCCTCAAATACTATATTGCAGCCCCCCATAGAGTAAAATGCTGCCCCTTCATAGGGTATAATGCAAACTCCCATAGAATATAATGTAGCCCCCTCATATAATATAATGCAGCCCCTCCATAGAATATAATGTAGCCTCTCCATAGAATATAATACAGCCCCACAGTCCTACAGTCTTATGGCCACCAGTACTAACTGATATATATATATATATATATCCCACAATCCTCACCTCTCCTCCTCATTCCCCCGCGGTTCCAGACTCTGCTCCAGTCTCAGCAGCTGCACTGCCATCTGCCCGGCACACAGTATGAGGTGACGTCATCACGCACCGGCTGTGGCAGAGGCAGAGGGCAATAATGGAGCAGGGAGTATCATCTGATGCCCTCTCCTCTATTATTGCACCTATGATGCCGATACAGTTGAATGCGGCACATGCTGGGGGCAGCAGCGGTGGAGCAGCAGGCGACAGGAGGAAGGAGACGACTGCTGCGGCTAAAGCCTGTGCCCGCTGCTAAAGAGAAATTAATATTCACTGCTCCCCACGCCCATGGCCAGTCCGACCTGGGCTCTACACACAGAACTGAGGAATAAAATGGTAAAACTCATCTGTTCCTTATACTACAGGTGGAATAATTCTCTACTGCTGGAAGGTTCTCAAAGTTTTACTTGTTGAGCGTTGAAAACTCCAAGTGTAAACTTTGTTCTGGATTAGGAATCTTATTTC
The DNA here is from genome assembly GCF_051348905.1 of Ranitomeya variabilis. NCBI lineage: Eukaryota > Metazoa > Chordata > Amphibia > Anura > Dendrobatidae > Ranitomeya > Ranitomeya variabilis. The sequence goes on from NC_135238.1 coordinate 46,562,185, forward strand.
CATCGGGAATTCACCAGATATTACTGTAAGTATTCTGAGGTCATAACAAACATTTCCTGCCTAAAAATAAAAGAATAAAATCTGACCGATCTATTGTTCCTTTTAGGGTTGATAAACGACTACAGAGCTGAAATCTTGACAAGAAGATCCCTGTCGATTACTAAGATCCCAGCTGAATTCTGTAGCACTACTAGTGACATCACATTTCTTGGATTTACAAGAAGAGTAAAGTAGTTAGAAGGTAACGATACTTTTCTGTAACATTTAAGTCTAAGTTGCAATGTGTGAACATGATGTGAGGAATAGCGCCATTTCCGGCCATTATATGGCTTGTATGGTATTTTGTATTGTTCTACAATTTTCACCCTACAGTCACTATCTCTAATTTGCATTTGTCTTTGAATCAGTGTCTCCCGCAAAAAAAGTATTTTACCTCTTACCTTAGGTAGCACAGAGCCATGGAGGAAATTATATATCAGTACTGAGCATTGTAGCTGTGAATCCAGCTCTGGTATAAGCTAATGTACCTGCTAGAATCCTGCAGGACAATGATTCTGTGCTTCCTCCTGGCAGTGCTCCTCCTCTGCCTCCTAACTTGTGAAATCTCTGTGCAGAGCAAGACGGATTACAGGAGGTTATTCAGAGTTAATGAGCTCAGGAGACGGGAAAGTGGAGGAATTGACCCATAAGAATAGATTAAAGACGATTTCTCTGATATCATATGTTACAAAGTTTCTTATAATCACTTATACTAGTGATTTATACAATTTGTTGCCGGGCAGTTCCCATGTAAACACTTTCTCGATGTTTTGCGGCTTCATCTTCTCGTCCTTCCATACTACTTATGGTCACTACTTTTTGGCTTTTGCTGTTTATTGTCCTATAACTTTTTTCCATTTGTGGATTATTCTGCAGGACTTCTCGCACACTGAGTGACTTCTGCGTGTTGCTCTGCGCTGTGAGATCTGCGACTATTGTGCGCCGGAAGAGCACGTTACTGAACACTTTTGAGGAGAAACCATGAGTTCTCGGGAATTGAGGCAGCTGATCATGGACAACATTGCATGGATGAACCGGCCAGAAAACCGAAGTAAGTGAACCTTTACAATGTAAGGGGTGTGTGTGGGGGGATTATACCGGGGTCTTTTTGTCGTCACCCCAGTAACAACAGGTTCCACTCTCTAGTTCTTTCCATAAGAGGAGTTAGAAATATTTCTGCCTGTATACTGGGGACAATGTTAGACGGGGAACTAAACTAATAACTCTGGGTATTGTAGTAGTGACGATCGGTGGGGTCCGGACCCTCAGACCAGCACACATCGCTCACAACAGGGGTCAACGTGCTTAGATTATTCTTGGGTGTGTGCAGAGCGGTGTCCCGGCCCAGTAAAAATTTATAGAGAAATAATAGAAAGATAATAGATAGATAATAGATGATAGACACATTTGTACCTGTCATTTATGATATTTTCTGTCATTATAATACATGAGTTTTTCCCTTCAGATCAGAGCCCTGTGATCGGAAGACTCAGGTCGTCTCAGACAAGAGGAGGAAGGATTGAAGATGACAGAGATTATTTACCTTCTCCAGAGAGAAGAAGAAGAGTTAGAGACCCATCCAGGCGCTCAGTACGAGAGGAGACCAGACACAGGAGCCGTTCGCCACATAGGCCGCTACCTGACCGTCCCATCTCTCCTGAGCCTTTACCACCGACCACGCGCCCTGACAATCTCAGGCCTGCGGAGGCTTTACCACCGACCACGCTCCCTGACAATCTCAGGCCTGCGGAAGCTTTACCACCGACCACGCTCCCTGACAATCTCAGGCCTGCGGAGGCTTTACCACCGACCACGCTCCCTGACCGTCACAGTTCTGCTGATGCGTCACTACCGAGCAGCAGCAATAACAGGAGTGGTGGAAATGAAGCGGCAACCACCTCCGGGGCCGATCCTCAGCCAAATTTTATTCCACCATCCGTGGGCACAGATGCTGAGAATCAGGCCGGATTAGATTCAGTTGAGGATACAACCCCACCGCAGGCTGCACCCCTGCGGAGGAGAGGACGGCGGAGAGGAATGACAAGGATACGGCAAATAGAACGCCTTCCTACCAGGAGCGCCACAGGCCAGGAGGAGATTCCTTCTTGTGCCATATGCCTAGGTGATTATGAAGTAGGTGAGCAGCTTATTGTGCTGCCCTGCCGACATCTTTTTCATCAGAGCTGCATTACACCATGGCTCCGCCAAAACCGCTACTGTCCTTACTGCCGCCAAAACTGTTTCCAACAGAACAGACAGAGAAGAGCATAAATCCCAACATGTGCTCGTGTATCCATCCCCAATATATATTTATTTCCTTTATTAATGATTTTTACTAAATAAAATGTATATGTTTTTTATACTTATGAAGTCAGCACTCCATTTTTTCAGTTTTCTATGTTACCAGGAGTTTCTTCGTGTACGGCCATATTGATACATTTATAGAGGAACAGTCACACGATGCAACTACTTTTTACCTATTTATGCATCATTTCCGGAATTTTCTAAACTACATCAGTGATATGTCCGCCACTGCATTACAGAATCCATTTAGCTCTAGTGGTCCCCATACTTGCCATTATCCGTTCTGCAATTTCTGGGGCAACACCTCTATTAAATCTGTGGACAGTTTGCTCCAATTACAAAACAAGCACTAAATCTATTGTACTACTTCTAATCTGATTTACTATGCTGCACGTGAGTGTCCATATATATGGGGCTGCATTACACTATAGAGGCTGCCTATGGGGGTGCATTATATTAGGGGCTGCATTACACTATAGAGGCTGCCTATGGGGGTGCATTATATTAGGGGCTGCATTATACTATAGAGGCTGCCTATGGGGGTGCATTATATTAGGGGCTGCATTACACTATAGAGGCTGCCTATGGGGGTGCATTATATTAGGGGCTGCATTATACTATAGAGGCTGCGTTATACTATAGAGGCTGCCTATGGGGGAGCATTATATTACATTATACTAGGGGGTGCATTATATTATAGAAGCTGCCTTTGGAGGTGCATTATATTAGGGGCTGAATTATACTATAGAGGCTGCCTGTGGCGGTGCATTATATTATAGAGGCTGCCTATGGGATGCATTATACTATAAAGGCTGCGTTTGGGGCTGCATTATACTATAAAGGCTGCCTGTGGGGGTGCATTATACTATAGAGGCTGCCTATGGGCCTACATTATACTATAGAGGCTGCCTATGGGGGGGGGGCATTATATTAGGGGCTGCCTTACACTATAGAGTCTGCATTATACTATAGAGTCTGCCTATGGGGGATGCATTATACTACTGAGTCGGCCTATGGGGGTGCATTATACTATAGAGTCTGCCTATAGAGGCTGCCTATGGCGGGTGCATTATGCTATAGAGGGTGCCTATGGGGGTGCATTATATTAGGGGCTGCATTATACTATAGTCTCCTTATGGGAGGTACATTATACTATAGAGTCTGCCTACGGGGGGTGCATTATACTATGGAGTCTGACTACGGGGGGTGCATTACACTTTAGAGTCTGCCTATGGCGGGTGCATTATGCTATAGAGGCTGCCTATGAGGTTGCATTATACTATAGAAGCTGCCTATGGGGGTGAATTATATTAGGAGCTGAATTATATTATAGAATTGTTATCAATAAAAGATCCAAAAATAATTATGTGCTTAAACATTGGGCTTATTAGCCACATCAGCGCCACCAGTCCTTCCTATTTCTTATATTGTAATCAGCCCCTAATCGCCCGGACCCCCAAAGATCCCGAGATTCTCCGTCAGAACAAAGCTATGGGGGAAGCCATGAATTACGTCCTATGACTGATGTGTGAACACCCGGACAGTACGGGGGGCCGGGGAGGTGACGTGCTGTGGATGGAGACCCCTTTAGGAGCTTGTCACATTGGGGGTGTTAGAGCCCTAGGGGTCTCTGGAGACGTCCTACCTTCTTCGGGCCTCCTCCATTTTCAGTCGGCAATTAGGGGTCTCGTGTTCCTTCTTTGATGGGTGGAGTCTCGTCATGGGGGTCTCGGGACAAGATCCTGCGGGAGCAGCCAGAAAATGGAGGGTTACGGTAACGTAAATGATCGGGCAGACCCCTGTATAAAAGCCGGGAGGTGGGAGCTGTGATGGGGTCACTGCAGCGGGAAAACAGAAGTTTGCAAAAATGTCTGAATTTAAAGGGGCCGTTCCCTTCTGATCTAATGTGCCAGAAAGGTGTTGTGGGGGTCCCACTGATCCCCCAGATGTCAGTCCTCCACAGGCGGATACTTACCGGAGGACACCGGGCTGTCCCCCTGCTGGCTGCCACGGTCCCCACATGGCGGGATGGAGGGGCTCGGAACGGCAGTAATTGGAGGGCGGCGTTTTCGGGACTTGGCTGCAGACAGCAGAAGCATGCGCGCGGAGCGGCTCATGGAGGCCGGGGGAGGGGAGGCCACGCTCTGCAGCTTGTCTCGCAGCTTCTGACTCCTACAGGTACAGACACGACATGAGGGGGCAGAGGATTAAATCCCAGGACCCCCAGAAATAACAGCTCGCAGGTGGCTGAGATTAATCAGAGCTCAGACCAAAGGTGCAGTAACCGCCCTCTCCAGCAAAGCAACGAACCTGAGATCAATGAGTCCGGCTGTACAACACTGTAGAAGAGCTGCAGTGTAAAGAATGGTGGAGGGACAGAGCACCAGAAGGGACGCTGCTGACTGCACCCACAGACCGCGAGATCCCAGGAGCGGGTGAGAATGCGCCCAGCGGGTACGTACCGGGCCTCGGGGTCCTGAGCGTCCAGGGTGGGCTGCTCTCCGGAGTGTAGGGGAGAGACTGGACAGGAGCGGCCGCCCTGTAAGGGAAAAAGAGCAGTGATGGGTAACAGACGGCCTGGAGCTCGACTAACGGCAGCGCTGCCGAGAGCACAACGGAGGGTGGCCGCTGCTGAGAGCACAACGGAGGGTGGCCGCTGCCGAGAGCACAACGGAGGGGGGCCGCTGCCGAGAGCACAACGGAGGGGGGCCGCTGCCGAGAGCACAGCGGAGGGGGGCCGCCGCCGAGAGCACAACGGAGGGGGGCCGCTGCCGAGAGCACAACGGAGGGGGGCCGCTGCTGAGAGCACAACGGAGGGGGACGGAGGATCTACAGTCCCCTGCAGTGGATTCAGTCTCCTCCTACGGAGGGAGATCCATCATCCGGAGTCAGATGTGTCAGCCCCTCTGGAAACAAAAGGCATGCTGGGAGATGTAGTTCCATGATGTCATTAATGAGGGAAGTAGCCGGGTCGTCCTTCCTACACCACACGACGTACCCCAGAGCCTTCGAGCCGCTCCTCATCCTCTTCATCCGGGGTGGAGAGGACGCGGATGAACGACAGACCGAACTGCTCCTGCTTGTTGAAGGGCTGCGTGCAGGTGACACGGTCCCACTTCTCCAGGGCGGCTCCTGCGAGGAAGTCTCCTGCCGAGGGGAGTCTGCTCTACAGAAAAACCTGCAGTCCCCCCAGAGCAGCACACACTCCAGTCACCTCCGGAGCTGCATCCACAGAAATTATTCATATACTCCAGCCACCACCAGAGCTGCATCCACAGAAAATATTCATATACTCCAGTCACCAGAGCTGCATCCACAGATAATATTCATATACTCCAGCCACCTCCAGAGCTGCATCCACTGAAAATATGCATATACTCCAGCCACCTCCAGAGCTGCAGTCTGTAAATTCACACATTATGCTCCACTCACATCTACAGTGGCATGTAACCGTTTATCCCCTGCTGGTCAGAATCACTGTTATTGTGAACAGTGAAGAGAGCTGAAGATGAAATGATCTGTAAAAGGCCTAAAGTTACAGATGTCGCCTCTCCTTGGTGTTTTAGGCAATAAAAATATATATTTTTTTCATCGTTTACATTTTAAAAATTACAAAAAGGAAAATGAGCAGATGAAAAAGTTTGTGCACCCTGCATGGTTAGTACAAGTATCAGCCTGTAAACGCTTTCTGTATCCAGACACGAGTCTTTCAGTTCTTGTGTGAGGGATTTTCCTCCGTTCTTCCTTGTAGAATTCCTCCAGTTCTGTGAGATTCCTGGGGCGTTTTGCTTCCTCTGCTATTTTGAGGTTTCGCCACAGATTTTCAATGATGCTGAGATCAGGGGACTGTGAGGGCCATTGTAAAACCTTCAGTTTGCCCCTTTTCAGGTCTATTGTGGATTGTGACGTGTGTTTAGGACCATTCTCCATATGTAGCAGCCATCCTCTTCCTCTTTTCACCTTCAGCTTTTTTACAGATGTTTTTTTCAAGAATTTGTTGAAATTTCATTGAATCCATTCTTCACTCTACCCTTGAAATTTTCCCCAAGCTATTGGCTGCAACACAGTGCAAAGAATGATCCTCCCCCATGCTTAATGGTTGGCGAGATGTTATTTTCCTGACATTCTGTGCCCTTTTTTCTCCACCTTTTATCATTGTGGCCACAGAGTTCTATTTTATCCTCATCGGTCCACAGGACTTGTTTCCAAAATGCATCAGGCTTGTTTAGATGTTCTTTGCAGACTTCTAAAGCTGAATTCCATTGATTGGATGCAGGAGAGGTTTTCCCCTGATGACTCTTCCATGAAGGTCATATTTGTGCAGGTGTCTCTGAACAGTAGAACAATGTACCACAACTCCAGAGTCTGCTCAATCTTTCTGAAGGTCTTTTGCAGCCAAGTGGGAGTTCTGATTTGCTTCTCTACCAATCCTATGAGCAGCTCTTGATGAAATTTTCCTTGGTCTTCCAGACCTTATCTTGACCTCCACTGTTTCTGGTAACTGCCATTTTTTAACTACATTACTAAATGAGGAAAAGGCAACATGGAAACGCTTTTCTATCTTCTTATAGCCTTCTCCTGCTTTGTGGGCTCCACCATTTTCCTTTTCAGAATGCTAGGCAGCCGCTTAGAAGAATTCAAAGCTGCTGTTTTTTGGTTAGAGGAGGCTGGGTTTTTATAAAGCTGGGAAATTTCCATCATCGGCCTTTCCTAACAATTATAGTGAAGAAGCCATAACCTTAACAGGCTAATTAAGGTCTGAAACCTGGGTCAAAGTTATCTGAGCACACATATATCCAAGGGTGCACAAACCTTGGCATCAGCCAGTTGTCCTTTAAGTAATTTTGAAAATCTAAAAGATGAAATTACTGTATATACTCGAGTATAAGCCGAGATTTTCAGCCCACTTTTTTTGGCTGAAAGTAACCCTCTCGGCTTATACTCGAGTCATACCCAAGGGTCGGCAGGGGAGGGGGAGCGGAGCTTTGTAATAATACTGCTCCTGGCACGGTCCCTGCACGTTTTTTTCCCCCCCGACAGCTTGTTTCTGTAGTGAGCGGTCACATGGTACCGCTCACTACAGTAATGAATATGGACCCGACTCCACTCCCATAGGGGTGGAGCCGCATATTCATTACTGTAATGAGGGGTACCATGTGAAAGCTCACTACAGGAAGAAGCTGCCGGGGTACAGACGTGCAGGGACCGCGCCAGGAGCAGGTGATATAACGCAGTGCGCTATATTCACCTGCTCCCCGTTCCACCGTCGGCGCCGCTGCCTCCTCTACACTGACACTCAGGTCAGAGGGTGCGGTGACGCAATTAGTGCGCGCCGCCCTCTGCCTGAACATCAGTGCACAGGATGGGGAAGACACAGCGGCGGTCGGCGGTGGAATGGGGAGCAGGTGAATATAGCAAGTGCCGAGGGCCTGAGAGGTGAGTATGCGATTTTTTTATTCTTTTAATCGCAGCAACAGCATATGGGGCAAATGTCTGTATGGAGCATCTTATGGGGCCATAATCCACATTTGTGCAGCATTGTATGGGGCATATTTTAATATGGAGCATCTTATGGGGCCATCATGAACTGTATGGAGCATTATATGGGGCTCCTGATTTAATATGGACATTCAAAAACACTTAACCTACTGATGTCTCAATTAATTTTACTTTTATTGGTATCTATTTTTATTTTTGACATTTACCAGTAGCTGCTGCATTTCACATCCCAGGCTTATACTCGAGTCAATAAGTTTTCCCAGTGTTGGCTTATACTCAAGTACATACGAGATATAGATAGATAGATAGAATTTTCCTTCTCACCCCAAATGGGGGTGGTCTTTGTTGTCCTTCCTCATTCTCGAGTCCTCCTGGGAGTTTGAGGGTTCTGCGCAGGATCTTAGCTGTTCCCAGCATTGCGCTTTTCTGGACAGAGCTCAGATGTTGCTCCTGGGATCTGTTGCAGCCATCCTTCCTCTTAGGGGTCACTGCTCCACGTGCTACGATCACCACTGGAATCACTGTTGCCTCCACACCTTCTCCAGTTCTCCTCTGAGGCCCTGGTGTTTCTCCAGCTTCTCATATTCCTTCTTTCTGATGTTGCTGCCTCATCTATTATCATTGCTGTCCTCTGCTCCTTGTCTACTATCACGTCTGGTTGGTTAGCCAACACCTGCTTATCCATCTGGATCTTTAGATCCCACAGGATTTTAGCCCCTTCATTCTCCACCATTTCTCTGGGGTCTCCCACCTGGACTTAGCCCATACGCTGTGCAGATGTTCCTGTATACAGTTCCCGCTCCTTGGTTGTGGCGTTCGGTAGACGCTGTTCCTGCATTTCGCATCCTGCCATTGTGTGTTGGACGATTTCTGAGGTTTCTTTGCATAGTCTGCACCTTGGGTCTTGTCTTGTAGATTCCGGCTTCTATGGATCTGGTCCTTGGTGCTCGCTCTTTTGCCGCTATGATCAGTGCCTCTGTCTCGGAGTCCAGCTTTCTCCAGCCATTGGTAGGATTTCTCCATGTCAGCCGCCTCCATTATCTGTCGATGGTACGTCCCATGCAGCGGCTTGTCTTGCCATGGTGCTTCATGGTCCTGCTCCTTCCAGATCTGTTGCTGCCTTAGGCTCTCTCAGCATCTCATCGTTTGGAGCCATTCTCCTGCTGTATTCCTGGATACTCCTGGTTTCATCCGTGATGGTGGCTTGGATGCTTATCAGGCCTCGACCACCCTCCTTTCTGCTGGCGTACAATCTTTGGGTGTTAGACTTAGGGTGGAGACCTCCATGCATTGTGAGGAGCTCTCGTGTCTTTTGGCCAGCACTGTTCACAATAACAGTAATTTTGACCAGGGGTGCACAAACTTTTACATGTTGCTGTACTACAGTCACACCTAAAGCTGCAATAAATAAAAAATTACATTTTCTGCACCAGCCACATCTAGAGCTGTTGTCACCATTTTCCTTTACCCTCTTTGAACATCCGGACCCCTCTGTGGTTCTTCATCAGTCTGGCGTCTGCCGGTGGCATCAGCGTGGTCGTGGGGAGGAGAGTGGTGAACCCCTTATCCAGAGTCCAGATGGAACGTCCCACGTCGATCTGTAGGAAGGCCGAACCACTGTTTCCTGTTCACGGGGGCGGACACAACACATGAGAGCAGAGACACCCAGTCACACACAAGCTGGAACACCAAGATCTGCTCCAACTGCGGCACCTATATCAATGTAGCCGATGTGACAGGCTCGATCCAACTGTAACTCCACCCGGAGCTGCCGGCTGCGGTCCCGGGGACAGCTGAGCCACGCTGGGTGAGGTTGTCTATCAGGAGATTCTCCACCGGATGTTTTGGGCCTTGCAACAGGTGGAAAGAGAAGTGTGTAACCTGCACGTCGAGGCTCCTGCAATACAAATAGGAGAGCAGAACGTCGGGGCCACGTGAAGACCGAAACTGGGATCATAAACACAAAAGAAATGCTGTCACAGCAGGCAGTAAAGCGAGCGGGTAATCCGCCTGCAGTGTATGTGCCGCCATCTAGTGGCCAAAGGTAACACACACAAGAAGATGGAAATATTAGGGGGGTTTTGCTCAATTAAAAAACAAAAAAATAAATGAAGCAACAAGTGAGTTGTGTGAGCCCGAGTGACCGAGGTTTAGCCCTAAAAATAAGAATTGTAGAATAAACAAATCATGGACACGTCGGGCGCGGCCTCAGGAGCTGCAGAGGTCAGCTGTGCTACACTGCCGGCATCCGCCTGTACCAGGAGCAGCTCCCGGCCCACTGACATTAGGGCGACCACAATCCCGGCGGGGGAGACAGCGCGCCATGTTGTGCTCACAGTCACTACGGGCAGCCGTACACTGGGGGGGGGGGGGAGGGCGGCGACCGCGCACTCTGGGGGGGGAGGGCAGGGACCGCACTCTGGGGGGGGGGGGGGCAGGGACCGCACTCTGGGGGGGGGGCAGGGACCGCACTCTGGGGGGGGGCAGGGACCGCACTCTGGGGGGGGGGCAGCGACCGTGCACTCTGGGGGGGGGGCAGGGACCGCACTCTGGGGGGGGGGGCAGGGACCGCGCACTCTGGGGGGGGGGCAGGGACCGCACTCTGGGGGGGGGGGGCAGGGACCGCACTCTGGGGGGGGGGGGGCAGGGACCGCGCACTCGGCGCCATGATGCAGAACACGGTCCGGCTGATTGTACAATGAATTGGTCTCCAGCAAAGTAACGCACAGAAAACGCCATTCACACCTCGGTATTCGGTAACAAGGTGAACCGGCCTGGGTGTACCAACATGGCAGCGTCTACACTGGAGTTGATTTCTTGAGGGGGAGGAGTGATTCCTTGGATCATGACATCACCGGAAAGGGCGGAGCCTCCTTCAGTCCAATGAAGATCCGATAACAGGAAGCTGCTGGTGGAGAAGAAGAGAAGTGAGGAGAGGACCGAGGGGCTGCAGCACGGAGCCGTGTGAGGAGAGGACCGAGGGGCCGCAGCATGGAGCCGTGTGAGCAGAGGACCGAGGGGCCGCAGCATGGAGCCGTGTGAGGAGAGGACCGAGGAGCTGCAGCATGGAGCCATGTGAGGAGAGGACCGAGGAGCTGCAGCATGGAGCCGTGTGAGGAGAGGACCGAGGGGCTGCAGCACGGAGCCGTGTGAGGAGAGGACCGAGGGGCTGCAGCATGGAGCCGTGTGAGGAGAGGACCGAGGAGCTGCAGCATGGAGCCGTGTGAGGAGAGGACCGAGGGGCCGCAGCATGGAGCCGTGTGAGGAGAGGACCGAGGGGCTGCAGCATGGAGCCGTGTGAGGAGAGGACCGAGGGGCTGCAGCACGGAGCCAGTGTGAGGAGAGGACCGAGGGGCTGCGGCATGGAGCCGTGTGAGGAGAGGACCGAGGGGCCGCAGCACGGAGCCAGTGTGAGGAGAGGACCGAGGGGCTGCAGCATGGAGTCGTGTGAGGAGAGGACCGAGGGGCTGCAGCATGGAGCCGTGTGAGGAGAGGACCGAGGGGCTGCGGCATGGAGCCGTGTGAGGAGAGGACCGAGGGGCCGCAGCACGGAGCCAGTGTGAGGAGAGGACCGAGGGGCTGCAGCATGGAGTCGTGTGAGGAGAGGACCGAGGGGCTGCAGCATGGAGCCGTGTGAGGAGAGGACCGAGGAGCTGCAGCATGGAGCCCTGTGAGGAGAGGACCGAGGGGCTGCAGCATGGAGTCGTGTAAAGAGAGGACCGAGGAGCTGCAGCATGGAGCCGTGTGAGGAGAGGACCTGCAGCATGGAGCCGTGTGAGGAGAGGACCGAGGAGCTGCAGCATGGAGCCGTGTGAGGAGAGGACCGAGGGGCTGCGGCATGGAGCCGTGTGAGGAGAGGACCGAGGGGCCGCAGCACGGAGCCAGTGTGAGGAGAGGACCGAGGGGCTGCAGCATGGAGTCGTGTGAGGAGAGGACCGAGGGGCTGCAGCATGGAGCCGTGTGAGGAGAGGACCGAGGAGCTGCAGCATGGAGCCCTGTGAGGAGAGGACCGAGGGGCTGCAGCATGGAGTCGTGTGAAGAGAGGACCGAGGAGCTGCAGCATGGAGCCGTGTGAGGAGAGGACCGAGGGGCTGCAGAATGGAGCCGTGTGAGGAGAGGACCGAGGGGCTGCAGCATGGAGCCCTGTGAGGAGAGGACCGAGGGGCTGCAGCATGGAGTCGTGTGAGGAGAGGACCGAGGAGCTGCAGCATGGAGTCGTGTGAGGAGAGGACCGAGGGGCCGCAGCACGGAGCCGTGTGAGGAGAGGACCGAGGGGCCGCAGCACGGAGCCGTGTGAGGAGAGGATCGAGGAGCTGCAGCATGGAGCCCTGTGAGGAGAGGACCGAGGAGCCACAGCACGGAGCCGTGTGAGGAGAGGACCGAGGGGCCGCAGCATGGAGCCGTGTGAGGAGAGGACCGAGGGGCCGCAGCATGGAGCCGTGTGAGGAGAGGACCGAGGGGCCGCAGCACGGAGCCGTGTGAGGAGAGGACCGAGGGGCCGCAGCACGGAGCCGTGTGAGGAGAGGATCGAGGAGCTGCAGCATGGAGCCGTGTGAGGAGAGGACCGAGGAGCCACAGCACGGAGCCGTGTGAGGAGAGGACCGAGGGGCCGCAGCATGGAGCCGTGTGAGGAGAGGACCGAGGGGCCGCAGCATGGAGCCGTGTGAGGAGAGGACCGAGGGGCCGCAGCATGGAGCCGTGTGAGGAGAGGACCGAGGAGCCGCAGCACGGAGCCGTGTGAGGAGAGGACCGAGGGGCTGCAGCACAGAGCCGTGTGAGGAGAGGACCGAGGGGCTGCAGCATGGAGCCGTGTGAGGAGAGGACCGAGGGGCTGCAGCATGGAGCCGTGTGAGGAGAGGACCGAGGGGCTGCAGCATGGAGCCGTGTGAGGAGAGGACCGAGGGGCTGCAGCATGGAGCCGAGTGAGGAGAAGACCGAAGGGCTGCACCGTGGACCCTTGTACAAGGGAATTGGGATCAGGACTCGGTGTGATGCGCTGAGGATGTAATGTGGAAAGGGGTTGGTGTCAATTGAGCAAAAGGAAGATGATGAGGGGCTGTGGGGAATGGAAGGATGATGAGGGGCCGTGTGTGGGGGGATGATGAGGGGCTGTGGGGAATGGAAGGATGATGAGGGGCCGTGTGTGGGGGATGATGAGGGGCTGTGTTGGGGATGGGAGGATGATGAGGGGTTGTGGGGGGGATCATACATACTGGTTTGCTGTAAAGTGAATGGGGTGATGTAACTCCCGTGTACACAGAATAGAAAAAAAACAGCTTACCGGAGCTCAGAAGCAGAGTCCCTGGGACCAAATGTAAATAAAATCTGAAGAAAGTCCAGCTGATAGGAAATGAAACAATTTAGTGGAAAAGAGATGAAAAATGAAAATGTGTTAATTTGCAGAGAGCATAGCAACACGAGGCCATGTGTGTCTGAAATGCGCGTTTCTATGCTGTCTCTGCAATTTAGCACGTTTTCATTTTTTATCTCTATTCCAATAAATGTAGCAATTTCCAAGAAGCTGGATTTTCTTTACATTTGTAATTCTCCTGTGTTGGGAGGTGGGGATGTCGCTCTCGTGAGGCTGCATGTTGGGGGCTGTGTTGGGGAAGCCGTCACTCCTGTGCTTTTTGTTACATATCGCTAACGTGGCTTAGGCTACTTTCACATTTCCGTCTTCTGGGCTCCGTCGCAATCCGTCGTTATGGGCAAAAAACGGATCCTGCAAATGTGCTTGCAGGATGCGTTTTTGTGCCCATAGACTTGTATTAGCAACGGATGGGCACACGTCGCATCAGTCATGCGACAGATCCGTCGTGTTTTGGCGGACGCGATGCACAAAAAAAGTTCAGTGTAACATTTTTTTGTGCGATTTGTCTGCCATTTCTGACCGCGCAAGCGTGGCTGGAACTCTGCCCCCTCCTCCCCGCTCATCACAATGGGCAGCGAATGCCCACGTTGTGCTAAATTTAGCACAACGTCCGACAGTTTGCGACGGCCCCGTACCGACGGAAGTGTGAAAGTAGCCTTAGTTGTACATATTGGTTTGTAAAGTTTATTGTTAGACTTGTATGTATAAATATATGTATATTTTTCTCCTTTTGTTAAGACTTATTTATTTGTTTTTAATAAAACTGTTTGAGAACTATGGGTTGAATTTTTATTTCTAAAGCTCGGGGTCTGTTCACACATTGCAATTTGTTGGGGAAACAATCTGCAGCAAAGTCCTCACCAGTAGACCTGCACTAAATAATTCAGATCTCACTGACAATTTATTTCCGGTCCTCAGCAGCATTTAGCATATTCTGACTAGAAGAGGCAATTTTTACCCCCACATTTGGGAGGAAAATTGGGGTGTGTTTTATAGTCTGAATATAGCTTGTGGGGGGGGGGGGGGGGCACAGTTGTGGAGCAGGGTCACAGGGGCAGGGTCACCGCTGCAGGAAACCAGTAGCAGAAGTGGAGTGAGGCTGAAGGACCTCAGCCAAGATCCCAATCTGTGCACGCAGCCGTTTTCCTGAAGCCCGACCATTTCTTCCAGCCCAGGACTTGCAGCGCTGGGACGCCCTCTCCTCCCACCCAGGGCCTGCACCACCGCCGCCGGTTTTATGCAGCACGGACCCTGCCTCCTGTCACCCCAATCCACTGCTCCCTATGTTGGCTATTGTCAGTACGGACTGTAATATCCAAATGTTATCAATTTTTTTTTTCCTCACCAAAATTTGGGGTGCTTCTTACAGTTCAAAAATACAGTAAAAAAAACCCATGAAGATCGCTTATGTATCCAATTTCTTAGTTCCTAGCGATGTTTCTCGGTGTACGTCGGCCTCCTGTGGCCACTTACCATTCTCTGTCACCCATACAGCCTGGTCCGTTTTAGGTCCTATAGGACAACACTATATAATGGATGTTTATAAAAGGGCCATCAGTCTCTGAGGGTCTGACTGCGGGTGCCCCCACTGCTCCATAGCACAGACTCTGGCAGAGGTCACATTACATATGTTACAGAGGGGTAAAAATACTCCCCTTAATAATTTTGAAGAGTATTTTTAGCCAAGAAGGACATAATTTGCAGTAACACAAATCTATGTACATAGTGTTAGGTGCTGGGATTCTTCCTCTGCACAGGATAGATCCCAGGCCTTGTCTTCCTCTGTGGTCTCCCATTCAGTTCCAACTGCAGTGGATGCTGCTCAGCAAAGACGTCGGTCTTGCTCAGACTCAGTCTGTGAGCATGGTTACTGCTGACTCTCTAGGGTCAGCTATGGTAACCAATAATAGACTGCAGCGAGAAATCACTCCTGGGACTAAGTCCAAGATTCGCTCTTCTGGGCATGCCCGTGAGGCGACTCCTCATTGGTGGTCGGCTGTCACATGCTCAGGTCCTGGTCTAGCTCTGGATTGTCCTGTGAGCAAGGTCCTCTCTGATTAAATCTATAAAAAAATATTTGGCGCGCCTCTCGGTGCGCTAAGATCATTTATGTTCTGTGAGAGTGTGGAACCTAACGGTAGTGTGACTTGTTTGCATGTGCACAGGGCAGGCCTAGAGCCTTTAGAATTCCGGCACCTCCGGAGAGGAGATTTTTTTGTGTGAGTTCAGTGCTGGCGTTTAGCCTTTAGAAGTCCAGCTTCTCTGGAGAGGAGTTCCATGTGTGCACGTGCTGTGTCTGAGTCCACTACCAGTTCCCTTGCCTCAGTGAGATAGGAAGCTCCTGTGAAGTCAATGGGGTTCACGTTTAGCGTCTAATCACAGCTCTGCTGCAGAGCATCTTTCCATTGCTGTGTGCGATTGGCACAGCCACATGCTACTCTACTGAGTGACATTAACTCAGTGCGAGTCTGTTAAGCTCGCTGCTAGTCCCGCCATTGTCCTCTGAGCTCCATCTGCACGGTGGACCGCGGGTGGCGAACGCACTTTATTATTATAATTTATTTAGTGTGTTCCGCCCACCCTAACACATAGTACACATCAGACCTGGGCATAGTGCAGCACTCTGGAGCTCCGGCCCTCTGGCTGTTCCTGTCTGGCACGTGGACTGAGAAAATTGCGGCCCACGGGCTGCACCATTTCTCAGCGACCAAGCTTGCTCCAGAAATTCTAGGCTATAGATTTTGCAGGACTACTTTGCAAGTGGCATTTGCGGGTGACATTTGCAAGCCCCTAAGGTGCCAACAGCAGAAACAAACAAAAGGGACCCAATTTTAACTATTTCGCCCCAAAGCCTGCTTTTACCTCCCTGACCAGGCTAATTTTTACAATTCTGACCACTGTCACTTTAGGTCATGACGCTGGAACGTTTAAATGGATCCCACTGATTCTGAGATTCTTTTCTCGTGACATATTGTACTTCATGATAGTGGTAACATTTCTCTGATATGACTTGCCTTTATTTGAGAAAATTTAGCAGTTTTCAAATTTTTAAGTTTTATGTCCTTAAACCCTTTACCCCCAAGGGTGGTTTGCACGTTAATGACCGGGCCAATTTTTACAATTCTGACCACTGTCCCTTTATGAGGTTATAACCCTGGAACGCTTCAACGGATCCCAGTGATTCTGCCATTGTTTTCTCGTGACATATTTTACTTCATGATAGTGGTAACATTTCTTTGATATTACCTGCGTTTATTTGTGAAAAAAATGGAAATTTGGCGAATATTTCGCAATTTTCCAACTTTTAATTTTTATGCAATTAAATTACAGAGATGTCACACAAAATACTTAAGTAACATTTCCCACATTTCTACATCAGCACAATTTTGGAACCAAAATTTTTTTTTTTGTTAGGGAGTTATAAGGGTTAAAAGTTGACCAGCAATTTCTCATTTTTACAACACCATTTTTTTTTACGGACCACGTTTCATTTGAAGTCATTTTTAGGGGTCTATGTGATAGAAAATAACCAAGTGTGACACCATTCTAAAATCTGCACCCCTCAAGGTGCTCAAAACTACATTCAAGAAGATTATTAACCCTTCAGGTGTTTCACAGGAATTTATGGAATGTTTAAATAAAAATGAACATTGAACTTTTTTTCACAAAAAATTAATTTCAGCTCCAATTTGTTTTATTTTACCAAGGGTAACAGGAGAAAATGGACCCCAAAAGTTGTTGTACAATTTGTCCTGAGTACGCCGATAACCCATATGTAGGGGTAAACCACTGTTTGGGAGCATGGCAGAGCTCGGAAGCGAAGGGGCACCATTTGACTTTTTAATGCAAAATTGACTGGAATTGAGATGGGACGCCATGTTGCGTTTGGAGAGCCCCTGATGTGCCTAAACATTGACACCCCCCACAAGTGACACCATTTTGGAAAGTAGACCCCCTAAGGAACTTATCTAGATGTGTGGTGAGCACTTTGACCCATTAAGTGATTCACAGAAGTTTACAATGCAGAGCCGTTAAAATAAAAAAATCATGTTTTTTCACAAAAATGATCTTTTCGCCCCCAATTTTTTACTTACCCAGGGGTAAGAGAAGAAATTGGACCTCAAAAGTTGTACAATTTGTCCTGAGCACGCTGATACCCCATATGTGGGGGTAAACCACTGTTCGGGTGCAAGGGAGAGCTCGGAAGGGAAGGAGCGCCATTTGACTTTTCAGTGCAAAATTGACTGGAATTGAGATGGGACGCCATGTTGCGTTTGGAGAGCCACTGATGTGCCTAAACATTGAAACCTCCCACAAGTGACACCATTTTGGAAAGTAGACCCCCTAAGGAACTTATCTGGATGTGTGGTGAGCACTTTGACCCACCATGTGCTTCACAGAAGTTTATAATGTAGAGCTGTAAAAATTAAAATAAGTTTTCCCACAAAAATTATTTTTTAGCCCCCAGTTTTGTATGTTCCCAAGGGTAACAGTTGAAATTGGACCCCAAAATTTGTTGTCCAATTTGTTCTGAGTATGCTGATATACCCAATATGTGAGGGGGGGACCACCGTTTGGGCGCATGGCAGAGCTCGAAAGGGAAGGAGCGCCATTTGGAATGCAGACTTAGATGGATTGGTCTGCAGGCGTCACGTTGCATTTGCAGAGCCCCTGATATAACTTAACAGTAGAAACCCCCCACAAGTGACCCCATATTGGAAACTAGACCCCCAAGGAACTTATCTAGATGTGTTGTGAGAACTTTGAACCCCCAAGTGTTTCACTACAGTTTATAACGCAGAGCCGTGAAAATAAAAAATATTTTTTTTTTCCTCAAATTATTTTTTGGCCCCCAGTTTTGTAGTTTCCCAAGGGTAACAGGAGAAATTGGACCCCAAAAGTTGTCCAATGTGTCCTGAGTACACTGATACCCCATATGTTGGGGTAAACCCCTGTTTGGGCACACGAGAGAGCTCGGAAGGGAAGGAGCACTGTTATACTTTTTCAACGCAGAATTGGCTGGAATTGAGATCGGACGCCATGTCGCATTTGGAGAGCCCCTGATGTGCCTGAACAGTGGAAACTCCCCAATTCTACCTGAAACCCTAATCCAAACACACCCCTAACCCTAATCCCAACGGTAACCCTAACCACACCCCTAACCCTGACACACCCCTAACTCTAATCCCAACCGTAAACGTAATCCTAACCCTAACTTTAGCCCCAACCCTAACCCTAACTTTAGCCCCAACCCTAACTGTAGCCCCAACCCTAACTCTAGCCCTAACCCTAATGGGAAAATAAATACATTTTTTTCATTTTTCCCTAACTAAGGGGGTGATGAAGGGGGGTTTGATTTACTTTTATAGCGGTTTTTTTTTAGCAGATTTTTATGATTGACAGCCGTCGCACACTAAAAGACGCTTTTTATTGAAAAAAATATTTTTTGCGTTACCACATTTTGAGAGCTATAATTTTTCCATATTTTGGTCCACAGAGTCATGTGAGGTCTTGTTTTTTGTGGGACGAGTTGATGTTTTTATTGGTAACATTTTTGGGCATGTGACATTTTTTGATCGCTTTTTATTCCAATTTTTGTGAGGCAGATTTACCAAAAAACGGCTATTCATGAATTTATTTATTTTTTTTTCTTTTGGGGGGGGGCGTTTATACCGTTCCGCGTTTGGTAAAATTGATAAAGCAGTTTTATTCTTCAGGTCAGTACGATTACAGCGATATCTCATTTATATCATTTTTTTATGTTTTGGCGTTTTTTTACGATGAAAACTATTTTATAGAAAAAATAATTATTTTTGCATCGCTTCATTCTTTGGACTATAACTTTTTTACTTTTTCACTGATGATGCTGTATGGCGGCTCATTTTTTGCAGGACAAGATGACGTTTTCAGCGGTACCATGGTTATTTATATCCGTCTTTTTGATCGCGTGCTATTCCACTTGTTCGGCGGTATGATAATAAAGCGGGTTAACTAGTGGGACAGTTTTATAGGTGGGGTCGTTATGGGCGATACGAAATATGTGTACTTTTATTGTTTGTTTTTTTTATTTAGATAAAGGAATGTATTTATTGGAACAATATTTTTTTATTATTTATTTAGGAATTTTTTTTTTTTTCACGTGTAATTTTTTTTTTTTTTTACTTTGCCCCAGGGGGGGGACATCACTGTAAAGTGTCAGATCGCTGATCTGACACTTTGCTGTGCACTGTGTCAGATCAGCGATCTGACATGCACAGCAGGGAGGCTTCCCGGCGCCTGCTCTGAGGAGGCGCTGTGAAGCCACCTCCCTTCAGGACCCGGATGCAGCCCCGCGGCCATTTTGGATCCGGGCCTGCAGGGAGGAGGAGGTAAGAGACCCTTGCAGCAACGTGATCACATCGCGTTGCTCCGAGGGTCTCAGGGAAGCACGTAGGGAGCCCCCTCCCTGCGCGATGCTTCCCTATACCGCCGGAACACTGCGATCATGTTTGATCGCAGTGTGCCGGGGGTTAATGTGCCGGGGGCAGTCCGTGACCGCTCCTGGCACATAGTGCCGGATGTCAGCTGCTATAGTCAGCTGACACTCGGCCGTGCTCCCCCCGGGAACGCGGCCGATCGCTCTGGACGTACTATTCCGTCCTTGGGAAGTAGGGTCCACCCCACATGGGCGGAATAGTACGTCCAATGGTAGAAAGGGGTTAAGGCCGGGATTACACATACGCGAGATATGTCCGACTCTCGCAGGTGAAAACCCAGCTCTGGCGCAGGCACTCCGTAGCGGAGCATGCAGCTCCATGTTTTGCTGTGCGGCTGCATGCTCCGCTCCGGAGTGCCAGCGCCAGAGCTGGATTTTCAACTGCGAGACTCAGACTTAGCTCGCGTATGTGTGATCCCAGCCTAAATCAGAGTCATAATGCACAAAATAGTTAATAAATAACATTTTCCACATGCCTACTTTACATCAGCACAATTTTTGAAACATTGTTTTGTTAGGAAGTTAAAAGGGTTAACAGTTGACCAGCGATTTTTCATTTTTACAACAATATTTGCAAATCCATTATTTTTAGGGACCACCTCACATTTGAAGTGACTTTGAGGGGCCTATGTGACAGAAAATACCAAAAAGTGACACCATTCTAACCACTACACCCATCACGGCAGTCAAAACCACATTCAAGAAGTTTATTAACCCTTCAGGTGCTTCACAGGAATTTTTGGATTGTGGAAGGAAAATATAAACATTTAATTTTATTTCACAAAAATCTACCTAATTTTTTTACTTTCGCAAGTTAAACAAGAGAAAATGGACCATATAATTTGTTGTGCAATTTGTCCTGAGCATGCCGATACCCATATGTGGGGGAAATCTACTGTTTGGGCGCACGGCAGAGCTTGGAAGGGAAGGAGCGCCGTTTCACTTTTTGAATGTAAAATTTGCTGGCATAATTTGCAGACACCATGTCACGTTTGGAGAGCCACTAATATGCTTAACCCCTTCACCCCTGGAGCTTTTTTCATTTTCGTTTTTCGCTCCCCTCCTTCCCAGAGCCATAACTTTTTTATTTTTCTGTCAATATGGCCATGTGAGGGCTTATTTTTATCTTTTGAACGATACCATTGGTTTTACCATGCCGTGTAATAGAAAACTGGAAAAAAATTCCAAGTGCGATGAAATTGCAAAAAAAGTGCAATCTCACACTTGTATTTTGTTTGGCTTTTTTGCTAGGTTCACCAAATGCTAAAACTAATGTGCCATTATGATTCTCCAGGTCATTACGAGTTCATAGACACCAAACATGTCTAGGTTCTCTTTTATCTAAGTGGTTAAAAAAAATTGCGCCATTTTCCGATACTCGTAGCGTTTCCAATTTTTGTGACCTGGGGTCGGGTGAGGGCTTATTTTTTGCGTGCCGAACTGGCGTTTTTAGTAATACCATTTTGGTGCAGATGCGTTCTTTTGATCGCCCGTTATTGCATTTTAATTCAATGTTGCAACAACCAAAATAATTTAATTTTGGCGTTTTGATTTTTTTACTCGCTACGCCATTTAGCGATCAGGTTAATCCTATGTTTTTATTGATAGATCGGGCGATTTTAAACGTGGCAATACCAGATATGTGTATGTTTGATTTTTTTTTTTTATTTTATTTTGATTGAGGCGAAATGGGGGTGATTTGAACTTTTATATATTTTTTATTTTTTTAATATTTTTAAACACTTTTTTTTTTAAATTTTGGCATGCTTCAATAGCCTCCATAGGAGCCTAGAAGCATGCACTACACGATCGCCTCTGCTACATAGAGGTGAAGCACAGATCACCTCTATGTAGCAGAAATGCAGGGTTGCTTTGAACGCCGACCACAGGGTGGCACTCAAAGCAATCTGCCTTCAACAACCATAGAGGTCTCAAGGAGACTTCTCGTTGTTATAGCAATGCAGCGATGACCTCCGATTATGTGACGGGGGTCAGCGCTGCGACTATTTCCAGCCGCGCGGCCGGGAGCGCTAGTGAAATGCCGCTGTCAGCATTTGACGGCGGCATTTAACTAGTTAATGAGCGCGGGCGGATCGCGATTCCGCTCGCGCTCATTGCGCGCACATGTCAGCTGTACAAAACAGCTGACATGTCGCGGCTTTGAGGTGGGCTCCCCACCGGAGCCCACCTCAAAGCGGGGGTTCTGCCAGCTGACGTACTATTCCGTCAGCTGGCAGAAAGGGGTTAAACAGTGGAAATCACCAACAAGTGACACTATTTTGGAAACTAGACCCCTTAGGGAACTTATCTAGACGTGTATTGAGAACCTTGAACCCACAGGTGCTTCACAGAAGTTTGTAACGTAGAGCCGTGAAAATAAAAAAAATCACATTTTTCCCAGATAAATCTTTTTTACCCAACTGTTTTGGTGCACGGCAGGGCTTGGAAGGGAAGGAGCCATGTGACTTTTTGAGTGTAAAATTGTCTGGAATAATTAGACACCATGTCGCGTTTGGAGAGCACCTGATGTGCGTAAACAGTGGAAACCTCCCAGAAGTGACTTCATTTTGGAAACTAGACCCCTTTGGGAACTGATGTAGATGTATATTGAACACCTTGAACCCCCAGGTGCTTCACAGAAGTTTATAATGTTAAGCCGAGAAAATGAAAAAAAAATCAAATTTTTCCCACAAAAATCTTTTTGACCTCCAAATTTTGAATTTTCTCAAGGGTAACAGGAGAAAATGGACCACAAAATTTGTTGTGCAACTTCTCCTGAGTTTACCGATATCCCATATGTCCTCAAAAACTACTTTTGAGCCACAGTTCACAGCTCAGAAGGAAAGAAACGCTATATTATAGTGCAGATTTTGCTGCACTTGTTTGAGGGTGACATGTTACATTGGCAGAGCCCCTGTGGTGCCAACACGGCAGACCTCTCAATGAATTCATCTAGGGGCGCAGTGATCACATTGACACCACAGGTGTGTCACAGACTTTTATACCATTGTTTAGTGAAGAAAAAATCATTTACATCTTTACCAAGATTGTGTGTTTTACATTTTCATCCTGGGAAATGGGTAAAAATGGCCCCAAAATTTGTCCCACAATTTCTACTGAACATGGTAATACCCCATATGTGGCTGCACAATACTACTTAGCCATACGGAGAGACTCGGGAGGGACAGAGCGCTATTTGCCTCCTGGAACTCCTACAATAGTTTGCGGATTCCATATACAGAGCCCCTTAGTGATAGAAAAGCAGAATCCCTCCTCAAGTGACCCCATTTTGAAAATTATAACCCATTGGGAATTTATCTACAGATATAGTGATGATTTTCATTTCATGGGTGTTTTCCAGAAAGAAGCAGCAGTGGATGTTGCTGAGTGAAAATTGCAAACTGCCGATGTAGTGACCAATATAATCCCCCAAAGAAAGACTGCAATAAAAGACAATATTTAAAAATTTTTTTTACTTCATTGAAAATAATACCAAATATTAAAAAATTATTAATATTATTATACAGCTGATCATAGGAGCACATAGAATAATATTGAAAAGCAAGCACAACAATTAATAATACATATACCAATACACCATACGAAAAGATGTGCATAAAGAATGTGGATAATACTCAGAAAACAATGTGAAAAAAAACAAAATATCATACACTATAAATTATATTTATATTTTAATGTCTAGTGTATAAACCTGAATAAGTGACAAACCAAACCACACTACGTAAATAATAATAATTGATGAATGTTGTCAAAAAAGTGCAACACTGCTAATACTAAAGGTTGTAATGGGTGTGTCCCAATAAAAAAGTGCAACAGTGCTAATACTAAAGGTCGTAATGGGTGTGTCCTAAAAAAAGTGCAACAGTGCTAATACTAAAGGTCGTAATGGGTGTGTCCTAATAAAAAAGTGCAACAATGCTAATACTAAAGGTTGTAATGGGTGTGTCCCAATAAAAAAGTGCAACAGTGCTAATACTAAAGGTCGTAATGGGTGTGTCCCAATAAAAAAGTGCAACAATGCTAATACTAAAGGTCGTAATGGATGTGTCCCAATATAAAAGTGCAATGGTGCTGATACTAAAGGTAATGGGTGTGTCCTAATAAAAAAGTGCAACAGTGCTAATACTAAAGGTCGTAATGGGTGTGTCCCAAATAAAAAAGTGCAATGGTGCTAATACTAAAGGTCGTAATGGGTGTGTCCCAAATAAAAAAGTGCAATGGTGCTAATACTAAAGGTCGTAATGGGTGTGTCCCAATAAAAAAGTGCAATGGTGCTAATACTAAAGGTCGTAATGGGTGTGTCCCAATAAAAAAGTGCAACAATGCTAATACTAAAGGTCGTAATGGATGTGTCCCAATATAAAAGTGCAATGGTGCTAATACTAAAGGTCGTAATGGGTGTGTCCCAATAAAAAAGTGCAATGGTGCTGATACTAAAGGTCGTAATGGGTGTGTCCCAATAAAAAAGTGCAATGGTGCTAATACTAAAGGTCGTAATGGATGTGTCCCAATATAAAAGTGCAATGGTGCTAATACTAAAGGTCGTAATGGGTGTGTCCCAATAAAAAAGTGCAATGGTGCTGATACTAAAGGTCGTAATGGGTGTGTCCCAATAAAAAAGTGCAATGGTGCTAATACTAAAGGTCGTAATGGGTGTGTCCTAATAAAAAAGTGCAACAGTGCTAATACTAAAGGTCGTAATGGGTGTGTCCTAATAAAAAAGTGCAACAGTGCTAATACTAAAGGTCGTAATGGGTGTGTCCCAATAAAAAAGTGCAATGGTGCTAATACTAAAGGTCGTAATGGGTGTGTCCCAATATAAAAGTGCACTGGTGCTAATACTAAAGATTATACTGAGTATATCCCAGATAAGAATCGCTTTACAAAGGCAGTAATCTAGAACACTACCATGCAAGAAGTAATGTAAAGTGCTGCAGTGCCAAGAGAATAAATACACATTTCGATAGCAGGTGAATGTGCAAATAAATGAAGGGCTCCTCATACCGATCGTGCTCCTGGTCCCTGCGCGTGTTTCAGCACTTGCCTTCTTCCGGGGCTTATACAAAGTAACAGGGAGGCATGCAGATTTATACAGCAGTGGGCCAATCAGAACTAAGTAATGCACGCAGAGCGATGTAAGAGAACCACCAATCACATGCACCCGGCGTCACCCTGACAACACACAACAAGGCCCGTAACCCCGCCCACATGAATCATGTGAACGGCCGAGAGTGCGTCGCCAAGGAGATAGACGCCAGAGTGAATGCAAACAGCGACAGGGAAAGCCGCGCAAGCGCACCACCACCTGCATGAAACTTAGGTATAACACACATAAAAGACGCATAGAATAAACTGAGAATCAATGCGCCGCCACCTGCATAGAATTGGAATATAACTCAAATGGCGCCAGATCAATGAATAGAGCAATTTATATGAATCTGTTATAAGAATAAATAAACAATTGGACAAAAATAAGATAAATAATAATAAATAAATAATAAACAAATATGTAAAAATGGAAAATAAAAAATTACGAAAAATAAAAATATATAAATAATGAATGAAAAATAGTAATGATAATTATGAATTATGGTAATTAATAATATATGAATAGATATATTAAATAATAAATAGTAAATAAATAATAGATAATACAAAAAATAATACTGAAATGAAGAAAAGTAAATAAATAAATAAAAAAAAATATATATATAAAAATAATAAATAAATGAAAAAATAAATAATAATAAATTATTATAAATTACCAGTAATCACAATTACATCCAGGAATTATACAAATACTTCTTATTTCATATGTGTCAAAGTATATCAAAAAGTGTCCATCAAAGTAAAATCCATCAAAATAAATCCATTCAACACAATAAAAAAGAGCAAAGAATCCGCACCACTGCAGCAAAGGTTCACTGCACCTCACACTCAAACCAGCCACGTGCCGTAAACGCCCCAAGAGGATCGGGTGCTCAATCTGAAAAAAGTGTGCAAAAAAATTCCAATGAAATAAGAAAACTGAGAGCACTCACCGTCCTAAAAATCAGTCCTTTATTGAAACGGAAGACTCTTCAGCAGGGGAGAATGTGAATAGTGACAGACGACGGCCGTTTCGCGCTACTGCGCTTCCACAGGTCCTACCTGATTTTTAGGATGGTGAGTGCTCTGTTTTCTTATTTCATTGAAATCCATTCAACAGATCCATCCATTGATATTCAGAATCTTCTTATTATTCTTTCAACTGAAGTTGGTCCCAGAGTGAAGAATACAACAGCCCAATATGCTAAAAAATAAATAAAATAAATCAATATGTGATATATTATAAAATCTAAAATATGCATACATCATAACAATAAAAAACTATTTTTTTACATTTGATGATCAGAGAAATGGTGAATAACTTAAAGTCTCATTGAGACCCAGAGGTTGCAGTGTATGGAGAGTCCAAATCCACCTAGTTTCTTTTGAGCGAGTCTGCAGCTAATATTGCCACCATGTAGATCTGTAATAATTCTATCAATACCAATTACCCGGGGGCCAGTTGTATCACAGTCATGATAGATCTTAAAATGTCAGGTTCTGTTTTATTTTTCTTATGTCTTTAATGTGGGATTCTTGCAGGAAAGTTCTGGTGAAACGACAAAGGGATTTGTAAAACCCACGTCAGTGTCAGTGACCGGTAAGATCGGCGTATAAATCTTATTTCACTCATTGGAGGGTCACAAAAATGACTTCTTTGCAACCATTTTTATTAACGTTCCTTCTCTTTTCCAAGAATATTTAGGTGAAGGGCCTTGTAGAGGGGTGTGATCTGTAAAACCGGGTGTGGCATGAAAAAGGGTTTATATCATGGGACCTTTCCGTGTGTTATTTTCTTCCACGTCCATTTTACTTTATCATCTCAGTAAAGCTAGGGCTACACAGCGGCCTTGGCTGTGACATAAGTTACGCAACCAAAGATTGTGATGTGTATATGCTACAATAATCAGGGTCCCGTTGGACCTCTGGGTACAATGACCACGATAAGCAAGTCAGTAAAAAATCCACCTGGGTCTGATTTTTCATAATTTGCTTATGGCGCTCGCGGTACCCTACGGGGCACAGTTCAACCCCATTTTGTTTGTATTGTGCCGTGATGCATAACTATCTTTGGCTACAAGTCAAGTGTTGAAGCCGAAGTCGCTTGTAGCTATTGCCGTAACTTTATTGTTTTATTTAGTAAAATTTACAAGGTTTTGTTTCTTTTTCCAGTTGAAGACGGGATAAGAGGCTTCCAGGGATATCCCCACCTATCCTCAGGTTATGAAGTAGAAGATGGCAATATCATACAAGTCCCATCAATAACGACTGATGCACCGGCAGATCTTCATTGCAAAGGTATGTTCTCTGACATCACTGATCACTGGATGCCTTCAACTGATCAATCGCTGATGGGCAAACAAAGAACTGGAGAGAGATGGAAACATTTTAGAAATAAATCTAATCTTACGAATAATGACAGATGTGCGGCCATTCCCCTGTTCAGAATGTGGGAAATGTTTCGCCAAGGAATTTCAACTTAAGAAACATAAAAAAACTCACACAGGGGAGAGATGCCGTATTCATGTCCTGAATGTGGGAGGTGTTTTAGTGAGAAATCCCGCGCCATAGACCATCTAAGAGTACACACAGGGGAGAAGCCATTTTCATGCTCGGAATGTGGGAAATGTTTTAGCCGGAAATCTTATCTTGTGACTCATCTAAAAATCCACATCGGAGAGAAGCCGTTTTTATGTACAGAGTGTGGGAAACGTTTTATTCACAAGTCACATATTTTAGTCCATCTCAGAAGTCACTCGGGGGAGAAACCGTTTTCATGTCCTGAATGTGGGAAATGTTTTAGTAATAGATCATATAAACATAAGGATGAATGACCTCGGGGAGATCAAAACATCCAACACCGCGGAGACACCATCACGTGTTTCTCAACGCAGTGATCCAGAACACTGCCCCCATCCCTAAAGGGAAATATGCAAATGCATGTAGAAAAGCCGTGGAGACACCATCACGTGTTTCTCAACGCAAGCAATGAATAGCCAGGTCTTTCACCAGGAAGGAACAACCACGGGAAGGGCAGCATCCAATAAAGGAAAACCACCTATGCCAAAACATGGTATCCATCCACAGACAGCTGTTTCGGGGTATTTGCCCCTCATCAGTGTGGAGTAGGAAACTGGCTATTAGGAGCAGTGCCTAGGTGGTTTTCCTTTATTGGATGCTGCCCTTCCCGTGGTTGTTCCTTCCCGGTGAAAGACCTGGCTATTCATTGCTTGCGTTGAGAAACACGTGATGGTGTCTCCGCGGCTTTTCTACATGCATTAGTAATAGATCACACATTTTGGGACATCTAAGAAGTCACACAGGGGAGAAGCCATTTTTGTGCTCAGAATCTGGGAAATGTTTCGCCAAAAAGTTTAATCTTGATAGACATAAGGGAACTCACAAATTAGAGAAACCATCGTAACCTCTCCGTGGCCATCATTAAGGGGCCTTAATCCTCAGCGCTGATTTTTATGCTAGAAACTAGTGTCCCGAAAGGGCCGAAAATGCAGCGGGCATGAGCTGTATATTATCGTTGACCCCCTGCTGCACCAGTCACCATCGGTTTTAGCACCAATCGTGTCCGTTTAGTTCACCAGATTCTGTTGCAATCACCACCGTGATATCTAGATGGTTAACAAAGAAAGAGGCCTTTTCTTTTTAACCCTATCAGGTTCCCACGATTGTGGATCCCAGTGGTTGTAATGGCAACCCAAGGTGGAGTAATGGCCTCTGGGTAAGGTGGCAGTGTGAAACAGGCTGTGTCATTGTAAAACGGACAGGTCTCAAGCACTGCAATTCAGAAGTACTGCAAAGTATTAGACATTTAATTTGAAAAATATTCAAGTCGTGAAGTGGTGCTATTTAGTAATGTAAAAACAAGTTTTAATAACATTTTTAAAAAAATGCAAGAAAGTAAAAGAAAATATTAAACACTTTCACCTCAAATAACACCACTGTTATGTAAAAACATAAACAGAAAGACATAAAAACAATTGGTATCACTACACCTAATTATCAAAATTAGAAAAATTCTTACACTGTTAGATTATCTAACAAACGTCATAAAAAAAATAAAAACTCTCCAAAAATGTAACTTTTTTACTATACCGATGTAGAGAGACACAAAGGAAGATACTAGAAACATGAAATGGGGGGTTGCACAACTTCTGAATAGTTAGTGTCACTCTGATTGGTTCATTCCAACTTCATTTCCAACTTCACTTCCATATATGGTATTCAGTCCAGTGTCCAATGTCCAGTGACTTCTTCACATTCCAAAAATTCCTTCCAGTGTGCTGCTGATCAGGAAATAGACTCCATCTTGCTACACCATATCTGAACTGACTTATATAAGGTTTAATAATTGATTTCATTAGCCATTTTCTCCTTCACACCGACACAAGAAAAAAGAAATAAGAAGCTTTTGTATGTTAAAAGAACATCTGTAAAACGCAGGCTTCCTGTGGCTCTTTAAGCAATAAAATAAAAAGTTACAGTTCTCAGAATATGGAGATTATAGTTTGTAAAATATTGTTTTTCGCGTGCAAAAGTAACAAAGGAGAAAAAAACCTATATGTGTGATATCGGTGTAATCGTACAGACCTGAATAATAAAGCTGTCTTACCACAGTTAGTGCACAATGACCGCCATAAAAAAGATCTGGACTTTGTTTTGATTCCAAAAAATTAAAAATGTAAATATAATATTACGTCCCCCAAAATTTTATGGATAAAAACTAGCGATGAGCGAATATACTCGGTACACGAGATTTATGCTGGCTAACACATGTAAATCATTCAGCTGTGGCACTAAAAACTAATTCTCCGAGTACTTACAAATACTCGGAGGACACCCGAGTGTGCTCGGGAAATCTCGAGTACCGAGTATATTCGATCATCACTAATAAAAACTTCATCTTGTCCTGCAAAAACAAAAACTAAGCCCTTATTCAATTATGTCAGGCAAAAAAAAAGTTACAGCTCTTAGAATAGGGCAACAAAAAAAATATTTTTTTTTACTAAAATTTGGTTTAGTATGCAAAAGTAGCAATACATAAAATAAAACCTTACAGAAATCTGTCATCGCTGTAATGGCGCTGACCTGAAGAGTGAAGCCGTCATCAGTCACTTATACCACACGGTGAATGGAGGTAAATAGTTTTTTCCCAAATATCAGAATAAGGCTCGGTTCACATTCTGAGCACTTACCTTAAAGTTTCTGCCTAAAGCCCCCCAAAATGCAACTCAGATTCATTATAACGAGGCAACAGTGGAGTGACTTTGTCTACTCTCTGTTTAATTGGCGTTCATCAACACGACGGACAAAAGTGTGAGCAACCATAGTGTACATGACTAAGAGGAAGGGAAATCACTGGAACAGAAGACAAACGGGAGTCCAAGTGATTCACTCTTCCCTCATTATAGTGAATGGTTGCATCGGGAGTTTAGTTTAGATCACGTTTTTTGGGGACTTGGAATGAAAACCCCGACATAAGGGCTCAGCATAGAGCACAGGATAAATGTGATTCTAAAGAGATCAAAACATGTTTTACACCCCAAAATAGTATCAGCTCATTCCACAAAAAAACAATCCCTCACTCAGGTGCTTCATCTTTCAAAAGTAAAGAGCGGATTGTATCATAAGACTCTGGAAATGTGGCATGGCTCCCCCCCCAAAAAAAATGCGCTAGTGAATCCAAATGCCCCCATCCTTCTGTAACCCAGTGTGCCAAAACCACAGCTACCTTCCATGTTTGTATTACTGTAGCAGGAAGCACTTTACTAAGGCTAGGTTCACATTGCGTTAACAGCTGCCCGTTCAACACATGTGTTAACTGTCTGCTGTTAACGCAAGTGCCGATATGTTGTCGCGCTAGCAGTGACGGACCCGAAAATGCTGCAGCCCGCGTCCTAGGGTCCGTCACTCAATGACCGCACGCCGAAGCTGAACTTTTTGTTGTTTGTTCCTGAGTGGGTGATTCCCCGCAGCAACACGGACTGTGCCATGCATTATGTTTTTGTTTTCCTGTTAGCCCAGGAAGGCCGTGTTTGTTTTGCTAACGCAGCACTGGTTTATGTAGTACCTTTATTAAACCAGTGGAAGATTTAACCCCTAAGTGACCGAGCAAAAGTTTTTTAAATCTGACCAGTGTCACCGTATGTGGTAATGACTCTGGAACGCTTCAACATATCTCATTGATTTTGAGACTGTTTTTTCATGACTTATTGTACTTTATAATAATGGTAAATTGATGTTAATATTTTCTGCGTTTATTTATAAAAAATATCAGAAATGTTACAAAAATTAAAAAAAAAAATCAGGAACTTCTTTTTCTGGCATGAAGCATCTCATTAACTCATAACTTCAAGGCGGCTTTCTCCAACCCAGGTATCATTTTAACAGCGCCAACCTGACAATGTTGACTCTGACGGGATGATGTGGAATATTAGGGGTAGTAGTCCGGTGACTCTGAAGGGATGATGAGGGATATTAGGGGTAGTAGTCCGGTGACTCTGAAGGGATGATGAGGGATATTAGGGGTAGTAGTCCGGTAGCTCTGGCTGAAGGGATGATGTGGGATATTCTGGGTAGTAGTCCGGTGGCTTTGGCTGATGGAATGATGTGGGATATTAGGGGTAGTAGTCCGGTGGCTCTGGTTGACGGGATGATGTGGGATATTAGAGTGAGTGTGGCTATGTGGCATGGGTGGGGCTATACACTCAGCTTTATATATATATATATATATATATATATATATATACTGTATATATAATCTTTATAATTTGTTTTATCTAACCACAGTTAATTTACTATGCCCGGGCAACTCCGGGCTCTTCAGCTAGTAATAAATAATAATAATCCATCATCTGCTGTAAGCACTACAAACTGCTATCTAGAAACTGTTCTAAAATCTACATTCTGGTTCTACCGTTTAACTCATCGCCTGCTCTCCAGTGTATGCTACAGCCTTGGTTCTGTGGCTTCCGGTGTGTTCTACTCTGCATGGTTTATTGACATCCTGCATGACCCGTTGTCCTGGTCGTCATTGATGTGCTGTTGCCCTTGGTCCGTGTGTTTAACCTGGCCGGTGGCTTAGCCCTGTAACGACCAGGGGTATTTCAGTTTTTCCGTTTTCGTATATTGCTCCCCTTCTTGCCAGACCCATAACTTTTTGATTTTTCGGTCAATATGGTCATGTGAGGGCTTGTTTCTTGCAGGACAAGTTATACGTTTGAACAACACCATTGGCTTTAACATATCATGTATTGGAAAACGGGGAAAAAATCAAAGTGTGGTGAAATTGCAAAAAAAGTGCAATTCCACAGTTGTTATTTTTTTACCATGTTCACTAAATGCTAAAGAGTGACCCGCTGTTATGATTCTCCAGGTTATTACTAGTTCATAGACACCAAACATGTCTAGGTTCTTTTTTATCTAAGGCCTCTTTCACACTTGCGTCATTTGGCATCCGTAGCAATCCATCGTTTTGGGAAAAAAAACGATCCTGCAAATGTGCTCACAGGATGCGTTTTTTTCCCATAGACTTGTATTAGCGACGGATGGACGGCCACACGTCGCGTCCGTCGTGCAACGGATCTGTCGTGTTTTGGCGGACCGTCGGCACAAAAAAAAGTTCAAGTGAATGTTTTTTTGTCCGTCGCGTCTGCCATTATCTACCGCTCTTGTGCGGCCGAAACTCCGCCCCCTCCTCCCCGGACTTCAGAATGGGCAGCGGATGCGTTGAAAAACTGCATCCGCTGCCCACGTCGTGCACAAATTTCACAACGTGCATCAGTACGTCGGCCCAACGCATAGCGACAGACCCGTACCGACACAAGTGTGAAAGTAGCCTAAATGGTGAAAACATTTTCTAAGTTTGTAAAAAAAAATAAAAATTGCGCTATTTTTGATACCTGTAGCGTCTCCATTTTTCGTGATATTGTGATCAGATCGCCTGTATGTAGCAGAGTTCCCACTTGGTATGAGCGCCGACCACCGGGCGGCACTCATAACAATCCGGTAGTGACAACCATGGAGGTCTACTGGAGACCTCTGCTTGTCATGCCAATCCATCAACAACCCACAGTCATATGACACGGGCACCGATGGAAGGGATTTCCGGTGCACTTGCCAGAAAACCCATGTTAAATACTTTTGTCAGAGCTTGACTGCAGCATTTAACTAGTTAACAGCTGTGGGTGGATTGCGATTCTACTCACGGCTGTTAGAGGCATATGTCAGCTGTTCAAAACAGCTGACATGTGCCAGAAAAGATGTGGGCCCTGCTCCGGAGCCCACATCAACAGGAGGGATTCTGACGTGGACGTACTATTACGTCCGATGTCGGTAAGGGGATAATGACAAATGTCATGGATCTGCCATCAATGTCTATAGTTGGAAGAAAATCATAGCTGTGTAATATTCATACAGATCAGTATATACATTAATTTATAAGGCGTATACTGCATATAGAGAGCAAGAAACCTGCGAATTACAGCTGGGCACAAGCTTAGGTCAAATACATGAAAGTAATATAACACTATAATACTGCACCCCTGTATATACCCCCCGGTGTTCCTCACCTCCTATACTAAATATTCTGTGATTATACATAATAGACTCAGATACGCCGCTGAGACCCACGGCTCAGATACATGGCTGTGATACACGGGTCAGACATACGACACAAATACATAGCTGCTAGATATTAATTGAATTCTTTATTGGCTTCATACAAGATATCACATGTAGACATTCCCACCATGATGATGATGATGATGATGGGTCCTGGACTCACAGAGAGTCGTCCGTCAATGCTCAGGAGAGGAAAAACCCCCAGTGGAGGAAACCTCTAGGGAACCATGCATGACGTGCCCTTCCCTAGGGCGGTGCTGGATCATAGACTCTACATGCCGTTTATAGACATGGAGTCACTTCTGGGCCTTTTTGGGAAATCCGCTGATCCTGCCGTTCTGCAGGCAGGATATTAGATGAGTCCTCATCTTCTGATGCTGGAACTCAGCTGTGGGTTCACCACCATCTGCCATAAGTTCGTAGGCAAATGCTATAGCATATAAGCCACAGTCGTAGCTGTTCTTCTGCTGAGCCACATTGATAAACCTCAGATTTTCAAGGGGATTGTTGACCACTGCACTGTACATGTTGATAATCTGCTGACTGATGGATGGAGACAGATTCCTGGACTTCGAGCTGTCGGCCACAAAGATTTGGCCATTTTTATAGCAGGTTGTCAGCCAGTGCTCCCTCTCCTGATCATAGTGGATTTGTACAGCATTCTGCAGTATGCCGTACCCTGGTACCATAAGAGCGCAGGGGGGCTGCAGGCCATCAAAACCCACAAACTGACTCTGCAGCAGGTCCTGGGCCATGATGATGATATCGTCACTCAGGTAGCCTTTCTTCCCTTTGCTCTGCAGGATGGTTAAGAGCTGTGGAGACAGGTTGTTCATCTCCGGGGTTACTTCTCTAAGTTAATCAATAAATCCAAGAAATGTGATGTCACTAGTAGTGCTACAGAATTCAGCTGGGATCTTAGTAATCGACAGGGATCTTCTTGTCAAGACTTCAGCTCTGTAGTCGTTTATCAACCCTAAAATGAGCAATAGATCGGTCAGATTTTATTCTTTTATTTTTAGGCAGGAAATGTTTGTTATAACCTCAGAATACTTACAGTAATATCTGGTGAATTCCCGATGGAAATGAGATTTCTAATCCAAACAAACTTTATACTTGAAGTTTTCAACGCTCCACAAGTAAAACTTTGAGAACCTTCCAGCAGCAGAGAATTATTCCACCTGTAATATAAGGAACAGATGAGTTTTACCATTTTATTTCTCAGTTCTGTGTGTAGAGCCCGGGTCGGACTGGCCATGGGCGTGGGGAGCAGTGAATATTCATTTCTCTTTAGCCGCAGCAGTCGGCTCCGTCCTCCTGTCACCTGCTGCTCCACCTCTGCTGCCACCCAGCGTGCACCGCTTTCAACTGTATCGGCATCATAGGTGCAATAATAGAGGAGAGGGCGTCAGTTGACGCTCCCTGCCTCATCATTCCCCTCTGCCTCTGACACAGCCGGAGCGCGATGACATCACTTCGTACTGTGTGCCGGGCAGATGGCAGTGCAGCTGCTGAGACTGGAGCAGAGTCTGGAACTGCGGGTGAATGAGGAGGAGAGGTGAAGATTATATATATATATATACTAGACTGTGGCCCAATTCTAATGCATCGGGTATTCTAGAATATGCATGTCCCCGTAGTATATGGACAATGATGATTCCAGAATTCGCGGCAGACTGTGCCCGTCGCTGATTGGTCGAGGCAACCTTTATGACATAATCGTCGCCATGGCAACCATTATGACATCTACGTTGATAGGGGGGCTTCATTATACCCTATGAGGGGACTGCATTAAACCCTACAAAGGGGGCTACATTACATTCTAAGGGGACTGCATTATACTCTGAGGGGGCTACATTATACTTTACGCGGAGGCTACATTATATTCTATGCAGGGGCTGCATTATATTATATGAGGGGGCTACATTATATTCTATGGGAGTTTGCATTATACACTGTGAGGGGGCTGCAGTATATTCTATGGGGGGCTGCATTATAGTATTTGAGGGGGCTACATTATATTCTATGAGGGGACTGCATTATCCCCTATGAAGGGGCTGCATTATACTCTATGAGGGGCTGCATTATACTATATGAGGGCTGAATTATATTCTATGAGGGGGCTACATTATATTATATGAGGGGGCTACATTATACTCTATGAGAGGGATGTATTATACTCTATGAGGGGGCTGCATTATATTCTATGAGGGGGCTGCATTATATTCTATGAGAGGGCTACCCCAACCCCTGCTATATCATTAACACATCTACCTTATATTATACCCTGATACAAGTGTGTTCTTGTATTTATTTCTATGTAGTGACATAGTGGGCCCCAAGAATGATTTTCTGTTCTGGGCTCAAGGTGCTCCAGTCCGACGCTGTGTGCAGCGATCGTCCATTCGGTCACCACAAACCTATTAATTCACACAAGTTTTATTTCAGATCTAAACCAAATAATTTTCAGCTTTAGGCCACGTTCACATGCTCAGTATTTGGTCAGTATTTTCCAGCAGTAAGAAATGCTTTAATGGCCATCAGACACCCGACAATCAGCCAACAAGTAGCCGAATGATAGTGGTTAAATTCGGGAGGTTGTCAGGTGCAATTCTGGCCTAACTCAGTGGTCAGTGCCGACAGCCGTGGTCCGGCCTCCTCCACTTATCTAATTAGTGTAAGAAGATGGACCCTGGAGGTGGCAGCTCCTCTGCCATTATACTCACTCTACAGATGTCCGGCTCTGCGGGGTCCTGTGCACGCTGATGTTCTCTTCTCAGCTTATGTAGGTGGTGACTGACGTCCCCTCTGTGGTCCTGGACCAGACAGCCAGGAGCTGACGTCCCCTCTGTGGTCCTGGACCAGACAGCCAGGAGCTGACGTCCCCTCTGTGGTCCTGGACCAGACAGCCAGGAGCTGACGTCCCCTCTGTGGTCCTGGACCAGACAGCCAGGAGCTGACGTCCCCTCTGTGGTCCTGGACCAGACAGAGTCAGGAGGGAGATCTGAAAGGGAGGAGAAAACATTGGAGCCATATTACACAGTGCTATAATCCCTGGTGCAGCCCCCCTGCCCCATACAGGTAGAGCGCTGGCTGCCATTATTATTACTACTATTTATTAATAAAGGAAATCTCCCCTCGTCCCCCTGTAAATTGCTGGACACTGATATTTGCTCCCTGGTTTTCTCGCGGCGATTCCTACTCTTATATCCGGCCACTGAGGACTGGATTTGTTTCATGAATTGTAAATAAAAATATTCACGAAAATGTTTTTTCTGTTGTATTGTGCCGTGATTTGTGCCGGACGAGTTACTCATCAAAACATCGCATGTTCCCCATCATGGTATCAGTAAAAACGACAGCTCAGGGTGCAAAAAATAATCCTTCACCCAACCCCAAATCACGAAAAAAGAAACCGCTACGGGTGCCAGAAAATGGCAACAAACGCAAAAAGTGTTTTCATACAAAATTCAAGAATACATGAAAAAATAATAATAAGAAAGCTTCTAGTTAGAACCTGAAGACCCACCTCTTCCGACAAGCCTACAACCTGCAGTAACCACCGATCGACCAAACCGCTGCATGACCAGCTCTATCCTCACCTACTGTATCCTCACCCATCCCTTGTAGATTGTGAGCCCTCGCGGGCAGGGTCCTCTCTCCTCCTGTACCAGTTGTGACTTGTATTGTTCAAGACTATTGCACTTGTTTTTATTATGTATACCCCTCCTCACATGTAAAACGCCATGGAAAAAATGGCGCTATAACAATAAATAATAATAGTTTCATAAATAACAACACAAAATAGACTTACCTCCAGATGTAGAAGTCCTCAGTCAGTAATCTTCAGGAAAATCCAGAAGTATCCTCTAATACAGTTTCGCTATTCCACAAGTAAATCGCTAATCTCACAAGGAGAAGATCTAGGTACAGTGTTGTCAGGAGACAGACATATACCAAGTCTGAGCCAGTGAGATGGAACCGAGGGTTTTTAAGGTTCCGCTCTATTGTGACATCATCACTCACCTGTGTGACATCACTGCCCGCTTCCATATAAGGTAAGAGATGATGTCACAATGCAGCGGAATAACCAATACTTTTTCTCTCACTATCGGCCTCTTATAAAGCAGCTGATAATGATGGAGGCACAAATAGGGATGAATGAAATAACATCCTGGTGGTTTCCAGGTGTTCGATTACAGCCGGTGGTTACAGAGGTTTGGCTGAGCGTTTCCCATTTCCAGTTCTCATCATATGACATTATAACACATTTACTCTTTTCTGACAGTTTCTTTTATCTTCTCATTCTCTCTATAAAGATACATTGAACTATATAATCTGATGCTCAGGATAAAGTCTTCAAGCATTTGGTGTCATTATTGGATTTTCTCACATTTCCACTGATAGGGGGCAGTGTTCTGGGAATTGTCATCATGTGATTCCAGGCCAACCATCACCAGGACCTCATGTCCTCATACAGTCTATTGGATGGATGATAACATTAGTCAAAGGGGCATTTCCATGATAGAAGTGATGACAGGACATGTGCTAATATGTTTGTAAAACGATCGACAAACACAAATTCGGCACAAATGTGGCACATTCGGATTTGTGATCGGTAATAATTGTGTTGCCACTAAAGTATTTTAAAGTAGATGATAAATAGATAGATAGATAAAAAGCCGGCAATTCATGTGCTGCATACAGTAAAATCACAGAGTGACAGGTTAGAATAGATATACAGTATACACATAGATATATAGATGTCAGTGACACACACAGATATATGTATAAATATTATATAGATAAAAGAAAAGCCGGTAATTCAGCAGCCACGTACTCTAAAATGACACCGGGACCCGACAGTCTAGAAGAGATGGATTACACACATAGATACAGATATATGGGTTATACACACAGTGCGGTGGTGCAGTGGATAGCACAGCAGCCTTGCAGCGCTGGAGTCCTGGGTTCAAGCCCCACTAAGGACAACATCTGCAAAGAGTTTGTATGTTCTCTCCGTGTTTCCATGGGTTTCCTCCGGGTACTCCAGTTTCCTCCCACATTCCAAAGACATACTGATAAGGAATTTAGATTGTAACAGGGACAGTGACGATAATGTGTGCAAACCTGTAAAGCGCTGCGGAATATGTTAGCGCTATATAAAGATATAAAAATATATTTATAAAAAATAAAGATTATTTATTACACAGAATAGATAGATATATAGATGTCAGTGACATATACAATTAGTACAGTGTGTGTGCAGCTTTCTGTACATGTTGTGAGGGGTTGACACACTCCGCTGCTTTCCCAGGTAGACAGAGGAAACGTTCTGGTAGATGATCACCTGCTGGTTTATTGTGGATAGCATAAACCTTGGCGGGTTCAGCAAAATAAACCGAGCCTTGCTGGCATAAAGGTAAAACAAAGAAAACAGCCCATATGAGTCCTTTCCCTGCAGGATTCCCCTGCAGTTGACCCGCACAGTTGGAGTTCCTGCTTCTCCTAAGAGACACTGCCTGATTCTCGTTACCAGGTATATAACATCCCATGTGAGTTCGTCCATGCGGGACATTGGGTACGCGTCAACACTGGACACCTCATTGAGCCTGCAGTAGTCATTACAAAATCGCTACTCGCCATTGGGCTTCGATACGAGGACGATGGGACTTGACCAGCTACTTCTTGATTCCTCTATCACCCCGAGGTCCAGCATTCTCTTCACCTCCTTGCAGATTATCTCCTGGTGTGGTTCGGGGATTCTGTAGGGTTTGAGGTTTACCCTTACATGTGGGTTTACCATTACATTACTGTAATAATTGTATATGTCACTGACATCTCCGGTACCGTTTTTTTCAGGTACCGGAAATATTAGGACTAGTGATGAGCGAGCAGAAAATGCTCGGGTGCTTGTTGCTCGTGTCGAGCAGATTGGAATGCTTGGGTGCTCAACATGAGCAACGAGCCCAATATAAGCCTAGAAAACCTGAGTTTTTTTGCCGTGACACCCCCCCTCCCCCCGGAGGTCTTTTCCAGGAATCAGAAATCTATGGGAACAGTTCTCAAATTACACGGGAACATAATGGGGAAGACCTCTAGAAGCATTTCTGACTCCCAGGTCACTGTTGTGAACAATGTTGTCAGAGTCTTACGCCACTTTTACAGGCGCACATTAAAACATACAAAAATGAAACCAAAATGGATTTTCCTGGGAAATATGTTGAGGTACATCCTTTCCAGGGTAACGACTTGTATATTAGGCAAAATAAATAACCCAAAACAAAAATGTTCCTCCACCACTTGAGCTATGTTCACACGCAGCGTTTTTGATGATTTTTTCATTTTTGCATTCACTGGGAAATGTTATTGTCTCCATAGACAATATGGAGAGGAGTCTGTTGTGAATTCCGCTCTTGGGCTCCCTCTGGTGGCTGTAAGTGGCACTTTTGTGAGTTCTGCTCTTGGGCTCCCTCCGGTGGTTTTGAGTGGAACTGCTGCTCCTTGGATTTAGCAGTCAGCAGCTGCTTCCACTGATCGTCTTTCTGGCTCGGCTATTTATCCTGGCTCTATCCTTCAGCCTGGGCCAGTTGTCAATGGTTCCTGGTTAGATCCACATCTCTGCTTGGATTTCCCTGATATTCTTACCAGTTCAGCAAAGATAAGTCCTTGCTTGTTCTTTTGCTGTCCACATATTGTGGACTTAATCATTCAGCTCTTTCTATGTTTTTTCTTGTCCAGCTTGTCAGTATGGATTTATTCAGTTAAGCTGGAAGCTCTGGAAAGCAGATTTACCCTCCACACCTTTAGTCAGGTGTGGAGATTTTTGTAAACTCTGTGGTGGATTTTATTTCGGATCTTCCTGTTTCCCAGAAGATGTCTGTTATCTGGGTGGGCCAGTTGTACAACCACCGGAGGGAGCCCAAGAGCAGAACTCACAAAAGTGCCACTTACAACCACCGGAGGGAGCCCAAGAGCGGAATTCACAACAGGAGTCTTCTGCTCACTGAGCAGACGCTCAATGGGATAGATGAGGTGGGAATGGTAGGATGGAGCTGCAGGACAGTGAAGTAGCAAGCTGGGTGACAGGAAGCGGGGTAGAGGGAAGA
Source organism: Ranitomeya variabilis (assembly GCF_051348905.1). Lineage (NCBI taxonomy): Eukaryota > Metazoa > Chordata > Amphibia > Anura > Dendrobatidae > Ranitomeya > Ranitomeya variabilis. The sequence continues at coordinate 46,602,728 of NC_135238.1, forward strand.
GTGTCAGGGAGGCTAGTCCTGATCTGGCACACCCCAATAAGTTTGCTAAGTTGGCAGATGAGGGGGGTGCCAGTACAGTGGTAGCACTGCTGCAGCCAGGCATGTCATCTGAAAGCCGGAGGAGTGACTGCTCCAGTAAGGGGGGAAATAGGAGAGCAGGGCAGGCCAGACAGGTACTGGTAGTGGGGGACTCAATTATTAGGGGAACAGATAGGGCAATCTGTCACAAAGACAGGGATCGTTGGACGGTATGCTGCCTACCTGGCGCTCGAGTCCGACACATCGCTGATCGGGTGGACAGATTACTGGGAGAGGCTGGTGAGGACCCAGCGGTCATGGTGCACATTGGCACAAATGACAAAGTTAGAGGTAAGTGGAAGGTCATTAAAGACGATTTCAGGGAATTAGGCTGCAAGCTTAAAGCACGGACCTCCAGCGTGGTATTTTCCAAAGTACTGCCTGTACCACGTGCCACGCCAGAGAGGCAACGGGAGATTAGGGAGGTTAATAAGTGGCTCAAGGATTGGTGTAGGAAGGAGGGGTTTGGGTTCCTACAGAACTGGGCCGACTTCTCAGTTGGCTACAGGCTCTACGCTAGGGACGGGCTGCACCTCACTGGGGAAGGTGCAGCTGTGCTGGGGGAGAAAATGGCTAGAAGGTTGGAGGAGTATTTAAACTAGGGATTGGGGGAGGGTGTTCATTTTATAGGAGGGGAAGATAGTGCAGATAGAGACCTGGGCACAAATAAGGAAGTTGGGGGTGGCATGGAAGGTGGGGTTAGAACAGTTAATAATTTAAGAAAGAATAGAGGTACAGAGAGGAACATCAAGTGCATGTATACTAATGCCAGAAGCTTTGCCAACAACATGGAGAAAGTAGAACTAATGTTGTTGGAGCATAATTATGACATGGTGGGGATATCTGAGACGTGGCTGGATGAGAGCCATGACTGGGCTGTTAAGTTGCAGGGCTATAGTCTGTTCAGAAATGACCGTACATATAAGCGATGGGGTGGGGTGTGTCTGTATGTAAAATTGTCCTTAAAACCCATCCGGTGTGATAATATAGGTGAATCTAATGAAAATGTAGAGTCTCAGTGGGTGGAGATAAGGGGAGGGGGAAAAAATAATAAATTACTGATAGGGGTTTGTTATAAATCTCCAAAAATAATGGAAGCAATGGAGAATATCCTCGTAAAGCAAATAGATGAAGCTGCGACTCAAGGAGAAGTCATTATTATGGGGGACTTCAACTACCCTGAAATAGATTGGGGAACAGAAACCTGCAGTTCCAGTAAAGGTGATCGGGGTCTGACAACTATGAGAGACAATTACCTTTCACAACTGGTTCAGGACCCAACAAGAAGGGGGGCACTGCTAGACCTAATATTAACCAACAGGCCAGACCGCATATCAAATATAAGGGTTGGGGGTCACTTGGGGAATAGTGATCACAAAATAATAAGTTTTCATGTATCCTTTAATAAGATTGGTAGTAGGGGGGTGACAAGGACACTAAACTTCAGGAGGGCAAATTTCCAACGGATAAGAGAGGATCTTGGTGCAATTAACTGTGATGATATCCTGAGTAGTGTTGAGCATTCCGATACCGCAAGTATCGAGTATCGGCCGATATTTGCTGTATCGGAATTCCGATACAGAGATACGATACTTTTGTGGTATTGGGAATCGGAAGTTCCCAGTGTATGGTTCCTAGGGTCTGAAGGAGAGGAAACTCTCCTTCAGGCCCTGGGATCCATATCCATGTAAAAAATAAAGAATTAAAATAAAAAATAGGGATATACTCACCCTCTGACGCGCCCTGGTAGTAACCGGCAGGCTGCTTTGCTTAAAATGAGCGCGTTCAGCACCTTCCATGACGCCACGGCTTCTGATTGGTTGCGTGCCGCTCACGTGACCACCAGGCGACCAATCACAAGCCGTGACGTCATTCTCAGGTCCTAAATTCCTAATTCTAGGAATTTAGGACCTGAGAATGACGTCACGGCTTGTGATTGGTCGCCTGGCGGTCACATGAGCGGCACGCGACCAATCAGAAGCCGTGACGTCATGGAAGGTGCTGAACGCGCTCATTTTAAGCAAAGAAGGCTGCCGGTTACCAGCGGTGATGTCCAGGGGCCTCCGGACAGGTGAGTATATCAATATTTTTTATTTTAATTCTTTATTTTACACAGTAATATGGATCCCAGGGCCTGAAGGAGAGTTTCCTCTCCTTCAGACCCTGGGAACCATCAGGATACTGTCCGATACGTTGGTGTCCCATTGACTTGCATGGGTATCGGAATCGGCGAGATCCGATACTTTGCCGGTATCGGCCGATACTTTCCGATACCGATACTTTCAAGTATCGGACGGTATCGCTCAACACTAATCCTGAGACATAAAAATACACAAAGAAAATGGGAGACGTTTATTAGCATCCTGGATAGGACCTGTGCACAGTATATACCGTATGGGAATAAACATACTAGAAATAGGAGGAAACCAATATGGCTAAATAGAGCTGTAAGGGGCGCAATAAGGGACAAAAAGAAAGCATTTAGAGAATTAAAGGAAGTAGGTAGTGAGGAGGCATTAAATAAATACAGAAAATTAAATAAATTCTGTAAAAAGCAAATCAAGGCAGCAAAGATTGAGACAGAGAGACTCATTGCCAGAGAGAGTAAAAATAATCCCAAAATATTCTTTAACTACATAAATAGTAAGAAACTAAAAAATGAAAGTGTTGGCCCCCTTAAAAATAGTCTGGGGGAAATGGTGGATGAGGATGAGGAAAAAGCCAATATGCTAAATGACTTTTTTCATCAGTATTAACACAAGAAAATCCCATGGCGACAATATGATCAGTGATAACAAAAATTCCCCATTAAATGTCACCTGCTTAACCCAGCAGGAAGTACGGCGGCGTCTAAAAATCACTAAAATGGACAAATCTCCGGGCCCAGATGGGATCCACCCCTGAGTACTGCAGGAACTAAGTACTCTCATTGATAGACCATTATTTTTAATCTTTAAAGACTCCACAATAACAGGGTCTGTACCACAGGACTGGCGTATAGCAAATGTGGTGCCAATATTCAAAAAGGGGACAAAAACTGAACTCGGAAATTATAGGCCAGTAAGCTTCACCTCTACTGTGGGTAAAATCCTGGAGGGCATTCTAAGGCTATGTGCACACTTTGCGGTGTGCTCTGCGGGTTCTCCCACAGCGGAATCGATAAATCTGCAGGGCAAACCCGCTGCGGTTATCCCTGCAGATTTATCGCGGTTTGTTCCGCGGTTTCCGCTGCGGGTTTCCGCCTATACTATTGATGCTGCATGTGCAGCAATATGCAGCATCAATAGTATAATGTTAAAATAAAAAAATTGGCTATACTCACCCTCTCTGACGTCCCGATCTCCTCGGCGCTGCACTCGGCGGTCCGCTTCCAAAGATGCTGTGCCGAGAAGGACCCTTCGTGACGTCACGGTCATGTGACCGCGGCGTCATCACGGTCATGTGACCGCGACGTCACCGCAGGTCCTGTTCGCACATCAACCCAGACCGGACGCCGCGGGCAGCGCTGAGAGGTGAGTATAGCATTATTTTTTATTTTAATTCTTTTTTTTACACCCAAATATGGTTCCCAGGGCCTGGAGGAGAGTCTCCTCTCCTCCACCCTGGGTACCACCCGCACATTATCCGCTTACTTCCTGCAACGTGGGCACAGCCCCATGCGGGAAGTAAGCGGTTCAATGCTTTCCTATGGGTGCAGAATCGCAGCGATTCTGCACAAAGAAGTGACATGCTGCGGGTTGTAAACCGCTGCGTTTCTGCGCGGTTTTTCCCGCAGCATGTGCACTGCGGTTTGCGGTTTCCATAGGGTTTACATGTTAATGTAAACGCTATGGAAACTGCTGCGGACCCGCAGCATCAAAATCGCGGCGGTTCCGTGGTAAAAACCGCAAAGTGTGAACATGGCCTAAGGGATGCTATACTGGAGTATCTGAAGAGGAATAGCCTCATGACCCAGTATCAGCACGGGTTTACTAGGGACCGTTCCTGTCAGACTAATCTGATCAGCTTCTATGAAGAGGTAAGTTCCGGACTGGACCAAGGGAACCCAGTAGATGTAGTGTATATGGACTTTTCAAAAGCTTTTAAAACGGTGCCACACAAAAGGTTGATACATAAAATGAGAATAATGGGGATAGGGGAAAATATGTGTAAGTGGGTTGAGAGCTGGCTCAGGGATAGGAAACAAAGGGTGGTTATTAATGGAGCACACTCGGACTGGGTCGCGGTTAGCAGTGGGGTACCAAAGGGGTCAGTATTGGGCCCTCTTCTTTTTAACATATTTATTAATGACCTTGTAGGGGGCATTCAGAGTAGAATTTCAATATTCGCAGATGACACTAAACTCTGCAGGGTAATCAATACAGGGGAGGACAATTTTATATTACAGGATGATTTATGTAAACTAGAAGCTTGGGATGATAAATGGCAAATGAGCTTTAATGGGGATAAATGTAAGGTCATGCACTTGGGTAGAAGTAATAAGATGTATAACTATGTGCTTAATTCTAAAACTCTGGGCAAAACCGTCAATGAAAAAGACCTGGGTGGATGGGTGGATGACAAACTCATATTCAGTGGCCAGTGTCAGGCAGCTGCTACAAAGGCAAATAAAATAATGGGATGCATTAAAAGAGGCATAGATGCTCATGAGGAGAACATAATTTTACCTCTATACAAGTCACTAGTTCGACCACACTTAGAATACTGTGCACAGTTCTGGTCTCCGGTGTATAAGAAATGCATAGCTGAACTAGAGCGGGTGCAGAGAAGAGCAACCAAGGTTATTAGAGGACTGGGGGGTCTGCAATACCAAGATAGGTTATTACACTTGGGGCTGTTTAGTTTGGAAAAACGAAGACTAAGGGGTGATCTTATGTTAATGTATAAATATATGAGGGGACAGTACAGAGACCTTTCTGATGATCTTTTTAATCATAGACCTGAGACAGGGACAAGGGGGCATCCTCTACGTCTGGAGGAAAGAAGGTTTAAGCATAATAACAGACGCGGATTCTTCCTCTGGATCAACATGTTAGAGCATGTTAGGTTAGGCTATGGGTTGGACTAGATGGACTTAAAGGGAACCTATCACCCCGTTTTTTCGGCATGAGATAAAAATACTGTTAAATAGGGCCTGAGCTGTGCATTACAATAGTGTAGTTTGTGGACCCCGATTCCCCACCTATGCTGCCGAAATACGTTACCAAAGTAGTCGTTTTCGCCTGTCAATCAGGCTGGTCAGGTCGGATGGGCGTGGTGTCTTCCCCCAGATATTGCGTAGTTTTCTGTTGGTGGCGTAGTGGTGTGCGCATGTCCAAGGTCCTGAATCCTGCACAGGGGTGTGAAAATAGCAGCGATGTCCGTTATTCCATTGGTGGTCGGTGGGCGCGGCCATCTTCCTTTGGCCGCGCGTGCGCAGAAGCGGCGCTCTGCTGGCCGCGGCTTCAGGAAAATGGCCACCGCGATATCCATCTGCGCACGCACGGCTTCAGGAAAATGGCCGCGGGATGCCGCGCGTGCGCAGATGGATATCGCGGCGGCCATTTTCCTGAAGCCGCGGCCAGTAGAGCGCCGCGGCCAGCAGAGCGCCGCTTCTGCGCACGTGCGGCCAAAGGAAGATGGCCGCGCCCACCGACCACCAATGGAATAACGGACATCGCTGCTATTTTCACACCCCTGTGCAGGATTCGGGACCTTGGACATGCGCACACCACTACGCCACCAACGGAAAACTACGCAATATCTGGGGGAAGACACCACGCCCATCCGACCTGACCAGCCTGATTGACAGGCGAAAACGACTACTTTGGTAACGTATTTCGGCAGCATAGGTGGGGAATCGGGGTCCACAAACTACACTATTGTAATGCACAGCTCAGGCCCTATTTAACAGTATTTTTATCTCATACCGAAAAAACGGGGTGATAGGTGCCCTTTAAAGTCTTCATTCAACCTTAATAACTATGTAACTATGTAACCTTAGCTGGCCATGTGGTGTGTGACACATCATCAGACACATCCCGTTTCAGTTATGAAGGAGGGACTGTTAAAGGAGGAGGGCCATTAGGCGGACTTTAATCTTCTTAAAGGGACAGCAGTTTGTCCTCCCTATTCTTAGAGAGCCATCAGCTGGCTGGGCTTGGTTGTTCCCATTATTAAACAGTGTGTCTCCTGTACTATTATTGACTGTGCATTGAATGCAAGGCATGACTCAAATTTAGGCGCACCTCAATAGCCCATTGAACAGACGTCCTGGATGGCCAAATGAAACCAAAGTTCCCATTCTTATTTATTTGGTACTGCCATACTGCTTGCCCATGCATTGAATGCAAGGCCTGGTCTGCCCCAAAGTTTATCGCACCCCAAAAACAGTTTGAAGAGACATGGTGGATGGCCACATGAAACCAAAGTTCCCATTATTAGATTTTTTTTACTTTCCTACAGTTTGCCCATGAATTGAATGCAAGGCCTGCTCCAAATTGGGACGCACCCCAGTATCCCAAAAAACAGACGTCCTGGAAGGCCCCATGAAACCAACGTTCCCATTATTAGAAAGTTGGTACTCTCATGCTGTTTGCCTATGCAGTGAATTGCAGTGTTGAGCCTGAAGAACCTGCATTGGAGAATGTCAGTGTAGAGGCTGAAGAACTGGCAGTGGAGAATTGCATTGTTGAAGCTGACAACCAACAAAGTTCACATTATTAGGAAGTGGGTCTCCCATTCTGTTTGCCAATGCATTTAATCCAAGGTCTGGCCTGCACCAAAGTTACAGGAACCACCAAAACAATTTGAAGAGACGTGGTGCATGGCCACATGAAACCAAAGTTCCCATTATTATGATTTCTCTAGTCCCGTACAATTTGCCCATGAAGTGAATGCAAAGCCTGCTCCAAATTTGGATGCACCCCAATAACCCAAAAAACTGACGTCCTGGAAGGCCACATGAAACCAAAGTTCCCATTTTTCTTAATTTGCTACTCCCATAATGTTAGCCTATGCATTGAATGCAAGGCCTGCCCTGCCCCAAAGTTACATGCACCCCAATAACCCTTTGAACCGACGCAGTGGATGGCCACATGACACCAAAGTTCCCATTATTAGGAAGCTGGTACTCCCATACTGTTTGACTATGCAGTGAATTGCAGTGTTAAGCCTGAAGAACCTGCATTGGAGAATTGCAGAGTTGAGGATGAAGACCCAAAAGTGGAGAATTGCATTGTTGAAGCAGCGTAACAAACCCCTGCAGTTCCCATTATTAGGAACTGGGTCTCTCATACTGTTTGGCTATGCAGTGAATGCCAGACCTGCTCCAAATTTGCATGCACCCCAATCCCCCTAGGATGAAACGTGGAGGAGGGCTTCATAAAAAATAATGTGCCCCTGGGGGGTACACATCAACATGCTGTGTAAATATATTTGTTACGGGCATCATAAACACCCTTTAACACAATGTCCAATGAGAAAAAGTATCGTGCCCACACTGCTGCCTTATGCGATCATCTTACGGTGTGCCTTGTAAAGCTGCTCCAGTATAACTACCCACTCATCCATGCAAGGGCACTCCGGGTGCACAGCCAAAAAAGTACATAACAATCCAATGAAAAAAGAAAAGAAAAACTGTGTAAACATTTTTTTTATGGGCATCAAAAACACCCTTTAACACAATAACGTGGCTGTTCCATGACAGACTACGATCACCATGGTGATATAGTGGTGGTGGGTAGGGTTGAGCGAAATGGGTCAGGCATTTTCTGAAGTCGCCGAATTTTGGCAAAGTCGGGTTTCATGAAACCCGACCCGACCCCTGTGTGGGGTCAGCCATGAGGTCGGCGATCTTCTGAATCTGGTATCGGAACTCCGATACCGAGTTCCGATATGTTTGCGATATCGGAAATCGGTATCGGAATCCACATTTAAGTGTAAAATAAAGAATTAAAATAAAAAATATTGATATACTCACCTCTCCGACGCAGCCTGGACCTTACAGCTGGTAACCGGCAGCCTTCTTTGCTTAAAATGAGCGCATTCAGGGCCTTAGATGACGTCACGGCTTGTGATTGGTCGCTTGGCGTTTACATGGGCGGCCGCGGAGTTTCCTCTCCTTCAGACTCTGGGAACCATAGTATCCCATTGCACTGCATTGGGTTTCGTGTTTCGGCTGACCCCAACATTTTTATAGGATCGGCCGATTTCACTCGACCCGACTTTTGAGAAAGTCGGGTTTCGTGAAACCCGACCCGATCCTATAAAAATAAAAGTCGCTCAACCCTAGTGGTGGGTGATGAGGATGAAGAGAAGGAGAATGACAACAGAAAAAAAGTTGAAATCACGAAGTGTACTGTATACCCATGTTTGGGTGTAAAGAGGTGCATGGTAATAGCGTTAACAAAAAAAGACACTGTATTGGAGGTTATGTTTGGCTGATATCGCTCAGTGGTGTACAGAAGTCTGGCACAATCCATCCCTTGTTCATTTTTATAAGAGCCTGTCAGCATTTTCAGTTGACAGGTGGACGCGCTTATCAGTTATAATTCCCCCAGCGGCACTTAATACCCACTCTGACAAAATGCTAGCGGCAGGGCAGGCCAGGACCTCCAAGGCATTCAGAGCCAGTTCATGCCACGTGTCCAGCCTGGATACCCAATAATTATAAGGCATGGAGGTATCACGGAGGACTTTGGTTTGGCCAGCAAGGTACTCCCTCAGCATCTTCCAAAACTTTGCACTTCTTGTGAGAGTACCCCGTGCCTCAGGGCCTATACGATGTGGGGTCTGAGAAAACTCCCAGAGCTTGAGCTGGATTGGAGTTGTCTCTTTCGCCTGTCGTCCTTGGTTGTGCAACGAACTGTGATGTCTGCTGCCAGCGTTTTCAGATGGGAATTTTTTAAATAATTCCGCAACAAGAGCCCTCTGGTCCTGCACCATTTTAGTACAGCTGTCTGACTCTGGAATATGAGATAGAAAGTTTTCTTTGTAGTGTGGGTCTAGAAGTGTCACCAACCAGTAATGACTGTCACCCAAACTTTTGAGAAAGCAAGGGTCACGTGAATGGCAACGTAACATAAACTCAGCCATGTGTGCAAGACTGCTAACAGGCAAGACTTCCGTGTCCTCACCAAGAGGATGACTGAAAATTCTGTCCTCCTCCTTCCTGTCCTCAGGCCATCCATGCTGAACAGACGGTATGACAGCTGTGCTAGTAGTACTATCTATTGCATGAAAGTAGCTCCTGTTCTTCCTCCGCCTCCTCCTCTTCCTCATTGTCACCCTATCCACGTTGAGATGAGATGTGGGTGGGCTGTGTGTATTCACCATGTATGGTTCCTTGCTCCATCTCATCAATCTCCGACTGCAACGCATCTTCTTTGATAGTGAGCAGAGAGCATTTCAGAGCAGAGAGAAGTGGGATGGTGATGCTAATTATTGTATCATCGCCACTCACCATCTTGGTGGAGTCCTCAAAGTTTTGGAGGATGGTACATATGTCTGACATCCATGTCCACTCCTGAGGTCTTATGTGTGGAGTCAAACAAACTGTCAGGTCCATTTCTTACTATTAGCCCGTATAAAAATTTAAAACTTGGGGCTGAAACAACATTTTAGTGGTAAAAATGTAATTAGTCTTTCTTCACTGCCCAAAGTTATTTTAATTCTGTGAGGCACATGTGGTGTCAATATGATCACTGCACCCCTAGATGCATTCATCAAGTGTGTAGTTTGGAAACTTAAATGACTTCATTGGGGTTTCTGCTGTTCTGGCACCTCAGGGGCTCTGCCAATGTGACATGGCACCTGCAAACCATTCTAGTAAGATCTAAACTCCAATATGGCGCTTCTTCCCTTCAGAACTTTGCATTGTGCCGGAAAAGTAGTTTTTGACCACATATGGGGTATCGGCGTACTCAGGACGAGTAACACAACAAATTCCACCATTCATTTTCTCCTATTATTCCTTTTGAAAATTAAAAACTTGTACCAAAAGAAAATTTTAGTGGAAAAAATGTTAACTTTCCATTTACTCAGCCTAATGTTATTCAATTCTGTGAATCAACTGAAGGATAAAAATGCTCACTACACCCCTAGATGAATTCCTCAAGAGTGTTAGTTTCCAAAATGGAGTCACTTGTGGGGTTTCTGCTGTTTTAACCTGTCAGGGGCTCGTCAAATGTGACATGGCAACCGCAATCTATTCCAGCCTAAATTGAGCTCCAGAATTCAGTTGGTGCTCCTTCCTTCCGAGACCTGGCGTGCGCCCAAACAGTAGTTTTCCAACACATACTGGGTATCAGTGTGCTCAGAATAAACTGCACCACAAATTGTATGGTCCATCTTATCCTGTTACCTTTGTGAAAATGAACAATTTGGGGCAAAACCAACACTTTTATGGCATAAGTTAATTTTTTTTCAATTTCGAGCCTCAACATTAGAAAATTCTATGAAGCCCCTCTGGGTTCAAGGTGCTCACACCTCTAAATATGTTCCTTGAGGGGTATAGTTTACAAAATAAGCTGACTTATCGGGAGTTTCCACAGTTTATGCACATAAGGGGCTCTGCAAACACTCTTGATTCCAGCCAATTTTCTGTTCAAAACGTTAAACGGTGCTCCTTCCGTTCCAACCTTTGCCGTGCACCCAAACAGCAGTTTTCCACTACATATGGGGTATTGGCGTACTCAGGAGAAATGATACAGCAAATTCTGGGGTCCATTTTCTCCTGTTGCCCTTGTATAAAAGTAATTTGGGTCAAAACCAACAATTTTATAAAGAAGAATAAAATGTTAATTTTTTTCCTTCTACATTGCTTTAATTCCTGTAAAGCACCTACAGGGTTAATAAACTTCTTGAACGTGATTTTGAGCACTTTGAGTGGTGCAGTTATTAGAACGGTGTCACTTTTGGGCATTTTCTGTCACATAGGCCCCTCAAATTCAATTAAAAATGTGAGGTGGTCCAAGAAAAAGGGCTTTTGTACATTTTGATGGAAAAATGAGAAATCGCTGATCAACCCCTTCTAACTTCCCAACAAAAAAATATGTTTCATAAATGATGCAGATGTAAAATAGACATGTGGGAAATGTTAGTTATTAACTATTTTGTGTGACATATCTCTATGGCTTAAGGGAATAAAACTTGAAAATTGCGAAAAGCTTAGAAACAAATAAAACCTTATACTTTCGCAAAAAAACGTATGCTAAACCTAAACAAAATATAGGCAACGGCCATGGCAGGGAGATAGAAAAAATAACAATATCTGGCAGTGCTGTTAGAAACCTTCAGTATTACCAAACACTAGTCACATTTGGCCTCTTTTACAAATTCTGGCAGTCAGGTTAGCGAGGAGAACGTGAAGGATGTTATGGCGTATGTGTGCTATTGCTCATCTTAAGCACAGCAGGATAATGTAGCCTCTGACAGCGACATCATCAGCTGGAGTCAGCGTTTCTGCCGGGTTTACCTCCTCAGCCATCACATCGTTTAATGTTGTGCAGAGCAAAATGTCCAATCTGTTAATGATACCTGTTTCTTTTCTGTCCCAAAGTCCCCTAGCCAACAGCACCCTGGAGGTTGAGGAACATAATACACCAAAAAAATGTTCTTCTAGTTGAGATTTTGGAAGACATGATCAGTCAGCCTTTATTAGCAAATAGATCAATGGCTGCACTCAACTGTACTTAAGCAAGGAAATGTGCGATACATGAAATGTGAATAGCTTAATGGCTTGTGAAATCTATGAAAAAACACATGAGATGCTTAGCACAAGATTTGGCCAAAAAATGTGAGCCCATCCACCAAACATCAAGGTAATCTCAGATCGGATGGGTACCTGACCTGACTGCCTAGTGTGAACACTTACCTATGGCTAATTACATGGTAAAGCCTGCATTTATAGGAAGGTCAGAACCAACTGTGTTTGGATGTAGTTAAAATCACAGCATGGTGAATGCCCCGCCATAGGTAAGTGTTCACACTAGGCAGTCAAGTCAGGTACCCATCCGATCTGAGATTACCTTGATGTTTGGTGGATGGGCTCACATTTTTTGGCCAAATCTTGTGCTAAGCATCTCATGTGTTTTTCATAGATTTCACAAGCCATTAAGCTATTCACATTTCATGTATCGCACATTTCCTTGCTTAAGTACAGTTGAGTGCAGCCATTGATCTATTTGCTATGTAAGACTTTTTTGGTTATGCACCAGTTCAGACTAGATTGCTGTTCAGTCAGTCAGCCTTTATTGTCAGAAAATGATATGGAGGAGATGGGCATGACAATTTTAATGCCAATCTGTGTTGAAGTGGTAGGGACACTGTCAGTGGTAGTCACACATGGACTCAGGGAGCACCTCCTAGTAGGAACGAGTTGGGAGGGGGGGCGCTGGCCATTTCACACACACATATTCTTCCTCTCCTCTTGATCATCTTTCTCGTAACCAGTCTGCTCCACACACTCCTTCCTCTATCACCAGTGCATTGTCAGTTCTCATTTTATGTGCCCAAGAAACATGCGCTCAATCGTTCAGTTACATGGAAATGGTACTCCCATATGTCCAAGTTCACTACAGTTGGTGCCAGGCCTCCTCTTGAGAAAGAATTGTGTGAACTCAGGCTCTATGGAAGATACATACCCGCCATCATTTATTGATTCCGAGCTTTCATTCACCCCCCACATTCGATCACTGGCTCGCTCTTCTTATTTGCATCTCAAAAACATTTCTAGAATTCGCCCTTTTCTTACTTTCGACTCTGCAAAAACTCTTACTGTTTCTCTTATTCACTCCCGTCTGGACTATTGTAACTCTCTACTAATCGGCCTCCCTCTTACCAAACTCTCCCCGCTCCAATCTGTCCTGAATGCTGCTGCCAGGATCATATTCCTCACCAACCGTTACACCGATGCCTCTACCTTGTGCCAGTCATTACACTGGCTACCCATCCACTCCAGAATCCAGTACAAAACTACTACCCTCATCCACAAAGCACTCCATGGCTCAGCACCACCCTACATCTCCTCTCTTGTCTCAGTCTATCACCCTACCCGTGCCCTCCGCTCCACTAATGACCTCCGGTTAGCATCCTCAATAATCAGAACCTCCCACTCCCGTCTCCAAGACTTTACACGTGCTGCGCCGATTCTTTGGAATGCACTACCTAGGTTAATACGATTAATCCCCAATCCCCACAGTTTTAAGCGTGCCCTAAAAACGCATTTGTTCAGACTAGCCTACCGCCTCAACGCATTAACCTAACTATCCCTGTGTTGCCTATTAAAAATAGAAAAAAAAAAAAAACACATAATCAGGTTCCTTGCATCGTGTTCTCATACACTTTATGCAGTTAATAGCCCTCTGTGTCTGTACTGCTACATACTTAGGCAGTTAACTGGTTCATGCAGCTTTACATGAACACCCGAGCCTTACACTATGGCTGGTCCAAATAACTAAAGCAATTGTTACCATCCACCTCTCGTGTCTCCCCTTTTTCCTCATAGTTTGTAAGCTTGCGAGCAGCAGGGCCCTCATTCCTCCTGGTATCTGTTTTGAACTGTGATTTCTGTTATGCTGTAATGTCTATTGTCTGTACAAGTCCCCTCTATAAGTTGTAAAGCGCTGCGGAATATGTTGGCGCTATATAAATAAAAATTATTATTATTATTATATTGTACCAAAAAGCCTTCCCCACCAGGTTTGAGCACAAACAATTTTTTAGCCCAAATTTATTGTATTTTGTGGAGATAATGTTTTGATACAGCAAACTCATATTTAACCCCTTCCTGACATCAGACGTACTATCCCGTCGAGGTGGGGTGGGCCCCCATGACCGCCGACGGGATAGAACGTCATACGCGATCGGCCGCGCTCCCCCCGTGACCCGGGGGGAGCGCGGCCGATCGCGGCCGGGTGTCAGCTGCATATCGCAGCTGACATCCGGCACTATGTGCCAGGAGCGGTCACGGACCGCCCCCGGCACATTAACCCCCGGCACACCGCGATCAAACATGATCGCGATGTGCCGGCGGTGCAGGGAAGCATCGCGCAGGGAGGGGGCTCCCTGCGGGCTTCCCTGAGACCCCCGGAGCAACGCGATGTGATCGCGTTGCTGCGAGGGTCTTACCTCCCTCCCTGCCTGCTCCAGACCCGGATCCAAGATGGCCGCGGATCCGGGTCCTGCAGGGAGGGAGGTGGCTTCACAGAAGCCTGCTCAGAGCAGGCACTGTGAAGCAGCCTGCACTTCTCGCAGATCGGTGATCTGTCAGAGTGCTATGCAAACTGGCAGATCACCGATCTGTATTGTCCCCCCCTGGGGCAAACTAAAAAAGTAAAAAAAAAAAATTTCCAAATGTGTAAAAAAAAATAAAAAAAAATATTCCAAAATAATGAAAAAAAATATATATATATTTTTCCCATAAATACATTTCTTTATCTAAATATATAAAAAAAAACAATAAAAGTACACATATTTAGTATCGCCGCGTCCGTAACGACCCGACCTATAAAACTGGCCCACTAGTTAACCCCTTCAGTAAACACCATAAGAAAAAAAAAAAAAAACGAGGCAAAAAACAACGCTTTATTATCATACCGCCGAACAAAAAGTGGAATAACACGCGATCAAAAAGACTGATATAAATAACCATGGTACCGCTGAAAGCGTCATCTTGTCCCGCAAATAACGAGTCGCCATACAGCATGATCAGCAAAAAAATAAAAAAGTTATAGTCCTGAGAATAAAGCGATGCAAAAATAATTATTTTTTCAATAAAATAGTTTTTATCGTATAAAAGCGCCAAAACATAAAAAAAGAGATAAATGCGGTATCGCTGTAATCGTACTGACCCGAAGAATAAAACTGCTTTATCAATTTTACCAAACGCGGAACGGTATAAACGCCTCCCCCAAAAGAAATTCATGAATAGCTGGTTTTTGGTCATTCTGCCTCACAAAAATCGGAATAAAAAGCGATCAAAAAATGTGACGTGCCCAAAAATGTTACCAATAAAAACGTCAACTCGTCCCGCAAAAAACAAGACCTCACATGACTGTGGACCAAAATATGGAAAATTTATAGCTCTCAAAATGTGGTAACGCAAAAAATATTTTTTGCAATAAAAAGCGTCTTTCAGTGTGTGACGGCTGCCAATCATAAAAATCCGCTAAAAAACCCGCTATAAAAGTAAATCAAACACCCCTTCATCACCCCCTTAGTTAGGGAAAAATAAAAAAAAAAGTATTTATTTCCATTTTCCCATTAGGGCTAGGGTTGGGGCAAGGGTTGGGGCTAGGGTTAAGGCTACAGTTAGGGTTGGGGCTAAAGTTAGGGTTAGGGTTTGGATTACATTTACGGTTGGGAATAGGGTTGGGATTAGGGTTAGGGGTGTGTCAGGGTTAGAGGTGTGGTTAGGGTTACTGTTGGGATTAGGGTTAGGGGTGTGTTTGGATTAGGGTTTCAGTTATAATTGGGGGGGTTTCCACTGTTTCGGCACATCAGGGGCTCTCCAAACGCAACATGGCGTCCGATCTCAATTCCAGCCAATTCTGCGTTGAAAAAGTAAAACAGTGCTCCTTCCCTTCCGAGCTCTCCCGTGTGCCCAAACAGGGGTTTACCCCAACATATGGGGTATCAGCGTACTCAGGACAAATAGGACAACAACCTTTGGGGTCCAATTTCTCCTGTTACCCCTGGGAAAGTACAAAACTGGGGGCTAAAAAATAATTTTTGTGGGAAAAACAAAGATTTTTTATTTTCACGGCTCTGCGTTATAAACTGTAGTGAAACACTTGGGGGTTCAAAGTTCTTACAACACATCTAGATAAGTTCCTTGGGGGGTCTAGTTTCCAAAATGGGGTCACTTGTGTGGGGCTTCTACTGTTTAAGTACATTAGGGGCTCTGCAAACGCAATGTGACGCCTGCAGACCATTCCATCTAAGTCTGCATTCCAAATGGCGCTCCTTCCCTTCCGAGCCCTCCCATGCATCCAAACGGTGGTTCCCCCCACATATGGGGTATCAGCGCACTCAGGACAAATTGGACAACAACTTTTGGGGTCCAATTTCTCCTGTTACCCTTGGGAAAATACAAAACCGGGGGCTGAAAAATATTTTATGTGGGAAAAATTTTTAGTTTTATTTTTACGGCTCTGCATTATAAACTTCTGTGAAGCCCTTGGTGGGTCAAAGCGCTCACCAAACATCTAGATAAGTTCCTTAGGCGGTCTACCTTCCAACATGGTGTCACTTGTGGGGGGTTTCTACTGTTTAGATACATTAGGGGCTCTGCAAACGCAATGTGACGCCTGCAGACCATTCCATCTAAGTCTGCATTCCAAATGGCGCTCCTTCACTTCCGAGCCCTTCCATGCGTCCAAACGGTGGTTCCCCCCCACATATGGGGTATCAGCGCACTCAGGACAAATTGGACAACAACATTTGGGGTCCAATTTCTCCTGTTACCCTCGGGAAAATACGAAACTGGGGGCTAAAAAATAATTTTTGTGGGAAAAAAATTTTGTTTTATTTTTATGGCTCTGCATTATAAACTTCTGTGAAGCCCTTGGTGGGTCAAAGTTCTCACCACACATCTAGATAAGTTCCTTAGGGGGTCTACTTTCCAACATGGTGTCACTTGTGGGGGGTTTCTACTGTTTAGGTACATTAGGGGCTCTGCAAACGCAATGTGACGCCTGCAGACCATTCCATCTAAGTCTGCATTCCAAATGGCGCTCCTTCCTTTCCGAGCCCTTCCATGCGCCCAAACAGTGGTTCTCCCCACATATGGTGTATCATCGCACTCAGGACAACTTGGACAACAAATTTTGGGGTCCAATTTCTCCTGCTACCCTCGGGAAAATACAAAACTGGGGGCTAAAAAAATAATTTTTGTGGGAAAAAATTTGTTTTATTTTTACGGCTCTGCATTATTAACTTCTGTGAAGCCCTTGGTGGGTCAAAGCGCTCAAAACACATCTAGATAAGTTCCTTAGGGGGTCTACTTTCCAAAATGGTGTCACTTGTGGGGGGTTTCAATGTTTAGGCACATCAGTGGCTCTCCAAACGCAACATGGCGTCCCATCTCAATTCCTGTCAATTTTGCATTGAAAAGTCAAACGGTGCTACTTCCTTTCCGAGCTCTCCCATGCGCCAAAACAGTGGTTTATCCCCACATATGGGGTATCAGCGTACTCAGGACAAATTGTACAACAACTTTTGGGGTCCAATTTCTCCTGCTACCCTTGGAAAAATACAAAACTGGGGGCCAAAAAATAAGTTTTGTGGGAAAAAAAGGATTTTTTATTTTCACGGCTCTGCGTTGTAAACTGTAGTGAAACACTTGGGGGTTTAAAGTTCTCACAACACATCTAGATAAGTTCCTTGGGGGGTCTAGTTTCCGATATGGGGTCACTTGTGGGGGGTTTGTACTATTTGGGTACATCAGGGGCTCTGCAAATGCAACGTGACGCCTGCAGACCAATCCATTTAAGTCTGCATTCCAAATGGCGCTCCTTCCCTTCCGAGCTCTGTCATGCGCCCAAACAGTGGTTCCCCCCCACATATGGGGTATCAGCATACTCAGGACAAATTGGACAACAACTTTTGGGGTCCAATTTATCCTGATACCCTTGTAAAAATACAAAACTGGGGGCTAAAAAATCATTTTTGTGAAAAAAAAAAAGAATTTTTATTTTCACGGCTCTGCGTTATAAACTGTAGTGAAACACTTGGGGGTTCAAAGTTCTCACAACACATCTAGATAAGTTCCTTGGGGGGTCTAGTTTCCAATATGGGGTCACTTGTGGGGGGTTTGTACTGTTTGGGTACATCAGGGGCTCTGCAAATGCAACGTGACGCCTGCAGACCAATCCATTTAAGTCTGCATTCCAAATGGCGCTCCTTCCCTTCTGAGCTCTGTCATGCGCCCAAACAGTGGTTCCCCCCCACATATGGGGTATCAGCATACTCAGGACAAATTGGACAACAACTTTTGAGTTCCAATTTATCCTGATACCCTTGTGAAAATACAAAACTGGGGGCTAAAAAATCATTGTTGTGAAAAAAAAGAATTTTTATTTTTACGGCTCTGCATTATAAACTTCTGTGAAGCACTTGTTGGGTCAAAGTGCTCACCACACATCTAGATAAGTTCCTTAGGGGGTCTACTTTCCAAAATGGTGTCACTTGTGGGGGGTTTCAATGTTTCGGCACATCAGGGGCTCTGCAAACGCAACATGGCATCCCATCTTAATTCCAGTCAATTTTGCATTGAAAAGTCAAATGGCGCTCCTTCCCTTCCGAGCTCTGCCCTGCGCCCAAACAATGGTTTACACCCACATATGGGGTATCAGCGTACTCAGGACAAATTGCACAACAATTTTTGAGGTCCAATTTCTTCTCTTACCCTTGGGAAAATAAAAAATTGGGGGCGAAAAGATCATTTTTGTGAAAAAATATGATTTTTTATTTTTACCGCTCTGCATTATAAACTTCTGTGAAGCACTTGTTGGGTCAAAGTGCTCACCACACATCTAGATAAGTTCCTTAGGGGGTCTACTTTCCAAAATGGTGTCACTTGTGGGGGGTTTCAATGTTTAGGCACATCAGGGGCTCTCCAAATGCAACTTGGCGTCCCATCTCAATTCCAGTCAATTTTGCATTGAAAAGTCAAATGGCGCTCCTTTCCTTCCGAGCTCTGCCATGCGCCCAAACAGTGGATTACCCCCACATATGGGGTATCAGCGTACTCAGGACAAATTGAACAACAAATTTTGGGGTCTATTTTCTCCTGTTACCCTTGGTAAAATAAAACAAATTGGATCTGAAATAAATTTTGTGTGAAAAAAAGTTAAATGTTCATTTTTATTTAAACATTCCAAAAATTCCTGTGAAACACCTGAAGGGTTAATAAACTTCTTGAAAGTGGTTTTGATTACCTTGAGGGGTGCAGTTTTTAGAATGGTGTCACACTTGGGTATTTTCTATCATATAGACCCCTCAAAATGACTTCAAATGAGATGTGGTCCCTAAAAAAAAATGGTGTTGTAAAAATGAGAAATTGCTGGTCAACTTTTAACCCTTATAACTCCGTCACAAAAAAAAATTTTGGTTCCAAAATTGTGCTGATGTAAAGTAGACATGTGGGAAATGTTACTTATTAAGTATTTTGCATGACATATGTCTGTGATTTAAGGGCATAAAAATTAAAAGTTGGAAAATTGCAAAATTTTCAAAATTTTCGCCAAATATTTGTTTTTTTCACAAATAAACTCAAGTTATATCGAAGAAATTTTACCACTATCATGAAATACAATATGTCACGAGAAAACAATGTCAGAATCGCCAAGATCCGTTGAAGCGTTCCAGAGTTATAACCTCATAAAGGGACAGTGGTCAGAATTGTAAAAATTGGCCCGGTCATTAACGTGCAAACCACCCTTGGGGGTGAAGGGGTTAAAAAAAACCATTGGGGTGAAATTAAATGTTATGGTGACTGCGTCTGAGTTGAATTTTCATGCCACTTGGTGTGACCTCACACTGTTGGACTTGGAGTTCTCCTCTAATCTCTTTCAAAGTTCTGGGTTTTGTGGTTCCCCTTTGTATTATCCATCTCTTCAATTTGTGACCTTATTCCTCGTGTGGCTGCCTCCAGGGAAGACGGCTACAGCCCCAGAGACTTCACACTTCTGGATATGTGCAGCTGTAGTAACAGGAACATCCGGCTGTAGGAGACATCATATAGCCTTCACCTGAGACTTGTTTGTCTATAATGTTTTCCTAATCTCCTGAGACCACTCTCTTCTTAGCTTTCTTTGCCCCATGTTCTGTGTGGTAAACGCCATGACAACAAACAGCACAGTGACTACTTTTTACCCTGTAAATAGGCGACTGACTGATTACAAGTCTGCAGACACTTGTGATAACTACAGGACGCTGTGTAGTTTCACTTCTCCACATGGTCAAATTAATTTCAATCTTTTCTAGAGGAACCATCATTTTATTCCAGGTCATTTTTAATAGTTTTGTTTTCTTGAAAAGAGGCCTTTCATCAGTTTTTTATGTTGAATTGGACAAGCCATGTAATATGCGGAGCATATTTCTTTATAATTTTTATTTCGTCTCTCTGTTGTGAAGATACCAGCTATGAAATATTTGGCACCTAATGAGTTAACTTTAGTTAAATCCAAGTGAGTGTTATCAGACAGTTTTCACTAGGCGCAGTTACTTCTTCTCCCTGTGTAACGCTGACCAATCATATGCAGTTAGTAACATAGAACTGCAGGACGCGTGATGATGCCTGCATACGATTGATCAGTGTCATACTAGGAAAAGAAGTAAACGCACCACTGAAAACTATCTGAAAAAAAAAATTTGGTTTAACAGCGTGGTTGTTGAATCCTGGATCCCAACTCAAGCAGGTTTCTCCCAGCAGGTCATTTCCACCATGATCAGTGCTCGCAAGATGTCTTCCGCTCGCATCTTCCACAGCACCTGGAAAGCCTTCTTCTCTTGGTGCAGACTCCGCGGTCGTTCCCCTCTCGTTTTCTCCATTCCCTTCATTCTGGAATTTCTCCAGTCCGGCTTGGATTCCGGCCTGGCCCTCAGTTCCCTCAAGGGCCAGATTTCAGCGCTGTCGGTGTTGTTCCAGCATAAGATTGCTACTAACTCGCAAGTCAGGACCTTCATTCAAGGGGTCTCCCACGTGGTTCCCCCCTACAGAATGCCACTAGAGACCTGCGATCTCAACTTGGTCCTAAGCGTCCTTCAGGAACCTCCGTTTGAACCTCTGCAAGACGTCCCACTATCTCTTGGAAGGTGGCCTTCCTTGTGGCGATAACGTCTATCAGGTGCGTCTCGGAGTTGGCCGCACTTTCCTGCCGGGCGCCCTTCCTTTCCTTCCACCAGGACAAAGTAGTCTTACGCTCATCTCCCGCTTTTCTCCCTAAAGTGGTGTCATCTTTTCACCTCAATGAAGATATTATTCTTCCCTCCTTTTGCCCACAGCCAAAACATAGGGTCGAAAAGGCCCTTCACACTTTGGACGTGGTACGGGCTCTCAGGAGGTACGTCTCTACGACTGCCTCTTTCCGTAAATCGGATTCCCTCTTTATCCTCCATGAGGGTCACAGGAAGGGTTCAGCCACGTCTAAGGCTACGATAGCCAGATGGATCCGATCGGCTATCCAAAGAAGCTTATCGGGTCAGGGGCAGGCCCATCCCGGCGGGGGTTAGAGCTCACTCTACTCGGTCAGTTGGTGCTTCCTGGGCCATTCGGCACCAGGCGTCGGCGGAGCAGGTTTGCAAGGCCGCAACATGGTCTAGCCTGCATACTTTCACAAAGCACTACAACGTCCACACTCATTCTTCCGCGGATGCGGCCCTTGGCAGACGTATTCTGCAGGCGGCCGTTGTGCATTTATAGGTCAGATGGTACACAGTTATTTGGTTGTATTGTTACCCACCCAGGGACTGCTTTAGGACGTCCCATGGTCCTGTGTCCCCCAATGTGGCGAAGGAGAAATAGGGATTTTTGTGTGTACTCGCCGTAAAATCCTTTTCTCCGAGCCACTCATTGGGGGACACAGCACCCACCCCGTTAGCCTTACGGCTCGTTACCTTTTTGGTTCTTGAATTTTTCTCACATGTTATACTCTAATGTTATGTAGTATATTGATATTAATCTCCTCCTGCTTTTGCACTGAACTGGGTCTCTGGAAGCCAGAGGGTGTATATTGCAGGGGAGGAGCTAACCTTTTTTGTCTCAACTTAGTGTCAGCCTCCTAGTGACAGCAGCATAACACCCATGGTCCTGTGTCCCCCAATGAGTGGCTCGGAGAAAAGGATTTTACGGTGAGTACACAAAAATCCCTATTTTTTTATTGATAGATCGGGCGACTCTGAATGTGGCGACACCAAATGTGTGTAGATTTGATTTATTTTTTTTTAATTGATGTATTTTGAATGGGGCGAAAGGGGGCGATTTAAATATATATATATATATATATATATATATATATATATATATATATATATGTATATATTTTTATTTTTTTCATATATTTTTTTAACTTTCTTTTTACTTTTGCCATGCTTCAATAGCCTCCATGGGAGGCTAGAAGCAGGCACAGCGCGATCGCCTCTGCTACATAGCAGCGATCTGCTGTTCGCTGCGATGTAGCAGAAAATCAGGTATGCTGTGAGCGCCGACCACAGGGTGGTGCTCACAGCTGCTGGGGATCAGTAACCATAGAGGTCTCAAGGACCTCTGGTTACCATTCTGCAGCATTGCCGACCTCCGATCATGTGACGGGGGTCGGCGATGCCATCATTTCCGGCCGCCCGGCCGGATGTGGTAGTTAAATGCCGCTGTCTGCGTTTGACAGCGGCATTTAACTAGTTAATAGGTGCGGGCAGATCGCAATTCTGCCCGCGCCTATTACGGGCACATGTCAGCTGTTCAAAACAGCTGACATGTCCCGGCTTTGATGCGGGCTAACCGCTGGTGCCCGCATCAAAGCGGGGCTTCTGACCTCGGACGTACTATCCCGCCGAGGTCAGAAAGGGGTTAAAAACGTCAGCTCGGCACACAAAAAATAAGCCTTCAGCCAACCTGAGATAACGAAAAATGGAGACGCTACGGGTATCGGAAAATGGCGCAATTTTTTATTTTTTTATTAAAGTTTTGAATTTTTTTTTACACCACTTAGATAAAAAATAACCTAGACATGTTAGGTGTCTATGAACTCGTAATGACCTGGAGAATCATAATAGCAGGTTAGTTTTAGCATTTAGTGTAGCTAGCAAAAAAGCCAATCAAAAAACCAAGTGTAAGATTGCACTTTTTTTTGCAATTTCACCGCACTTGGAATTTTTTTTCCCGTCTTCTAGTACAAGACATGGTAAAACCAATAGTGTCGTTCAAAAGTACAACTCGTCCCGCAAAAAAATAAGCCCTCACATGACCATATTGATGGAAAAATAAAAGTTGGCTCTGGGAAGGAGGGGAGCGAAAAACGAAAAAGGGCCGCGGCGGGAAGGGGTTAATCTTCAGGTCGGTCCTGGCCTTTTAATGCCATCCCAATGTTGTCAGATGTGGGTGTACGGAGCGGCCTCAGTAGCTGCGCCTGCTCCATACCCGGCAGATGCTGGTTATACAGCGGGGACTGGAGTCGGATCTGATCGCTGTTTAACACCGTACATGCTGCAGACAATCGCTGACCAGCATTTGAGCTGCACGTTCCTGACTGGGGGCGTCCAGGTGCAGAGCGGCCCCTCCGTGACACGGCTGCAGGGAGGCACTAGACGCCGTGTCCGCACCTCTGGGCTTTATAGGAGGCCGTGACGTTTGCTCTATACGGCAATACTGACAAGTTCTGGTCTCCGATGAAGAATATTAAGCAAAAAGCCACAATAGAAATCTACATTAAAAAAACATAAAATCTCTAACCTTCTGATCTGACCGCCTTTCCCGTCATTAACGATGAACACTAAAAAAATCCTATTTGTTATCGCCACATCCAGGAAAGTCCGATCTGTGAAAATCTAAAGTGATTAATTTCCTGCGTTAAAGTCTGTAAAGCAAAAAGAAGAAAAATCCAGAATTAATTGTCGTCTGTTCCCCAAAATGATAAACCCTCAGTCACATCTTCCAGTGGTTCCCACATCCCCTCGCCCACTGCTGGGATCACACACGTCCTCCACCTGCAGAGCTGACAGCGCCTGTTCTCTCCCCCCAGACTCCTGAAGATCATGGACATGAAGCAGATAGGACGCAACTACTACAACCCGAGCGACGCCACCGAAGTCCGAGCCCACCGGTAACCAGCAGAGCAGGGTTTACATGGGACTGACCATGCTGTACCCATGGGAGCATGTAATGTATGTACACAGTGACTGCACCAGCAGAATAGTGAGTGCAGCTCTGGGGTATAATACAGGATGTAACTCAGGATCAGTGATGTAATGTATGTACACAGTGACTACAGCAGAATAGTGAGGGCAGCTCTGGTGTATGTATGTACACAGTGACTGCACCAGCAGAATAGTGAGTGCAGCTCTGGGGTATAATACAGGAGGTAACTCAGGATCAGTAATGTAATGTATGTACACAGTGACTGCACCAGCAGAATAGTGAGTGTAGCTCTGGGGTATAATACAGGATGTAACTCGGGATCAGTAATGTAATGTATGTACACGGTGACTGCACCAGCAGAATAGTGAGTGCAGCTCTGGAGGATAAGTAATGTATGTAGGCACAGAATCCTCCTGCTCTTTGCTGGCTCCCTGCTGTTGCCTGTAGGTGTCTGTACACACTGATGCTGTTACTTTTCTCCTCCATCTTCACCCTCCGTCCTGTCTCCTCTCCCATCAGACTCTCCATCTGGCCGGGGTTTTCCACCTCCATCCTCCAGTATGAGTCCAGCATCAAGTTGAGCATTGATGTCAGCCATAAAGTCCTCAGGAACGAGACTGTGCACGACATCATGAGCAGCCTGTACTCCTCGTGTGGCCCTCAGAGGTTCCAGGACGCCTGCTGCAAGGAGCTGATCGGACAGATCGTCCTCACCAAGTAAGGCCTCTTTCACACTTCCGTCTTTTCTCTCCCGTCGAAATCCGTTGATTTTTGAAAAAATACAGGATCCAGCAAATTTTTCTACTGGATCCTGTTTTTTCCCATAGATTTGTATTAGCGACGAATTGTGATGGATGGCCATCCGTTTCATCCGTCGTGCACTCGATCCGTCGGTAAATCGTTGTCCGTTGAGCGGAGAAAACATTCAGAGGAACGTTTTTTCTGCACGTCGTAATATCAGGTCCTGCACTGTCCGGCGTTGGCTATAATGGAAGCCTATGGGTGCAGGATCCGTCACTGACTGTGAAAAGCAGGAATCCAGCGACGGTGCCGTCTTTTGAAACTGAGCATGCGCGGAAGAATTTCCAGTCAGGGAAATTCTCTCTCTCTCTCTCTCGTTCACTCTCTTTCTTTTTATTATTGATGCTGCCTATGCAGAGGTCATTGCACGCAAGGCATTATTGGGAACGCCAGCTGCCGGGAGCATCGCAAGCATCCTTAACGCTGCGTGGGATGCCGGAAGGTGAGAATATTACGATTTTTTTTTTCCCCCAATTTATTTTTAATTATTTTTAACCTAGGTTTTGTTTATGCGTTTTTTGCAGCGGAAAACCGCTGCGAAGACGCATACACAACAAGTGCGCATAGCCTCGACTGGTCCGTCAGGAAAAACAGGCCCAGTGCACCCGTTATATACAATCTGCACAGGATCCGTCATTTCAACATATTGACGGATCCTGTGCAGATTGCAAAAACGGAAGCATGAAAGAAGCCTAAGAGCCGCCATGTGCCTCGTACTCGGCCGCTCTGTTGGCACCGGCGCCTCTAGAAGGAAATGGATCACCTGGGTACATTCTATTCCTTCACTTTTGGAACCAAATTTATGTAATTGACTCTTAATGATCAGCAGTTTTCATTTGTGTTTAATTTTTCTTCTCAAAGATCCATAACTTTTTATTTTTTTATTTTTTTTACTTTCACTATCGCCATATTACATCTTGTTGTTTTGCGGGACGAGTTGTAGTTTTTAATTACACCATTAATTTTACACTATAATATGCTGAAAAACAAAGTGTCATGACTTTAAAAAAAAAAAAATTCTGCGTTTTTTTTTTTCTTATTGATGGTGTTCGTCGTATTAAAAAAATGACCCAATAACATTCTCCTTATTTGTACAGCTACAGCAATGCTAAACTTGTCTTTTTTAAGTAGGTAAAAAAAATATTTGAACTTTGTTTAAAAAAATAAAATTAAATTGACCATTTTCTGAGTCCTTTAATTTTTTTTTTCTTCTATCCATGGAGCGGTGTGAGTCTTTGATTTTTGTGTGGCGAGCTGTAGTTTTTGTCGATGCCACTTTGAGGTACATACAATGGTTTCTTCACATATTGTATTTTTAGGAAACTTGGATCTACTAAAAATCAGCAGTTCTGCCATTATTTTCTTTTACTTTACAGCGTTAAATCATTTTATTTTTTTTATTCCTTCTTTTGTTACTGGTGATGATACTGAATATGATCTTATTTTATTTTTTAAAATTCTGTATTTTTGACCTAAGAAAACGTGATCATATTAGATTTTTTTTTTTAAGAATATTTTTAATATATATATATATATATATTATTTTTAATTTCTGCTAAAGAGCGTGAAATTGCGATTTGTTTGATGACTTATTCTTTACTGAATTCTTAATTTCACTGATCAACGCTGCTTTTTGTGCAGGTACAACAATAAAACCTACCGTATAGACGAGATCGCCTGGAACATGACTCCAGCGTCCACCTTCAAGAAGGCAGACGGAAGCGAGATCAGCTTTGTGGACTACTATAAGAACGTAAGACCTGCTGGGAATAATGAGAACTGGGAGCCTTGAGTGCGAAACCTCAGGAAACCTGTTTTGGTTTTTTTTCTTTTTTAATTTCGTTGTTAAATATAATTGAGAAAAAAATTCTTTAAAAAAACCCTTGGATTGTCCACCACTCGTATTGCTGATTTATCCTTGGAGTTGGTGGACACCTGACACCAACAACGATTTGCTGTTTTCAGCTCCTGTTGCGACTGTGTACAAAGAAAGATTTTGGATACTTGTCGTAAAATCTGTTTCTTGGAACCTTCTTTTGGGGACACAGGAAACCATGAGTGTAAGCTGCTGACACTGTGCAGAATAAAGCTTACTCCTCCCCAGCAGTATATACCCACCATCTGGGAGAGAACCAACCAGTTTGGGAGAAAACTGGGGAAAGGGGTTAAAGTAGATTACCCTAAATGTAACCCACAATGGCTCAAACAGGGAGCGGGTGTCGTGTCCCCCAATGAAGGCTCAGAGAAAAAGATTTTACGGAAAGTACCCAAAATCTTCTTTTCTCTATTGCGTCATTGGGGGACACTGTAAACCATAGGATATCATAAAGCAGTCCTTAGTGTGGGAAGAGAGACAGGTACTCAAAAATGTAAGGTTGGTCCACTGCTGCAGGAGGGACGTCCCTAATCCAGATTGGTGATCGCTAAAGAATAGACGAGAACCGTGTAGCACTAGGAGAAGGTGTGGACTGAAGACGAAGAAGCGATCTAACAGCCCGTGAAACTCCCACTGTTGTGATCCTAAGTGGAATAGGTCTTTACCTCACTCTGTTCCTGGCAAGATCCTGATTGAAAATAGACGATGGGAGGAAAAAAGTATGAAATGCCTAGAGAAGGAAGGGAGGTAACGGCTTTACAAGGAAGGAGTGCAACCAGGCTCAGGACCCTTTGCAACCAGACATATAATAATAATTTTATTTTAATATAGCGCTAACATATTCCGCAGCGCTTTACAGTTTACACACCGTTTCATCGCTGTCCCCGATGGGGCTCACAATCTAAATTCCCTATCAGTATGTCTTTGGAATGTGGGAGGAAACCAGAGAACCCGGAGGAAACCCACGCAAACAGGGAGAGAACATACAAACTCCTTGCAGATGTTGTCCTTGGTGGGATTGAATCCAGAACCCCAGTGCTGCAAGGCTGCAGTGCTAACCACTGACCCACCGTGCTGCTCTGGCGGGAAAACGGTGGACGCCTTGCTATGATTTAGTTAAACACCCTGGTTGGAGAGACCCAGCGGCCTTATAGTCTGCTGCCTCTGTGTCCTGATGCAAACTAAGGGGCTGAGAAATCTGGAGGATGAAGAAGGGCCCATGAGATGAGCAGGACTGAGAAAAGGAACATTGAGTTCAGTTGAAAGAACACCAGATTGTCTTGTTTAGTGTTCCGCTCTGGATATAAGTCACGGCTCATGCGGATAAGGTGGACCCTGAACTTCGAAGGGTTGGTCGAAGGGAAGATTCTTGGTCTTTAAAAGTGTCCCTGGGCTGTAAGCTCCTCGTATACAGCTCTGCAAGCTGAGTAAAAGTATCCATGGACACAGCCTACCACCAATAGGCAAAGTGATTGGCTCCTCCCGGTCAGATTTGCTTCACCCAAGGGAGTAGAAAGTAAGGTACGATCTGGGGACGGCCCATCGTGTTCCTTACAATGAAAGGCAAGAGTTGTTTCAATGTCAACTGAATTTGGTGAACACGCTGAAGAAGAGGGGAAGAGGCAGGGAGATGGACACCGAAGAGGCAATATCACTAGAAGGACCGAAGACTCTTCTCCATGGGCGCCAAGGTCTTTCCATGGTAAAATTCCACACACAGGTGAAATAGGCGTGATAACGTCTACAAGGGAGCAGTAACGACCGCTCATCTGAAGGGAAGGCTCTGAAGAGAAGATCCTTCCCTGTCTCTGGAGATGGAAACTACTGGTCACGTTGTAAGCAGAAAAGAACCAGCTTAAGGACGAGCTCTCACGTCCTGATAGGCAAAGTTCTCTCACCGAATGAGATTCATCAAGAGACACAGCCTTAATGAGGTCCTTGCCTAGTATGGTGGGCCCAGGCTGCGGCATCAGATGCTTCATCTTGAAGCATATGGAAACAGTCGGTCCGTCACAGTACGAGATAGGTGACGGCCCTGGAAGGATGGAAAAAGGCGAATACCTGAATGCAGGAATGTGAAACCAGAGATACAGTTGTGCTCAGAAGTTTACACACCCAGCAGAATTTTTGATTTATTAGCCTTTTTACAGAGAATATGAATGATAACACCACAACATTTCCTCCACTCATGGCTCGTGGTTGGTGAAGCCATTTATTGTCAGACTACTGTGTTTTCTCTTTTTAAATCATAATGACAACACAAAACATCCACATGACCCTGATCAAAAGTTCACATACCCCATTTCTTATTACTGTGTGTTGTCCCCTCTAACATCAATGACAGCTTGAAGTCTTTTGTGGTAGTTGTGGATGAGGTTCTTTATTTTCTCAGATGGTAAAGCTGCTCACTCTTCTTGGCAAAAAGCCTCCAGTTCCTGTAAATGGATGATGAGGGAGCAGAGGGGATCCAGACGTGGAGCTGGATTGTGCTCGCTTCCTGGACCTATGTGAGGTCTGTCATGACTGCTTGCTTCTGAAACATGTAGGGAAATGATCAGAGCTGCAGGGACGGAGGATTAATCAGTCAGATGTGTGGAGACCTCTGCCAACGACTAAGATGCCTTGGTCAGGTCTCTACTACGAGAGATCGGGAGGAAACCTACTTGGAGGAGGGGGTACGCTTTTATCCCTGGCAGTGGGGGGTTCCTGAGAGACTTTCATGTTTGGGTTCCTGCAGTCAATGCAAGGACCAATTCCATAAAGACACTAATAGGCCGGCGTCACACTAGCGAGTTTTACAGACGTATGAGAGGTGCAGAAAATACGGATTGCATACGGTACAATGATTCTCTATGGCCCAGCTCCTATCTGCCGTATTTTACTGATCCGTATTATACGGTCTTGTACGGCCGTAGAAAATCGCAGCATGCTGCGTTTGTCACCGTATTGCGCGAAAAAATCGCCAATGAAAATCTATGGGGGCGAGAAAATTACTGATTACACACGGACCATGCATGTGACTTGCGAGAAATACGCAGCGATGTTCTATAGAAAAGCTGGTAATTCAGTGCAGTGTACAGTACAATCACACTGACAGAATAGAATAGGTAGAATAAATGTGTACACATAGAATAGGTGTGTGTGTGTGTGTGTGTGTATATGTATATGTGTATATATATATATATATATATTAGATTGTGGCCCGATTCTAACGCATCGGGTATTCTAGAATATGCATGTCCCCTTAGTATATGGACAATGATGATTCCAGAATTCGCGGCAGACTGTGCCCGTCGCTGATTGGTCGAGGAAACCTTTGACATCGTCGCCATGGCAACCATTATGACATCTACGTCAATACTGTGCCCGTCGCTGATTGGTCGAGGCAAATTCGCGGCAGACTGTGCCCCTTGCTGATTGGTCGAGGCAACCTTTATGACATCATCGTCGCCATGCTGTGCCCGTCGCTGATTGGTCGAGGCCTGGCTAATCAGAGACGCGGGATTTCCAGGACAGACGGAAAAACCCTTAGACAAAAAAAAAATATATATAAAAATATATTATAATATATATATATATATATATATATATATATATATATATATATAATATATTTTTATATATATATTTTTTTTTTTACTTCAGCGCTAGATAGCATAAAAGCCGGTAATTCAATTGTCGGCTTTTGCTATCTCCTTCCCAAACCCGACAGGATATGAGACGTGGTTTACATACAGTATACCATCTCATATCCCTTATTTTATTACATATTCCTCATTAGCAATGTTCCAAGTGTCCGTGTGTACAATTTGGTGTGTCTAGCTATTAAATTAGAGTGTTAAATCGTGGAAAAAATTGGAATAGGCTCCCGCGCAATTTTCTCCGCCAGAGTGGTAAAGCCAGTGACTGAGGGCAGATATTAATAGCCTAGAGAAAGTCCATGGTTATTGCCCCCCCCGGCTACAAACATCTGCCCCCAGCCACCCCAGAAAAGGCACATCTGGAAGATGCTCCTATTCTGGCACTTGGCCTCTCTTCCCACTCCCCTGTAGCGATGGGATATGGGGTAATGAAGGGTTAATGTCACCTTGCTATTAAGACAGATTAATATTGGAGAGGCGTCAATTATGACACCTATCCTTTATTAATCCAATAGTATGAAATGGTTAATAAAACACACACATTATTACCAAGTCCTTTAATGAAATAAAGACACAGGGTGTTGTAATATTTTATTAGACTCTTAATCCACCTGAAGACCCTCGTTCTGTAACCCTGTCACTGGCTTTACCACTCTGGCGGAGAAAATTGCGCGGGAGCCCACGCCAATGTTTTCCGTGATTTAACCCTTTATTTTACCAGCTACAGCGCCCAAATTTTGCACATACACACTACTAACAGTAGTAGTGTGGAATATCCCCCAAAAAAGGATATGAGATGGTTTACTGTATGTAAACCATCTCTCATATCATGTCGGGTTTGTGAAGGAGAAAGGAAAAGCCGGCAATTGTGTGTGCGTGCGTGCACACACACACACACACACACACACACACACACACACACATATACACATATATATTGCCCAGTGACGTAGTATACAGCACAGAGCCGCGTAGTATATTGCCCAGCTACGTAGTATATTGCCCAGCCACGTATGTCACAGGTTAACAAATAAACATATACTCACCTTCCGATCCGAGGGCCCCTTGTAGTTCTAACATACTCACCATACTTGCAGTTCTGTCGTCTGTGCGCGGTACAGGCGGCAGCTTCCGGTCCCAGAGTGTGAAGACGTCGCGGACACATGTCCGTGACGTCATGGCAGGTCCTTCTGGCATACGATCCCTGCTACCGGAACCTGCCGCTTGCACACAGCGGTTACCGGAGGGTGGCGAGGAACGGGAAAGGCGGCGGAAGGGGAGTATACAATGATTTTTTTTTTTTATTTTATTTTTTTTTAATTTTTAACATTAGATCCTTTTACTATTGACGCTGCATAGGCTGCGTCAATAGTAAAAACGTGGTCACACAGGGTTTATAGCGGCAGTAACGGAGGGAGTTACCTGCGGCATAACGCGGTCCGTTACCGCTGGCATTAACCCTGTGTGAGCCGCGACTGCGGGGAGTATGGAGCGGGCGCCGGGCACTGACTGCAGGGGAGTAGGGAGGGACTAATTGGACTGTGCCCGTCGCTGATTGGTCGCGGCAGCCATGACAGGCAGCTGGCGAGACCAATCAGCTAATGAATAACCGTGACGGAAGTTGAGGACAGACAGACAGAAGTACCCCTTAGACAATTATATATATATATATATATATATATATATATATATATATATATATATATAGTACAGACCAAAAGTTTGGACACACCTTCTCATTTAAAGATTTTTCTATATTTTCATGACTGAAAATTGTACATTCACACTGAAGGCATCAAAACTATGAATTATCACATGTGGAATTATATACTTAACAAAAAGTGTGAAACAACTGAAATTGTCTTATATTCTAGGTTCTTCAAAGTAGCCACCTTTTGCTTTGATGACTGCTTTGCACACTCTTGGCATTCTCTTGATGAGCTTCAAGAGGTAGTCACCAGGAATGGTTTTCACATCACAGGTGTGCTCTGTCAGGTTTAATAAGTGGGATTTCTTGCCTCATAAATGGGGTTGGGACCATCAGTTGTGTTGTGCAGAAGTCTGGTGGATACACAGCTGATAGTCCTACTGAATAGACTGTTAGAATTTGGCAAGAAAAAAGCAGCTAAGTAAAGAAAAACGAGTGGCCATCATTACTTTAAGAAATGAAGGTCAGTCAGTCTGAAAAATTGGGAAAACTTTGAACGTGTCCCCAAGTGCAGTGGCAAAAACCATCAAGCGCTACAAAGAAACTGGCTCACATGAGGACCGCCCCAGGAAAGGAAGACCGAGAGTCACCTCTGCTTCTGAGGATAAGTTTATCCGAGTCACCAGCCTCAGAAATCGCAGGTTAACAACAGCTCAGATTAGAGACCAGGTCAATGCCACACAGAGTTCTAGCAGCAAACACATATCTACAACAACTGTTAAGAGGAGACTTTGTGCAGCAGGCCTTCATGGTAAAATAGCTGCTAGGAAACCACTGGTAGGGACAGGCAACAAGCAGAAGAGACTTGTTTGGGCTAAAGAACACAAGGAATGGACATTAGACCAGTGGAAATCTGTGCTTTGGTCTGATGAGTCCAAATTTGAGATCTTTGGTTCCAACCACCGTGTCTTTGTGTGATGCAGAAAAGGTGAACGGATGGACTCTACATGCCTGGTTCCCACCGTGAAGCATGGAGGAGGAGGTGTGATGGTGTGGGGGGGCTTTGCTGGTGACACTGTTGGGGATTTATTCAAAATTGAAGGCATACTGAACCAGCATGGCTACCACAGCATCTTGCAGCGGCATGCTATTCCATCCGGTTTGCGTTTAGTTGGACCATCATTTATTTTTCAACAGGACAATGACCCAAAACACACCTCCAGGATGTGTAAGGGCTATTTGACCAAGAAGGAGAGTGGTGGGGTGCTACGCCAGATGACCTGGCCTTCAGTCGCCAGACCTGAACCCAATGGTTTGGGGTCAGCTGGACCACAGAGTGAAGGCAAAAGGGCCAACAAGTGCTAAGCATCTCTGGGAACTCCTTCAAGATTGTTGGAAGACCATTTCCGGTGACAACCTCCTTAAGCTCATCAAGAGAATGCCAAAAGTGTGCAAATCAGTCATCAAAGCAAAAGGTGGCTACTTTGAAGAACCTAGAATTTAAGACACATTTTCAGTTGTTTCACACTTTAATTCCACACGTGTTAACTCATAGTTTTGATGCCTTCAATGTGAATTTACAATTTTCATAGTCATGAAAATACAGAAAAATCTTTAAGTGAGAAGATGTGTCCAAACTTTTGGTCTGTAATGTATGTGTGTGTGTATATATGTATATATATGTATATATATATATCTATATGTGTATGTATATGTATGTATGTTTTAATGAACATTTGAGCCCATAAATCCATTAGATGTCGGTTTTGCAAGCCTGCAAGAAAATATCGCAGTACGGATGCCATACGGATTACATACGGAGGATGCCATGCGCAAAATACACTGCCACACCCTGCCTACGGATGACATACGGATCACTATTTTTGGAACATTTCTGCGTATTACGGCCTTAAAAAACGGACCGTATCTTCATACGCTGAGTGTGACGCTGGCCATAGTCTTAGTGTGAGGGGAGACATAAACTTAACCCATAAACTCCCTGGGGAGACATGTCCTGTAGTCTCTATGGTATGGGAATGATATGTCCATTAACTCTATGGTGTTGGAAAGAGATGTTTTGTGGCCATTGTCGTGAGTCCGCGCTGGAGAGACAGTGAAAACTTCCGTGATTAGCTGGAAAAAAAAAGACACGAGGAAGTTTCCGCCACTCTGGCTAACGTGTGTGCCCTAATCGTAGAATGGAACTAGTCTGAAGCTGGGGCCTAAATGTGGAAATTGCTTTGTCGGACAAAAATAAACGGGGCGCTATCTTGAAGGGAAAAAAAAAGGCCGAGAAGGGACGGTAATAAACTGGGGCGCTATCCAGCAGTAGGGCACCTGTGCCACATCTTTTATCAACATTTTCCTTTGATCCTGTGGAGCCCTCGCCGCCATGAAGTGACTGGAAGGGAGAGGTAACTGGTTCCAGATGTGGTCCCGACTCCTACTTCATAGTTTTGAAGACTGCATCAGGAATTCCTGGGTGAGGGGGTCGCTGGAATGGGTACGTCTTCCCTCCCACACAGTCATGGTCCCAGAAGGTGCCAACCATGGATGATGGGAGGGACGCTAGGGGGGGACACTGGGGCCGAAAGGCAGGACACTCCACCACGAGCCGCCCCGAGACACTTGTGAAGTGTTACAGGGAATAGGGTCTCGCCTCTCAGACTAGAGCGGGGACGATGTGGATGCCGCCACACTGTTCTATCTGTCCCTTAGTTGGGAAAACTGTGAGAATTTACACACTGTTACAAGGTGTATCTGAAAGAAAAAGGGAAACTGTTAGTAAAACAAAAGATGGTAGAGACTGGTCTGAACATGGACCCGTGTCTGACTTCCTTGGACACTAACCAAAACTGGTTAGTTCTCTGGGTGGGTGTAGCCTGATGGGGAGGAGTTGGCCTTTTTTCTGCCTAGTGGCAGCAGCATACACCCATGCTTTCCTGTGTCTCCCAATAAAGGAGTCACGACCCAACATTTTATCTTAATTAACCAGACCTTTATTTCTCCTTCACCTCATTGGGGGACACAGACCGTGGGTGTTATGCTGCTGCCACTATGAGGACACTAAGTTGAAACAAAGAGTTCTCTCCTCCCCTGCAGTATACACCCTCCTGCTGGCTCCCAGAGAACCAGTTCTTGCTTAGTGTCTGTAGGAGGCACTTGGGTCTGGTTCAGACCCCAACGTTCTTATTTAATTTTTACTTTTCTGTAACCTTTTATTTTTGAATTAACGGAGTGAAGGGGGTAACGGTTCCTTTCAAGGCTCCGATCTCCCCCGAATCAACAGGCGAGAATGCGGAGAGTTCCTCCCCGTACCCTCTCCTGCGACGTGGGGTGCCTGAGCTCACTGCAGAGGTGACGGTTCCTTCACGGTCCTGATCTCCCCACACAAGCAAAAGGCTAGCACATAGTGTCGCCTCTATCTATCCTCTCCTGGAGCCAGGCCTAATGCCGGACATTCTGCCCTGTTCCATGGACAACAGAGGGCCCACTATGGCATCCGTGCAGCCCCCACTGCATCACCACTGATTGAAAGCGGATGATGCAAGGAGGCAGAAAGTCCCTCTCCACCCCCCTGACTATGGGGGGTGGGGGGGGGATCCAAAGACCAGCCACAATGCAACAGGTCTGCACCAGCTCTGCTACATCACCTCAAAATGTGAGAATGACTGCGGCTGGCACCATCTGGTCGCAGAGACGGGGTCCTGGTCCCTGGGGGAGCGGTGTCACGGCGTCCAGCGGCGTTTTACACCACTTTATTCATCTGTTTGCGCCGTGGGCAGCGTTCATTTCTGGCAGGCTTCACAAATTTAGTCCCCAGCTTCTAGTTGGCCTAGGCCGTGTTTTTCATGGCTCCGCCCACCGCAGCCGGCGCTACCCACACTTCTGACGCTTCTCGTCCTAAACGTGAGGCGCCCCTCCTGCTCTCGGCGGCCATCTTTCTACACCTCAGGAACGGAGCCGGCCTTCTGACAGCGGTGACAGTAACAGCAGAGCTGACAGAAGCGCTGCGAGCCGTGAGGACACCGACACCTTCCCTGGGGACACAAGAGCAGGTCCCGGGTAAGCTGAATCCTCCGGAACTGACAGCTTAACACCTGAGGTAACGCGCCGTCGCAAAAATTTAGTCCCCGGCTTCGTCCGAGGTGTAAGTCCCTCTCTACCTCCCTATTAAAAGGATGGTGGATTGAGGGTGACCCCTTTCTCCCTGTACCATGGTCCTAGACCAGCAGCGGCACTGGACAGGCGGTCTGCGGCGACGCTGGCAGGGGGGGGGGGCTTACTCTGGCAGCGAGGACGCATTTCTGGGGCCGACTGACAGGGGCGACAGTTTGGC
The DNA here is from genome assembly GCF_051348905.1 of Ranitomeya variabilis. Taxonomy (NCBI): domain Eukaryota; kingdom Metazoa; phylum Chordata; class Amphibia; order Anura; family Dendrobatidae; genus Ranitomeya; species Ranitomeya variabilis. The sequence goes on from NC_135238.1 coordinate 46,638,947, forward strand.
GTCCGTGAGGTCTGTTTCTCGCTCTCCCTCACTAGTGATTTGCAGAACAAGACTCTGAGTTTGAGTTGGATGTTTTCCCGGATCTGCACTCACCAGAGTTCCAGAAAATGAGGGACTCTCTTATTGAGCCCGTCAATCAGACTCTAAAGGTTGACGAGGATTGCGGTTCTGTCCCAGAACACACAATGCCCTTCAAGAGGACTAATCGCTCTCATAACAGCGTTTACCATTCACCCGGAGGTCTGGGTTATACTTAACCAGCGCTGAGAGCAACGTGTTAAACATCTGAAGGGTCAGCACCCTCTTGAGGCGTGGTACGCCCCTGTTTTGATCTGTGGAAAGATTGAGCTGAATCTCCTGCGGTGAACCCACTAGTATTCGTTTCGGTATTCAGAATCCTATCCTGGCCGGATGGATCATCACCCACAGACTGTCAGAGACTGACTCGCTCCGTCTTTAAGACCTCTGGTTCAGCACTATCCATCGTATGCCGCGGCAGGGGTAGCTAAAGCCATGGTATCCTGGTCGCCTTTTTGGAGGCAGTGCAGCGCAGCTAGCCATCAGCGGCGGATGCCATCACGTTCAGAAGGTGTTTCTTTTTTTATGGCTCATTGAATAGAAAACGGACTCTGTGTGCAAAAAAAAATCCTTTTTCGGACACCATAGATTTACGAGGGGCTCAAGGTGTTCTACTCTAATCTGTTTGACGTTCACTCAGTACTTTGGCTGCATGGGGTCCTGGGATCAAAATCCCACCTTAGTTTATCGGACCTGCAGCACCATTGGGCAACAGCCCTGGGTAAGTGCTCTAACCCTGAGGCACGGGTTTTTTTTTTCCTGCAAAGGATTCATGAGATTAACAGGTCATGAGGTATTCTGTCTTACAGCCTCATTTTACTGAGGCTGGGATCTAGACTACACTATACCTCCCCCTCCCCCAGTGTGGTCTTTGTCGCTGACGCAGCCCATGGCATCACTGACCAGCGATACAGTCCCTTCATTATCCTTCCTCTATCAGTCAGGGTCTTCACCAGCCTGACTGGGATAATTCATCCATCTCTAATGCAGCACGTTGTTTCAGTGGTTAGTACTACAGCCTTGCAATCTGGAGTCTTGGCATCAGATCCTACCAAAGGATCATGGTCACTCGTCGATAAGAGGGACGCTTCTAACATCCATCGACAACGGGATGTTTTTTTCTACATATTCGAATTTCCCCTCTCTAAACAATCCTGTGCTTTGCCATCCCCTAACAGCATTTTCAGTTCACATCGTGCTCTCGAAGGTCATGACGGCTGTCATGTCCATCTTGCACTCTCGAGGCGTGATCTTTCTGCCCTACTCAGACGACCTTCTCATCAGGGGTCTTTGCATCTCTGGCGATACTCTTCCTCCCCTGAGCTCGTGGATAAATGTATACAGGCTCCCCTCGTTCCAGCCCAATGGATATCCTTTTAAGGAATGACCCTGGATGCCTCCGAGGGTTAGTGATTCCCCCTCAACACAAGGTCCGAGTCTTTTCTAACACGGAGCCCACGCACTTAACCACTCACTCGATCATTCTATCTGGTTTGCTGTGACGGCACTGGGGCAAAATGGTGACCGCAATCGAAATGATCGTTCTTTTTCATTCAGCTGACTCTGTCCCCTGCAGCATGAACCCGTTTTCTTCCTTGATCGCCGATGCTGCATGCTCCGGCGGATCAGGCAGCCTCTCAGGTGATGAACATTGAGGCCTTCTCTCTTCCAGTGGAAATATTTTCTCCCGGTTTAATGGCTAGTAGTGTCTACCGATGTCAGTCTCCTTGACTGGGGAGTAGTCTTGGGCACCTCATGGCTCAGGGGCGCTGATCAACTCGGGAGTCGAGCCTTCCGATTAATGTCTGGGAAATCTGAGCAATCAGGATAGCCCTGCAACAGTTCCATTATCTCCTGCCGAGTCACCCCATCAGAATTCTATCGGATAAAGCCACAGCTGTTGCATGTATCAATCATTAAAGGGGGTAACCACAGCAGGGTGGCCATGCATGAGGTAGCCCATATTGCCCAATGGGCAGATAGGAACCACTCAGTATTTTCAGCAGTCCATATCCCAGGCGGCAGTTTTTTTGTAGCCGTCAAGGTCTCGCCTTGGGACAATGGAAGGCCTTTCGACAGAAATGTATTCATCTAAGGACTCCGGGCGTGGATCGGATGGCTTCAAGATTGAGCGCCAAGGTATTCCACTTCAGAGCTCGGTCTTGGGATCTATAGACCATCAAGGAGCATACACGAGTCTCTCCGCGGCTTCATCTTCAGCACCTGCTTTTTTTCCCCGCTTAATTTACTTCCGAGAGTCTTCAGGTAGACCTGAGCAGAGGGGATTCCAGTAATCCTTATCGCCCAGGTTAGGACACACTTGGTGTGATATGCAGATTGAGTGCAGATAGTCGTCGATGTCCTATGGCGACTGCCGGATCATCCAAATCTGCTCTGCCAGCGTCCGTTTTTTTGTCAGGACGTCCTCATGTCTTCTCTGTTCCCTCCAATTTGGGAAATTCTCCAAACTGGTCTGGAATCAGATTTGGCGCTCAGCTTTTCTTTTTTTTCTTTTTTTTTTTTTTTTCTCTCTCTCTCTCCCTCTCTCAAATTCCAGATCTTGGCCTTATCTGTTTTATTCCAGCTCAGAAGTACTTCCATTCCTTAAGTGAGCATTTTCTTTCAGGGGGTCTCCCATGTGGTATCCTCCTATATCTTGCATTCAGAGCCCTGCAACCTTTATATGGTCCCGGGTGCGCTTTAAAGGGAACCTGTCATCCCCCCCCCCCCCCCCCAGGCGTTATAAACTAAAAGAGCCACCTTGTGCAGCAGTAATGCTGCATTCTGACAAGGTGGCTCTTTTAGTTCTGGGTGCTGTAACTACCGAATAATCAGTTTTATTGTCCGAAATGCCTGCTCCTCAGTCAAGTGGGTCGGTGTTTCCCCCCTGCTTCAGACAGCACACAGCTGTCACTCACATCTTCTTGGCGCCGGGCGCTGCCTACTCCTCACCGCTGTTTTCAAAAGTACCCGGCGCCTGCGCTCTTATCCCCTGCCTGGTGCAGGCGCAGTGAGTGCTGGCCGTCTTTCCTCATATGCAGCCCAGCTGACTGCGCATGCGCCGCCTCCCTTCTTGGGAATCCCAGCCCCGCAATGTGAATAAATCATAAATCACTGCGGGGCTGGGATTCACAAGCAGGGCGGCGGCGCATGCGCAGTCAGCTGGGCTGCATATGAGGAAAGACAGCCAGCACTCACTGCGCCTGCACCAGGCAGGGGATAAAAGCGCAGGCGCCGGGTACTTTTGAAAACAGCGGTGAGGGGGAGGCGGCGCCCGGCGCCAAGAAAATGTGAGTGACAGCTGTGTGCTGTCTGAAGCAGGGGGGAAATGCCGGCCCACTTGACTAAGGAGCAGGTATTTCGGACAAATAATAAAACTGATTATTTCGGAAGTTACAGCACCCATAACTAAAAGAGCCACCTTGTCAGAATGCAGCATTACTGCTGCACAAGGTGGCTCTTTTAGTTTATAACGCCTGGGGGGGTGACAGGTTCCCTTTAACAGATGCCTTTCGAACCGTTGCAGGATGTCTCTGAAGTCGTCTGTTTCTTCTCGCTGCGCTATCAACCAAGTTTCAGAGCTACCACTCTTTTTGGTCGAGTTCCGTTCCTTTCCTGATTTTCCCCCAGGACAAGGCTGTCATCGAATCATCTATGGTCTCCGTTTTTTCCCAAGGTGGTTTTTCTCTTTCCACCTTAACAAGGACTTTGTCCTTCTCTCTTTTCTTGTCCAGCTCCAGTACATCCGGTGGAATGAGCCTTTCACACCTGGACATAATAAAGGCTTTCCGAAGGTGCATCTAGAAGACGGCGCCCTTCAGTAGGTCGGACGACCTATCTGTGCTTCCTGAGGGTCTCGGGCACCGTTTAGCCATTTCAGGGCTACGATACCAAATGGTCTCACTTGTCTTTTCAGATGTCTTACTGTGTCAGGAAACAAGCCTATCCCAATGGGGATTACGGCACACTCTACTCAGTCGGTAGACATTCTTTTTTGTGCCTTTTGGCATCAGGTGTCGGCACAAGAGGTCTGCAAGGCTGTAACTTGATACAGCTTACGCTCTCAGACTTCTGCACAAACGGTCCCTCGCAGATGTATTTTGCAAGCGGCGGTAGCGCAACTGTAGTCAGTTGGTACATGGGGTTAGATCTGTGATGTGACTCCCCACCCAAGGACTGCTTTGGGACGTCCCATGGTCTGTGTCCCCCAATGAGGCGTAGGGGAAATAGGGATTTTTGTGTACTAACTGTAAAATCCTTTTCTCTAAGCCAATCATTGGGGGACACAGCACCCACCCTGTTAATTTTTTGGCTTGCGCTTGGTTTATGTTTATGGTTTATGATCTCCTACTGCTTTTGCACCGAACTGGTTCTCTGGGAGCCAGCAGGAGGGTGTATACTGCAGAGGAGGAGCTAACTTTTTGTTTCAACTTGGTGTCCTCCTAGTGGCAGCAGCATAACACCCATGGTCTGTGTCCCCCAATGATTGGCTCGGAGAAAAGGATTTTACGGTGAGTACACAAAAATCCCTATTTTCAGTTAGCCAGGAGTCACTAACTGTTATCTACATGTTGACTTTTGAATTTTTCTTTTTGGTTCGTCAAGAAAACAGACTTTTGGTAACATTATCCTGTAATACTGACTTGTAAGTTGAAATTTGATGTAACGCATTGTGCTGTTATCCTGGGCAACTAGAGGCGCATAATTGAACAATGTTTGCTGAAATGTTGATTACACATTGTCCAGGCCAGCTGGCTTGTTGACTTGCAAAACAGGAGGAAAAACTATGCAAATAAATACAATAATTAAACAATGTGAGTTGACCTTGTCACCATTCTTCCGCTTTACCTCTGGATGTTTGAAGGACAGTTGTTAACTATAAAAAGAGGACATAAGCGCCTCTATAACCTATACCTTCGTAAACCGATATACATCCAGACAGCCAAGAGATCCGAAGAACCAGAAACTCTACAGGACAGCAGCCAGGACATCATGGCTCCATCACGAGGGACACAGATTTGACATTCTTCAGGATGTCAGCTTAGAGGACCACAGCCCTGGCTTAAAGAATGCAGATCTCCATTCACTATCGCTGAACCATGGATACGTTTGGGATAGTCAGGATTTGGACCCACCGGTCACCTGAGCTCCATGGATACGTTTATGAAAGCAAGTAATGGGACCCACCAGTCACCTGGCTCCATGGAGTTTTTCGGAGAAGCCAGGTTGTGACCCTCTGGTCAACTGGCCTTCTGCCTCAATGGACTGACATCTTCCTAAGCTTGTCAGTACCTCCTTTCTGTGCGTGCCACAGGTGGGGGTAGTCTGTCCTGGAAGCTGGAAGTCCCAGCTGCTTTAATCTTAATCCCGGTGAATTGGCAGAAAGGTGAGACTCTGTCATTTGCACCATCTTGGGTATTCATGTGTTTTGGTTAGCGCATCAGGGTGTCGGGGTCGTAACGACAATATACCCTCATTCACCAGTCATTTCAAATTAAACTATAAGCATGTGGTACCGGGTAAGAATGAGTCAGACAGGTAGCTGGTTCAATCTCAGTGCATGCTCATGTGACTATGTGTCAGCCACAGTCATACCAACTGAACTTTATTTTCCAAATACACGGTACTAAAAAGGAATGCAATAGGCGGGGTTTAAGCAGTATACGTCTAGTGCTCAGTCCTTCTGATTCGTCGGATGTCTCCTGGTGGATTCCTCCTCTTCTTTCTATTTCCAAGTTTCGATTTCAGAAGAAATGAAACTTTAACCTTTCAGATTCTAAACTGAAGTGAAGAATGAACACTGGCAGCCATCTTTAATACAGTTACATTTGCATTAGCAAGGGAAAACTTATTGTTTCACAGTATAAAATATATAAAAGTACAAAAGGTATATAAGAAAATATATTTTCACCTTGACAATCCCCCCTAAACACTAAGTTTTTCCCTTACAGAAAGATCCTTTGAGACTGTCCATGTGATGGGAAAAGGGGAGGTGGATTTCTTCATCCAGACACCTCAGAAACTCTCCCCTAGCGAGAGGCCTCCAGGCAGCTGAACCCTTCACTAACCTCACATGGAGTTCTCCCACTGTCCCTAAACTAAATCTCTTAGCATCATCTGAGAATGGGGGGTTTTGTCTATTCTCTTGAGAGGAATGTACTTAGGGATCTCCCCTGACTCAGTACCATCGTACTCTGGTGGATCTATTTCTTGATTGAGGAAGGTGCCAGTCGGAGTTGCCTTGGCAATAACCTTTTTATACAAGGGAATAACACAACAGAGGATTACACTGGTCAACAGCATTTTTGGTGCCAAAGATATTTCATCGAATTTAGGGTATTTTTGGGCTGCTGATTCTGAATATGTCATCAGTTTTGCCAGATTGGCTCAAGTTTTTGAGATTTTTGGTATCTTATTTATAGCACTTGTTGGTAAATGCGACGCATCATCTCATTAATTTCTTTGGATTAGTACTTGAACTGAGCAGTTCTCAATATAGTTTTGTGTTAATTAGTGTTCTAAAAGTTTGTTCATAGCTTGATTTTTGCACTAACTTTATGTTGTCTGTTTTCCAGTGAAAAGCATGAACTCATCAAGAAGAAGTTGTCTTAACGATCCAGACTCATTCTGTTACATTTGTGGTGAATACACACTGCCAAAACATAGAAGAAACATAAACAGACTTCGTAAAAAAAGTGTATTTTGCCTATTTTGGGGTTATGCTTGGGGACCAAGACAAGTTTTGGGCACCACACATAGTGTGCAAAGCATGTATCGAATTATTACGAAAATGGAGCAAAGGACAAAGAAAAAGCTTCAAATTTGGTGTTCCAATGGTGTGGAGAGAGCCAAAAAATCATCACGATGACTGTTATTTATGGTAAACACAGGTACAGGCACATCTTCACAATGAGGGACAGACCCTCTTGCAGATTCCATGTTACTCCCATTTTCGTTTCTTATGCTTATTGAATCCTTGCACTTGCACTGCACAGAAATAACAGTCATCATGATGATTTTTTGGCTCTCTCCACACCATTGGAACACCAAATTTGAAGCTTTTTCTTTGTCCTTTGCTCCATTTTCGTAATAATTCGATACATGCTTTGCACACTGTGTGGTGCCCAAAACTTGTCTTGGTCCCCAAGCATAACCCCAAAATAGGCAAAATACACTTTTTTTACGAAGTCTGTTATGTTTCTTCTATGTTTTGGCAGTGTGTATTCACCACAAATGTAACAGAATGAGTCTGGATCGTTAAGACAACTTCTTCTTGATGAGTTCACGCTTTTCACTGGAAAACAGACAACAACATAAAGTTAGTGCAAAAATCAAGCTATAAACAAACTTTTAGAACACTAATTAACACAAAACTATATTGAGAACTGCTCAGTTCAAGTACTAATCCAAAGAAATTAATGAGATGATGCGTCGCATTTACCAACAAGTGCTATAAATAAGATACCAAAAATGTCAAAAACTTGAGCCAATCTGGCAAAACTGATGACATATTCAGAATCAGCACCCCAAAAATACCCCAAATTCATTAAAATATTTTGGACACCAGAAAAAAAAAATTTTTTTGTTGACCTGTGTTATCGATCCAACTATAAGGAGGGCAATTAGTACCAAACAAACTTATTGAAGGAATCCCTTGATCCCACCTAACCAACTGGAGAAGAAAGATATATCTGCTCCAGCATACATGACACATCATCTTATTGTCCTAATTTGTTCAACTTCTTTTTGCAACCTTCAGGTCTTTCGGATCTACATTTCGCCATTCAGGTCTGGCTGTCTATATTTCGTCTCGTAAGTCTTTGGTCATACCGTCAATGAATGTATTTACCTATACTCTAACATAAAGTGGATTTATGGGGCTGTACTCCATGCCTTCCCATTTCAGCTGTAACCGTCCAAAGTATAGCTCTACACTCTCCTTTTGTCACATTTGTAGAAAATCTTAATTGTGTCCTAGCAAGTCACCTGCTTTTGTGCTCACTAACTACCTAGGCCTGCCTAGGTGCACTTATACGTCCAACATATGGTCATTATTTGTCTGTAGAATGAGAAAGGTTGGTTCTCAGGGTCAGCCAATTGCTTTTGCGTAGCTAGCTAGTCAGAGGGCCTCCAGGGATAATACTCCTGTATCTGTCTTACCCTACCTGATATGGTTGGTTCTCTGGTGGTGGGGAGTGACATGACATGCTGGTCTACAGCTCCTTCCCAAAAGGATTACTGTCAGCCTACTCCTAAAAGTTAATGTCCCCACTATCCACCAACCACATCCTGTGTCAGCTTCTTATATCACTACATGTGATCTTGTCTGGACAGGATTCAGTGTAATTCTTTTAGGTCGGGTTGCAGCACGGGTCATACAAGCGTTAGGGCCCAAGTCCTCAACTATATCCTGAAAGGCATCACAGCTATGATTAACGAATCTTTGTTCTCTGTAATATACCGTATATACTCGAGTATAAGCCGAGATTTTCAGCCCAAATTTTTGGGCTGAAAGTGCCCCTCTCGGCTTATACTCGAGTCATGATCGGTGGTGGGGTCGGCGGGTGAGCACTGTCATATACTTACCTGCTTCCGGCGTTCCTGTCGCTCCCCCTGCCCGTCCCACTGTCTCCGGGTGCCGCAGCCTCTTCCCCTGAGCGGTCACGTGGGACCGCTCATTAGAGAAATGAATAGGCTGCTCCACCTCCCATAGGGGCGGAGCCGCCTATTCATTTCTCTAATGAAGCGGTGCCGGTGACCGCTGATAGAGGAAGAGGCTGCGGCACCGAAGACCAGCTGTCCGGGGGAAGGAGCGGGATGCCGGGAGCAGGTAAGTATCGCATATTCACCTGTCCTCGTTCCACACGTCGGGCGTCGCGCCATCTTCCCGGCGTCTCTCCTCACTGACTGTGCAGGCAGAGGGCGCAATGACGCATATAGTGTGCGCGCCGCCCTCTGCCTGATCAGTCAGTGCGGAGAGACGCCGGGAAGATGGCGCCGAGGAGCTGCAAGCAAGACAGGTGAGTATGTGTGTTTTTTTTTTTTTTTTTTATTGCAGCAGCAGCACAGATTTATGTGGAGCATCTATGGGGCAATGGTGCTATGGCAGAGCCATGGGGCAACAGTGCAGAGCACTATATGGCACAGCTATGGGGCAACGGTGCAGAGCACTATATGGCAGAGCTATGGGGCAACGGTGCAGAGCACTATATGGCACAGCTATGGGGCAACGGTGCAGAGCACTATATGGCACAGCTATGGGGCAACGGTGCAGAGCACTATATGGCACAGCTATGGGGCAACGGTGCAGAGCACTATATGGCACAGCTATGGGGCAACGGTGCAGAGCACTATATGGCACAGCTATGGGGCAACGGTGCAGAGCACTATATGGCACAGCTATGGGGCAACGGTGCAGAGCACTATATGGCACAGCTATGGGGCAACAGTGCAGAGCACTATATGGCACAGCTATGGGGCAACAGTGCAGAGCACTATATGGCACAGCTATGGGGCAACGGTGCAGAGCATTATATATATGGCACAGCTGTCTATGGGGCAACGGTGCAGAGCATTGTATATATGGCACAGCTTTATGTGGAGTATCTATGGGGCAACGGTGCAGAGCATTGTATATATGGCACAGCTTTATGTGGAGCATCTATGGGGCCATAATGAACGGTGCAGAGCATTATATATGGCACAGCTTTATGTGGAGCATCTATGGGGCCATAATGAATGGTATGGAGTATCTATTTCTAATTTTGAAATTCACCGGTACCTGCTGCATTTTTCACCCTAGGCTTATACTCGAGTCAATAAGTTTTCCCAGTTTTTTGTGGCAAAATTAGGGGGGTCGGCTTATACTCGGGTCGGCTTATACTCGAGTATATACGGTATATATATATTTGATCCATTCAACATTTTTATTAATCTGCACCTGTGGGATTATAGAAGCAATGTCGGCATAAATCTGGTTCTGGGCTTTAAACTGGTCAGGCACCCCCCTTGGCACTCCAATGGCATTAATATATATCAGTGGATCTTCTTCATAACTCATGTGGAGCTGATTGAGACTTCTCCTCTTTCTGGTAGGTTCGTCAGGTGTCTTTGGATCCCAAGGTAAAATCTTGAACTGCATGGCTAGTTTAACAAGGGTGCATTGGCCTATCCAGGCATTAGGCAACCTAGGACGGAGCTTGCCATTTCCACATAACCAATAAATATCGTACATATATTGTGTATAAGAGAAAAGGAGTAAAACGGAGAAAGCAAATACTGCAAATAATTTATTAAGTCATACAGAAGTTAATACATACAAGTATAATAGCACAGTGAAAAAGGGGATGGTAAGAATAGGGTGAGTCCCCACCGGTATAAGCCAGCACCCAAGTAAAGATATACCTAATCTACTAGTAGTATAGAGGCAGCCGCCCATGGGCATAAAGTGAGCCCTATGGAGACACAAAATCACGCCCCACACTAGAAATAATGGCAACCAGACAGGCGCTTACCGACAGGGTGCGGAGATGGAGTGTACCGGGTGGGATTCAGTCCAGCAGGACCCCCGACGCGCGTTTCGCTAGCGCGAATGCTTGAGCTTTATCCCCTTGACTGTGCTATTATACTTGTATGTATTAACTTCTGTATGACTTAATAAATTATTTGCAGTATTTGCTTTCTCCGTTTTACTCCTTTTCTCTTATGCTTCTTATGGAGTTGCTCTGTCCTTGGGACTCTGGGTTTTTCTGGCACGATTCTGTGCTCTAAATTTCCCAGATAACATGTTGCCTAGTTTTGTTCTAATATATTGTGTATGTTTGATTAGCAAGTCAGTATCTAGAGGACTGTTCTCTTTGCAGAAACCTATCTCGGAGATCTCTACTGGTGTACCTGTGGTGTCGTGGGAATTATAGCAGGTGTAATTGTCAGCTAATACGGTTACTTCTCCTGGGACCTTTAGTCTGGGTTCCTTATGAATTAGTGGGACGTAATCTGGGCAATCAGTGGGCTTCAAACCTTTCAACAGATTCATGACACAGGCAGTGGTGTTGTCATCAGGGAAAAGCAATGCATGTGTGTATAGGTGTGTATTCGCAGCAGCACAAGCAATACATCCTACAGAGATATTCTGGACTCTTACATTGTATCTCACCCATTCTAACCATAGGTTTTTCCTTGGGGCTGTTTGTGTTTCTATGGAGAAAACCTCTTGCCAACTGAGACCTGGAATGGGGATCACTTCATTAACTACATTTTGCAAACGCTCACCTGGGCCTGTTTTAGGTGTACTGGTAACAGGGGCCTTGGTTGGTCTAGAGCTAATATCCTGGAGCTGTATATGGCCTAAATACCCATAGGGTCCAGCACTAAATATATAATTATAATGCCTTCCCAGTACGAACGTCTGCAGATCAGCAGATTGGGGGCTTTCAAGATTTAGGAGGAGGGGGTGACAACTTTTACCCCATTTACAGCCTCTAGGTGGTTGCAGAAGGGCTGTTAGATGCATTCTCTCACAAAGACTCCTACCCGTCCCATCCTTGGGGAACATGGCTTCGCTAGGTTTATATCCCCAATCATCCCCTGTATTCCAGGCAGCATCTGTCCAATAATGGCAATTATTGTTGTATTGTCTGGTAACACACATATAAAACTGGATGATCCCCTCTACCACCCGTTCAGTCTCAAGGCCCTTGACTACATCACAGAAATCAAATCGCCAGATATTCACCAGGGCTGTCAGATTTACCCAGAGAATAGTGGGACCTTAGTATTTTCATTTACATTAGGGGCCGAAGAGGTAGGGGCGAGGATGGCCCCTAGTCCCAAGGTCAAAAACAACAGCAACATTTCCCTTCAGTCACTACTGTGACTAAACACTGGTTCGGTCTCTTTTACAATATGAGGCGTGGATCCAGGTGCTCTTTCCTTCAAGTTTTACTGCAGTGGGGGGTGACCAGGATCACCGTGTGGGGTCCTTCAAATCTTGTCTGGAGACAATCTCTGCGCACAAACTTTTTCACATACACCAGGTCTCCTGGCACAAAGGGATGGTGTCCAAGAACCTTGTCTGGGTCTGGAAGAGAACTGAAGACAGTTAAATGCACTTTGGCAAGGTGTCCATGTAAGGCCTGCACATAGCTAGTCAAGTCCTGGTACTTGAGTTGCAACTGTTGTGGAAAGAAACATCCAAGATTGGGGCCCCTGCCAAACAGAATCTCATACGGTGACAGTCCTGTCTTCCTGTTTGGGGTATATCTTACTGAAAACAAAGCTAGAGGAAGGCATTCTGTCCATGGTTTACCAGTCTCTGTCATTGCCTTCTGGATTTTAAGCTTAAGAGTTCCATTTAGTCTCTCCACTTTTCCACTGTTCTGCGGATGGAGTATGCAATGCTTGACTTACCCCCAGTGCTGCCATTACCTCTGACATGATCTCTCCAGTAAAATGGGAACTCCGATCGCTTTCAATGACTTCAGGAACTCCATACCTGCATATGATCTCAGCCATCAGTTTCTTCGCCGTTGTCTTAGCCGTAGCTTTGGCAACTGGGTAGGCTTGTGGCCAACCTGAAAATAAATCAATGCAGACCAACACATACTCATACGTCCCTACCCTGGGTAACTGAATATAATCATTCTGCAGTCTCTGGAATTGGTTAAAGGGCTGGGGAGTGTGATTGGATTGGGTTTTCACTGTCCTACCCTGATTATGTGTGGCACATATCATGCAGCTCTGTACCTGCCCTTCTGCGCAGGTGGAAAACCCCGGGGGCAATTCATTGTTTCTGTAGGGTGTCACACATGGCCGTCTTCGAGTGGTGCACATTCCTGTGCAGAACCTGTGCCATCATTGGGTACAGTACCTGTGGTAAGCAGACCTTTTCACCCCTCCCCCATAGTCCAGTGACGGTATCAGAGCAAGCCCCTATCTTTTGCCACCTATTTTTCTCCTCCTTACTTGCCTGTTCTTGTAACCGGGCTAAGATGTCTTTCAACACAAGTGGAGATGGTGGGGTGTCCAGGTGATGTACTTGAGAGGCTACAGGAGTGCTTGCTGCTTTCTTTGCAGCCTGGTCTGCCAGTGCGTTACCCTTTGTCCGTCCATCAGTGCCTTTGGTATGTGCCTTTACCTTTATGATGCCTGCTTGGGTGGGAAACTGTAGTGCATTCATATGTTGCTGGACTGCCTCAGCATGTTTAAAGGGGTGGCCATTTGCTGTCAGGAAAGCTCTGGCTCTCCAGATAGGCCCATAATCGTGTGCAATGCCAAAAGCATACCTGGAATCAGTGTAGATATTTACAGTCTTACCTTCTGCTAGTTTGCACGCTTCTGTAAGCGCCTTGAGCTCTGCTTCTTGTGCAGACATATGAGCTGGCATTGACTCTGCCTTGATTACCTCATGTTCTGAGACCACAGCATATCTGGTACAGTAGCGTTCTTGGTCATCTTGGTGACGGGATCCATCTACAAAAAGCTCAAAATCAGCATTAGAATAGGCACACTAGAGACCAGCCGTTTCCTGAGACATTAATTCTAGACAATCATGTGGTTTGGAAACCTAATCTTGTTCCTCTGGATCCATTCTAGAAAGAAAAAGAGTGTCCTTGCTCATGTCACCTACTCCTCCCCCCTTTGGATCCAGGGGAACTAGGAGAAGAGTAGCGGGGTTCAGGACAGTGCACCTTTTCAAAGTAACATTAGTAGGCATGAGAATAGCACACCAAAGTCGCAGCTGTCCAGCCATGGACATGTGGCTAGGTTGTACCTGGTTAAGGATACTATATACATCGTGTGGGGTGTGGACCATCAGTGGGTAATACAACACAGTCCAAACACAGGAGGAACTTCCTCTTGCCACCGTATCCAGGCGGCCACTGTAATAAGCAACAGGTCTCTGTTTGTCTCCATAAAACTGAATCAGCACACCTGTAGCATGTCCTGCATAGGTGAGCTCTGTCTGCAAGGCAGTCTGCAATACTGTACGGCAGTGCTCGGGTGTCTTGTAATCATATACGGGGCCTGCAGTGTGTAACACTATATCACAGGGCAAATTCCCTCTTTGGGTGGACATAGCGTCTCCTGGATGCAAGGGGCCATAAACGACAAGGTAGGCCTGACACTCTTGGGCTATGGCTGGGCTTCCCTTTTCTAGCTATCTGTTGGGCCAAACAACCTCTATGTGACAGGGTAGAGTTAGCTGGGTTCACTATGGCTCCTACCTGGTGGGTAATTATGTCCCCATACCCTACTGAGAAAAGAACCTGGGATTCCTGAGGTGTGATGTAGTAGCGTGAATGACAGGGGAACCAAACTTCAGATTCCTGGAAAGTCTGGCCTTGTAAGTGTGAAGGTTTCACGGGAAGAGGAGATGTAGGGGCCTTTCCGGGCTGGGGGGTCTGCCATTTACACCGATTAAAACAAACTCTTAATCTGAAAATTGACATAACGAAGCTAGGGAGGGACCATATTATCCAACAGGGAGCCCCCCTGTTGATCTTCAATTTGCTATATATAAGCAGGTAAATCTTTTACCAATCTTTCAATTACTTACAAGTTTTTCTCTAAGACTAAGCACAGGTCTATTTCACTTCCAATTTCATACAGTACTTATTGCTTTAAACATAAATCTCTCAGCGTGTACTAAACCAAGGACAGAGAAAACTTAGAATGCAATACATGGCCCTCCTTCCCTCTAGCCCACAGCACCGAGGGGAGAAATTTCAAGCAGGTCGCGCAGGGATTCACTCACCCCCTCCCATCTAGTAACACGGAGATAAGAAAAATCACTGCATTCCACAGCGCACAAGGGAGAATACAAAAGCCCAGCTCTTTGCCCCCCTTTCTCTAAGTTCGTAGCACAGATGAGGAAAGAGGAGAAATCTCACAGCGGTCCGCTCCCTCCTCCCCTCTCCTACACAGCACTGATACAAGGCTCCGTATCTTCTACACAGTCACAAATTGCAGCAGTTTTCAGACTTAATTTCTACAAAACTTTCCTATGATCCTCCGTGGTCTGGGCGGAGCCCCAAGGACGGCCCGTACACGCACACGCGGCAGGTCTCCACCCAGGTTGGATTCTGCACAACACAAACGGGACACACCTACGCTTCTGGAGAACTCGTCCCGTCGCCATCACAGGGCGGTGGCTGGGACTGCATTTTCATCACCAGTGGCACGGCGGCCATTTTACAATCTGTGGGATCACAGTTCAAAGGCATTTTATAACCAAACACGGGTTCTACATTCTCTGATCCTCCCTCTCCATCAACCACTTTTTATCCTTTGTTCTTTAAGCCTCGCGCAACTCGCAGATAAGCTTCTTGACTGCCTCTTGCCCTCCCGTGACTCTACTATTGTCTTGACTTCAACAGCATCCTCATCTAACTTGTGGGGCACTGACTTCTGCTTTAAGATACGCAACATGACTCACAGAATACTATGGTTTTCTGCAGTAAACCACTAGCAGCGATATCAACACTGTGTTCTATATATATATATAGTACGGAGCCTCACGTTCGACGTACTAGGAAAAGAGCCTCACGCTTAATGTTTCCTGTCTGTCCCTAACCTGAACAACAGTGATTACAGACTATCCTGCCACGATATTCTAAACAGTCGGGAGGCGGTCTCCTAGTGAGAGCCCTCCACAAAAAATATAGGTGGTCCCCTCACGGAACGCCTTAGTTACCTGTCAGCACAGGTGGTCCCCTCTCGGAACGTCTTAGTTACCTGTTGTGTATCCGCTTTTTGGGCTCCCCTGGTGGTTGCTGGTGGTACTGGTGACTTGTTTGCACTTTGCTGCTTCTTTTCACCTGCTTCCATCAGCGTTTGGGAGTTTCCTATTTAGCCTTGCTCTCCAGTCATTTCCTTGCCGGTCATCATTGTAACCAGAGCCTTCGGTTGCATGTTCCTGCTACTAGTCTGCTGATCAGCTAAGTGGACTTTGTCCTTTTGTTTTGTACCTTTTGTCCAGTTTGCAGTTTTTGTAATTCTCTGTAGCTGGAAGCTCTTGCGGGCTGAAATTGCCACTCCTGTGTCATGAGTTGACACAGGAGTCTTAAAGTAATTTCAGGATGGTTTTTGAAAGGGTTTTCAGTTGACCGTGAAGTCCTCTTTTGTATCCTTCTGCTATGTAGTAAGTGGACCTCTCTTTGCTAAATCTACTTTCATACTGTGTATGTCTTTTCCTCTTAATTCACCGTTATTACATGTGGGGGGCTGCTATCATCTTTTGGGGTATTTCCCTAGAGGTAAGCCAGGTCTGTTTCTTCCTCTACCAGGCGTAGTTAGTCCTCCGGCTGGCGCGTGGCATATAGGAAGCCGTAGGTATGCTCCCTGGCTACTGTTAGTTGTGTGGTAGATTTAGCTCACGGTCAACTCGAGTTTCCATCACCCGAGAGCTCGTTCGTTATTTATATGTTTCTTACGTTCCCTTGCCATTGGGAACCATGACAGTTACCTACCTGGACAGGTGGTCCCCTCTCGGAACGCCTTAGTTACCTGTCAGCACAATATCACAGAGGCTGCGTCTCCTATCCCTTTCTCTAAGCTGCCCCACAATCTACAACTAGCTCAATTTATCACTCCACTTCACTACTAGACAATAGTCACGGGTAGGGTGGTTGAACGGAGTACAATGACCGGTGGAGGAGGTGTGGTGTACATGAGGACGCGCCGCATGCGACGTCTCTCAGTTGCTGGTTCAGAGCGTGGCACAGGATCGCATTCGATCTCACCACTCGACCGGTCACTCCCCAGACCCAAGGAGACCACAGACAAACCAATAACGGCTGAAACACTAGCAAGTGTGACACATACAGTGTATATGATCGCCACTTACCGTGTTCAGAGGGTGATCAGTCCTCGACGTCAGCCACTACGGGTATCATCCACAGACATCCAGGCATGGGTCCAGAGGGTCTCGGATCGCTGGCCACGCCCCACGTTGGTCGCGCCAAATTGTCAGGGTCGTAACGACAATATACCGTCATTCACCAGTCATTCCAAATTAAACTATAAGCATGTGGTACCGGGTAAGAATGAGTCAGACAGGTAGCTGGTTCAGTCTCAGTGCATGCTCATGTGACTATATGTGTCAGCCACAGTCATACCAACTGACCTTTATTTTCCAAATACACGGTACTAAAAAGGAATGCAATAGGCGGGGTGTTGTGAATTCGGTGTTTGTGGGCTCCCCCGGTGGTCTGTTGTGGTAGTGCCTCTTATGTGCCTTCCTCCATCTCTGATTACTTGTCGCCACCCTTTAGGGGAGTTTCCTATTTAAGGCTGCTTGGCTGTTAGTCATATGCCGGCCAACAATGTATCAGTAGCATTCTGTTGCATTCTCCTGCCTCAAGTTCCAGTTCAGCTAAGTTGAATTTCGTTTCTCGTTTATGCTATTTTTGTCCAGCTATCTGCAATGTGACTCTTCAGTGCTGGAAGCTCTTGTGGACGGAAATCACCACTCCAGTGGCATGAGTTGTCACTGGAGTTTAAAGTGATTTCTGGATGGTGTTTTTTGAGTAGTGTTTTTTTTAAGTTGACCGTGAAGTAACTCTTTCCTGTCCTTCTGCTATCTAGTAAGCGGACCTCACTGTGCTAAATCTGCTGTTCATCCTACGTATGTCATTTCCTCTGAACTCACCGTCAATATCTGTGGGGGGCTACTATCACCTTTTGGGGTTCATCACTGGAGGTAAGGCAGGCCTGTGTATTCCTCTTATAGGGGTAGTTAGATCTCCGGCTGGCGCGTGGTGTCTAGGGCATCGTAGGTACATCCCCTGGCTACTTCCAGTGTTGTGTCAGGTTCAGGTCACGGTCAACTTTAGTTTCCATCACCCGAGAGCTAGTCCGTTTGTTATTTTTTCCCCCTGCCATTGGGGTATCATAACAGATTGGCCGGCCGGTAAAAAATCTATGTGTAAAATATGCACTAAAGCAGGAAGGAGGAGAAAAGGTTTTTTTTTTTTTCTGTGTTTGAAAGTGCACCCTGGTTGCTCATTGTATTCCTTGCTTAAACTGCAGTCTTCAGCCTTTTTTTTTTCTCCTCTCCTCTTAACCTCTGAATGGCTTGGGTTACACCCATTTGAATCATGGATCCACAGAGTTTAGTTGCAGGTTTGAATAGCCTTGCGACAAAGGTACAGAACTTACAAGATTTTGTTATACGTGCTCCAATATCTGAACCGAAGATTCCTCTGCCTGAATACTTTACCGGAGACAGATCCCGGTTTTTGAGTTTCAGAGAAAATTGTAAATTGTTTTTGTCTCTGAGATCTCACTCTGCTGGTGATCATATACAACAAGTTAAAATTGTTATTTCTCTACTGCGCGGTGACCCACAAAGTTGGGCTTTTGCATTATCGCCAGGGGATCCTGCGTTGTTAAATGTAGATGCGTTTTTCCAGGCTTTGGGGTTGCTTTATGAAGAACCTAATTTGGAGAGTTTGGCTGAGAAAGCCTTGATGGCTCTTTCCCAAGGGCAAGATGAAGCTGAGATATACTGCCAGAAATTCCGTAAATGGTCGGTGCTTACTAGATGGAATGAGTGCGCTTTGGCAGCTAATTTCAGAGAGGGTCTCTCTGATGCCGTGAAGGATGTCATGGTGGGGTTCCCTGTGCCTACAGGTCTGAATGATGCCATGAAATTGGCTATCCAGATTGATCGGCGTTTACGGGAGCGCAAATCTGTGCACCATATGGCGGTGTCTTCTGAGGAAAAATCGGTGCACCATATGGCGGTGTCTTCTGAGGAAAAATCGGTGCACCATATGGCGGTATCTTCTGAGCAAAAACCTGTGCACCATATGGCGGTGTCTTCTGAGAAAAAACCTGTGCACCATTTGGCGGTGACCGCTGAAAAGGCACTAGAGCATATGCAATGCGATCGTGTTTTGTCTAGAGGCGAACGTCAGAATTACAGGCGCAAAAATGGGTTGTGCTTCTACTGTGGAGATCCAGCTCATGTTATATCAGCATGCTCTAAACGTATAAATAAGGTTGATAAAAAGGTTGATAAATCTTTTTCTACAGGTACCTTGCAGTCAAAATTTCTTTTGTCCGTGACATTGATTTGTACCTTATCATCTGTTACTGTGAATGCTTATGTGGATTCTGGCGCCGCTCTGAGTCTCATGGATTGGTCCTTTGCCAAGCGTTGTGGGTTTGATTTGGAGCCGTTGGAAGTTTCTATTCCCCTGAAGGGTATTGATTCTACACCTTTGGCTAGCAATAAACCACAATATTGGACACAAGTGACTATGCGTCTTACCCCAGACCATCAGGAGATTATTCGTTTCCTTGTGTTATACAACCTACATGATGTCTTAGTGCTTGGATTACCATGGTTACAGATTCATAATCCCGTCTTGGACTGGAAATCTATGTCTGTGTTGAGCTGGGGATGTCGGGGTATTCATGGGGATACACCTTTGGTTCCCATTTCTTCATCTACTCCCTCTGAGATCCCAGCATTTCTGTCAGATTTTCATGATGTCTTTCAAGAGCCTAAAATTGATTCTCTCCCTCCTCACAGAGAGTGTGACTGCGCTATTGAATTGATCCCCGGTAGTAAATTTCCTAAGGGTCGCTTGTTTAATTTGTCTGTACCTGAACATACTGCTATGCGGGAGTATATTAGAGAATCTTTGGAAAAGGGTCATATTCGCCCCTCGTTGTCTCCACTAGGGGCAGGATTTTTCTTTGTAGGTAAAAAGGATGGTTCATTGAGACCTTGTATCGACTATCGACTTTTGAATAAGATTACAGTTAAATACCAGTACCCGTTACCTTTACTGACTGATCTGTTTGCTCGCATAAAGGGGGCTAAGTGGTTCACTAAGATCGATCTACGTGGTGCGTATAATTTGGTGCGGATTAAGCAGGGGGATGAGTGGAAGACCGCATTTAATACGCCTGAAGGCCATTTCGAGTATTTGGTAATGCCTTTCGGTCTCGCGAATGCTCCTTCCGTTTTTCAGTCCTTTATGCACGATATTTTCCGTGAATATCTGGATAAGTTTATGATTGTGTATTTGGATGATATTCTTGTTTTTTCGGAGGACTGGGAATCTCATGTTCAACAAGTCAGGAGAGTTTTTCAGGTTTTGCGAGCTAATTCTCTTTTTGTAAAGGGCTCAAAGTGTAGTTTTGGAGTTCAGAGAATTTCCTTTCTGGGATATATTTTTTCCCCTTCATCTATGGAGATGGACCCTGTCAAGGTTCAGGCTATTTGTGATTGGATACAACCTACTTCTTTGAAGAGTCTGCAGAAGTTCTTGGGTTTTGCTAATTTCTATCGCCGATTTATAGCGGGTTTTTCTGCCATTGCTAAACCTTTGACTGACTTGACCAAAAAGGGTGCTGATGTTGCTAATTGGTCCTCTGCGGCTGTGGAGGCCTTTCAGGAGCTTAAGCGCCGCTTTTCTTCCGCTCCTGTGTTGCGCCAGCCTGATGTGTTGCTTCCGTTCCAGGTTGAAGTAGATGCTTCGGAGATCGGAGCAGGTGCAGTTTTGTCGCAGAAAGATCCTGACTGCTCAGTGATGAGACCATGTGCGTTTTTCTCCCGAAAGTTTTCGCCCGCTGAGCGAAATTATGATGTGGGAAATCGGGAACTTCTGGCCATGAAGTGGGCGTTTGAGGAGTGGCGTCATTGGCTTGAGGGTGCTAGACACCAGGTGGTGGTCCTCACTGACCACAAGAATCTAATTTATCTTGAGTCGGCCAGGCGTCTGAATCCTAGACAGGCGCGCTGGTCGTTGTTTTTCTCCCGATTTAACTTTGTGGTATCATATCTGCCTGGGTCTAAGAATGTGAAGGCGGATGCCCTCTCTAGGAGTTTTGAGCCTGACTCGCCGGGTGATTCCGAAACTACCGGCATCCTGAAGGATGGGGTGATATTGTCAGCTGTCTCCCCAGACCTGCGGCGTTCTTTGCAGGAGTTTCAGGTGGATAGGCCTGATCGCTGTCCGCCTGGTAGACTGTTTGTCCCTGATGATTGGACCAGTAGAGTTATCTCGGAGGTTCATTCTTCCGCGTTGACAGGTCATCCTGGAATTTTTGGCACCAGGGATTTGGTGTCTAGGTCCTTCTGGTGGCCTTCTTTGTCTCGAGATGTGCGCATGTTTGTGCAGTCTTGTGATGTTTGTGCTCGGGCCAAGCCCTGCTGTTCTAGGGCTAGTGGGTTGTTGTTGCCCTTGCCTATTCCTAAGAGGCCTTGGACGCACATCTCTATGGACTTTATTTCTGACCTTCCGGTTTCTCGTAGGATGTCTGTCATCTGGGTGATTTGTGACCGTTTTTCCAAAATGGTTCATTTGGTACCTTTGCCCAAATTGCCCTCCTCCTCTGAGTTGGTTCCTCTATTTTTTCAGAATGTGGTGCGTTTGCATGGTATTCCTGAGAATATAGTGTCTGACAGGGGTACTCAGTTTGTGTCTAGATTTTGGCGGACGTTCTGTGCCAGGATGGGCATCGACTTGTCTTTTTCGTCTGCATTCCATCCTCAGACTAATGGCCAGACTGAGCGTACTAATCAGACCTTGGAGACTTACTTGAGGTGTTTTGTGTCCGCTGATCAGGATGATTGGCTTGACTTTTTGCCATTGGCAGAGTTTGCCCTTAACAATCGGGCCAGTTCTGCCACTTTGGTTTCTCCATTTTTTTGTAATTCAGGGTTTCACCCTCGGTTTTCGTCCGGTCAATTGGAGTCTTCGGATTGTCCTGGAGTGGATGCTGTGGTTGATAGGATGCATCGGATTTGGGGACAGGTTGTGGACAATCTGAAGTTGTCCCAGGAGAAGACTCAACAGTTCACTAATCGTCATCGGCGTATTGGTCCTCGTCTCTGTGTTGGGGACCTGGTGTGGCTGTCTTCTCGATTTATTCCTATGAAGGTCTCGTCTCCTAAGTTTAAGCCTCGGTTTATCGGCCCTTATAGGATTCTGGAGGTTCTTAATCCTGTGTCCTTTCGTTTGGACCTCCCAGCATCTTTTACTATCCATAATGTTTTCCATCGGTCATTATTGCGGAGGTATGAGGTACCGGTTGTTCCTTCTGCTGATCCACCTGCTCCTGTGTTGGTTGAGGGTGAATTGGAGTATGTGGTGGAAAAGATCTTGGACTCCCGTGTTTCCAGACGGAAACTTCAGTATCTGGTTAAGTGGAAAGGTTATGGCCAGGAGGATAATTCTTGGGTGACAGCATCCGATGTTCATGCTCCCGATTTGGTTCGTGCATTTCATAGTGCTCATCCAGATCGCCCTGGTGGTTCTGGTGAGGGTTCGGTGCCCCCTCCTTAAGGGGGGGGTACTGTTGTGAATTCGGTGTTTGTGGGCTCCCCCGGTGGTCTGTTGTGGTAGTGCCTCTTATGTGCCTTCCTCCATCTCTGATTACTTGTCGCCACCCTTTAGGGGAGTTTCCTATTTAAGGCTGCTTGGCTGTTAGTCATATGCCGGCCAACAATGTATCAGTAGCATTCTGTTGCATTCTCCTGCCTCAAGTTCCAGTTCAGCTAAGTTGAATTTCGTTTCTTGTTTATGCTATTTTTGTCCAGCTATCTGCAATGTGACTCTTCAGTGCTGGAAGCTCTTGTGGACGGAAATCACCACTCCAGTGGCATGAGTTGTCACTGGAGTTTAAAGTGATTTCTGGATGGTGTTTTTTGAGTAGTGTTTTTTTAAGTTGACCGTGAAGTAACTCTTTCCTGTCCTTCTGCTATCTAGTAAGCGGACCTCACTGTGCTAAATCTGCTGTTCATCCTACGTATGTCATTTCCTCTGAACTCACCGTCAATATCTGTGGGGGGCTACTATCACCTTTTGGGGTTCATCACTGGAGGTAAGGCAGGCCTGTGTATTCCTCTTATAGGGGTAGTTAGATCTCCGGCTGGCGCGTGGTGTCTAGGGCATCGTAGGTACATCCCCTGGCTACTTCCAGTGTTGTGTCAGGTTCAGGTCACGGTCAACTTTAGTTTCCATCACCCGAGAGCTAGTCCGTTTGTTATTTTTTCCCCCTGCCATTGGGGTATCATAACAGCGGGGTTTAAGCAGTATACGTCTAGTGCTCAGTCCTTCTGATTCGTCGGACGTCTCCTGGTGGATTCCTCCTCTTGTTTCGATTTCAGAAGAAATGAAACTTTAACCTTTCAGATTCTAAACTGAAGTGAAGAATGAACACTGGCAGCCATCTTTAATACAGTTACATTTGCATTAGCAAGGGAAAACTTATTGTTTCACAGTATAAAATATATAAAAGTACAAAAGGTATATAAGAAAATATATTTTCACCTTGACAAGGGCACCTGCTGACCTCCCATTCCCACCCCTCCTCCCCCTGTCTCCACAGAAGGCTCAGAAATATTTTCCGGTAAACGCCCAAAATCATCTTCTCTTTGATTCGGCTCAAATATCCCCACTACATCTTGCAAGGAGCTGTGCTGTCCTGGCTGGGTGCACAGTTGCAACAGGAGCTGAAAATGAAGCGATAGAGCGAGTTTTTTAATTTTTTTTTTTTTTTTTTAAAGAATTTTGCTTATGGGTGATCTCCTTTTATTATTTGCTGGTAACTTGGACAAAGCTCTGATAACTGAGACGTTCATCATCCTGCTGTTTATTTTGCATCGCCCTCAGCAATACAATGAACAAGTGGAGGACATGAGCCAGCCGCTAATCGTGAACATCCCCCGGAGGCCCAAGCCGGGAGCCGAAAACGGAGCCATCGTACTGGTGCCAGAGTTATGTAACCTAACAGGTGAGCGCAGTCCCCGGCGGGTTACTAGCAGAGCTCGCTGACTACGCCACAGTTATCTCTGTGATTGTAAATGGTGGCTAAATAGCTATAGGGCTGGATTTGTGTCCAACATTCTTGGTCCAAGTGCTGACTGTTCTGTCTGCACTGGCCGTGGGCTTCCGGTCTTGGCCTCAGCTGAACGTAGACACATATAAGGTCTGGACATCGCAGGGTGTGCACCGACCAATAGTGTCATAGGTGTGAGAACAGCCTAAAGTAAAGCTCAAGAAGGTGATGGGAACGGTCGCAAATGCAATATTAATGCCTTCCCACAAATAGACGTCCTGGGAAGGGTCTTCACATGAGGAGGCAATGAGGAGCTGTGCTAGATTATATAGCCAGCATCTGTCTCTGACAGTCGTGGCCGTCCTGTTTGAGTTCCTGTTGTTGCTGTTAACCATTTAAATGCTGCTGTCAATCTCCGATAGCAGCATTAAACGGTGCGCATGCTCGTCCTCGATCCCTTTAGGTTCCTGCCGTGGAATTTTCACAATATGCTGCAGTACTGTGGTGTAGCACAAATGATTGGATGTTGAAGTCCCCGAATAAACTTCAAAATAATGTAGAAAATTAAAGGAAATAATAGAAATATATAAAGAATAAAAAATATTTTACCGTTTAAAAAAAAAAAAAAATTGATCTGCCCTGTCTGCTGTATGGCTGGTGTCTTGCAGATCGCTAGGGATCCCCTTCTGAAATGCGCCGGTCCCAGTAATGCCCCCCATGGCTCCTCACCAGGAGGCAGCTGCTCGTATTCTCATCTCTTACCGTTTCATCTTTATAACACAGGTCTGACCGACAGAATGAGAAACGACTTCAACGTCATGAAAGACCTGGCCGTTCACACTCGCTTACCACCAGACCAGAGGGAGCGACAAGTTGGGAAGTTCCTGAATTACATACACAAGTAAGTAGCCACGGTGGCTGGTAAGGGCCGTCTGCCTCTGACATGGGCCTTCTTTTGGGCAAGGTGAGTTTGGTTAGAAGCCATGTCTTGAGTTTGCTGTGATTTCAAAACTGGTTCCCCATCGAGGCTGTGAGTGCCTCAGTCATACCGAACAGTACGGAGGCTCCTGATAGCGGCCTCAGCTGTCAGTATGATTGGCGCATGACCGAACAGCTCACATAAGCTGGAATTTCTGAGATGTTGACCCTTCAGCCTGATTACAGCAGTAGATCGGAGACATTCCTCTATTGCTTTGCTCGCTACTTGACTACAAACACGAGGGATACCTTGCGTGATGAGATAAAAATAAGACCGCATAACAAGAGATGTCTGACCTCAGTTTGATGCTTACGTAACCCAATACACGTTTCGCCGTTGCTTCTTCCGGGGAACCACACCTCCAGAAGAAGCAGCGGCGAAACACATTCTGAGATGGTAAAGCCGTATACTGAGGTAAGGCAGCTCTTGTGGTCCCTATAGCTGCTGGATAGTCTCATCTGGATCCAATAGACGTAATGGCCACTTCTCCATTCCTGACAGTGGGGTCCTGTTCTAAAGATAGACACAGTGCCAATAGAGCACCAGCAAGACATTTATTGGGCTCCTTCCTTTCACCACCCAGTAGTGATGAATCCGGGGATTGTATATTTTTCTCCTGTCTTTAGGGACGAGAGCGTTCAGAAAGAGCTACGTGACTGGGGGCTGAATTTCGATACCGAACTCCTACAGTTCGAAGGGAGAATCGCACCTCCGGAAAAAATCCTGCAAAAAGACAGATCTGTGAGTATTTAGGTTGAGAGTGAACGCACCACAACACCTTCACATTCCCCCTAAACTATTTATTTATTTACCATATATTTTTTTTATTTTATTTTCATTTTCATAGGAGGGCTTGTATTTTGCAGGATGAGATGTAGTTTTGAAGGATAAAAATTAAATTACACTGAACGTGAATACAAGGAAAAAGGGTATAATTTCTACAGTGTCCGCAGTGTTATACAATGGCCTGGAAACAATTCTGCAGGTCCGTTCTTGTAAGGAAAATATAACACTAAGTGGTTTGGGGTTTGTTTGTTTTTTTAGACTTTTTCACCTTTTCTATTTTGTCTTTTATATTGATCCGAGTGATGACTTGATTTTTTTTTTTGCCCAATTAGCTGTGATATAAAATGCACGTTACATTTCAGGAGGCCTTTGTTTGAAATATTCAGTAGTTTTTTTGGGGGGTTTGGATAATATTCCAGGGCCCAATAGTGCTTTGTGGGGTCTTCTTGAGCTGCAGCCTGGATTCTTTCCTTCTTTTGACTCATTTTGCTCCTCTTTCAGAGGCTGTTTGGGAGTCCGACACAGACTGCCCCTGGCCATGCCTTCCCCACCAGCTTTCTTGTCTCAAAGCCAGGTTGACTCTTGGTTGCCCACTACTTTGCACAGACCTGGCATGTAACTCAGGCTGCTGAGAATCCGGGTGACAACATCCCGGAGATCCTGCACTGAGATGTAATTTGTGATTTCGGATTATTTGCAGGCAGAATATAATCCACAGTTTGCTGACTGGTCGCGAGAGTTGAGGGGTGCCGTCCTGATCAGCCCCCGAGATCTGAATAATTGGCTGCTCTTTTACACCCGGAGAAATTACGATGCGGCGAACGCTCTTCTGCAGAACTTGTTCAAGATCACACAGCAAATGCGCATCAAGATGAACCGGGCGGTTCTGTGAGGCTCGGGGGGGCTCTGCCGGGGGGGGGCTCAGCCGAGGGGCTCGCACAGTGCGGGTCTTACACCATACGTTTTGTTTGTCTTTTCTAAAGGGTTGAAGTCGAGGACACGGTGGGAGGATATTTACAGGCCTTCCAGCAGAACATTACAGACCACACCGAGATGGTGGGTAGCTATTGGACTGGGTGGAAACGTGACCAGCAAGAATGTCTGAAATGTCGCCATGATCTGTCTCTGCTCTCCAGGTGGTCTGTATCCTGTCCAGCATTAATAAGATGAAGTACGACGCCATCAAGAAGCACCTGTGCGTGGACTTCCCCATCCCCAGCCAGTGCGTCGTTGCCAGGACCTTGAGCAAACCCCAGACTGTCCTCTCCGTCTGCACCAAAATCGCCTGTTGTGAATTTGGATTCTGGGCTCCCCCGGTGGCTACTGGTGGAATTGAACTTGTGTCATCATCTGCTCTGTTCACCTGTTCCCATCATGATGTGGGAGTCGCTATATAACCATGCTTCTCTGTTAGTCTGATGCCGGTCAACAATGTTATCAGAAGCCTTCTGTGCATGTTCCTGCTCCTAGACAACTCCTAGATAAGTTGGACTTTCGTCCATGTTTGTTTTTGTATTTTTGGTTCCAGTTCACAGCTGTAGTTTCGTTACTGTGTCTGGAAAGCTCTTGTGATACAGAAATTGCCACTCTGGTGTTATGAGTTAATGCCAGAGTCTTAAAGGAATTTCTGGATGGTATTTTGATAGGGTTTTTCAGCTGACCATGAAAGTGTCCCTTCTGTCCTTCAACTATCTAGTAAGCGGACCTCAAATTTGCTAAACCTATTTTCATGCTACGTTTGTTGTTTCATCTTGATTCACCGCCAATATATGTGGGGGTCTTCTGTCTGCCTGTCGGGGAATTTCTCTAGAGGTGAGCAAGGACTGTATTTTCCTCTGCTTAGACTATTTAGTTCTCCGGCTGGCGCTGGGCATCTAGCGATCAACGTAGGCATGCTACCTGGCCACTTCTAGTTGTGTGATAGGTTTAGTTCATGGTCAGTTTAGTTCCCATCATCCAAGAGCTAGTTCTGATATATGCTGGGCTATGTCTCTTGCCATTGAGACCATGACAGTTTGACCGGCCCACTAAAGGGTTAAATCCTTGGCTGAGAAAGGAGAGAAAAGAGAAGCTGCTGAAATTTTTTTTTTTTTTTTTTTTCCTCTAGCTCTGAGTGTGCTCATAATTGAACCACCTGCCAGTCTGTCTATACTACAGCTTTCCTTTCTTTCTCTCCTTCTAAACCTTGAATGGCTCTGTGTTCATTTGTGTAAAATGGATCTTCAGGGTGTAGCTGCAGGTTTGAGTAATCTCGCCACGAAGGTACAAAATTTGCAAGATTTTGTTATTCATGCACCTATGTCTGAGCCGAGAGTTCCTTTGCCGGAATTTTTCTCGGGAAATAGATCTGGTTTTCAGAATTTTAGAAATAATTGCAAATTGTTTTTGTCCCTGAAGTCTCGCTCTGCCGGAGACCCTGCTCAGCAGGTCAGGATTGTTATTTCCTTGCTCCGGGGCGACCCTCAAGATTGGGCTTTTTCATTGAAGCCAGGGATCCTGCGTTGCTCAATGTGGATGCGTTTTTTCTGGCCTTGGGGTTGCTTTATGAGGAACCTCATTTGGAGCTTCAGGCAGAAAAAACTTTGATGTCCCTGTTTCAGGGGCAAGATGAAGCAGAAATATACTGCCAAAGATTCCGTAAATGGTCTGTGCTTACTCAGTGGAATGAGTGCGCCCTGGCGGCGACTTTCAGAGAGGGCCTCTCTGATGCCATTAAGGATGTTATGGTGGGGTTCCCTGTGCCTGCGGGTCTGAATGAGTCCATGACAATGGCTATTCAGATCGATAGGCGTCTACGGGAGCGCAAACCTGTGCACCATTTGGCGGTGTCCACTGAGAAGACGTCAGAAAGTATGCAGTGTGATAGAATTCTGTCCAGAAGCGAGCGGCAGAATTTTAGACGGAAAAATGGGTTGTGTTTCTATTGTGGTGATTCTACTCATGTTATATCAGCATGCTCTAAGCGCACTAAGAAGCTTGACAAGTCTGTTTCCATTGGCACTTTACAGTCTAAGTTCATTCTATCTGTGACCCTGATTTGCTCTTTGTCATCCATGACAGCGGACGCCTATGTCGACTCTGGCGCCGCTTTGAGTCTTATGGATTGGTCCTTTGCCAAACGCTGTGGGTATGATTTAGAGCCTTTGGAAACTCCTATTCCTCTGAAGGGGATTGACTCCACCCCATTGGCTAGTAATAAACCACAATACTGGACACAAGTAACTATGCGGATTAATCCGGATCATCAGGAGATTATTCGCTTTCTGGTGCTGTATAATCTACATGATGTTTTGGTGCTGGGATTGCCATGGCTGCAATCTCATAACCCAGTCCTCGACTGGAGAGCTATGTCTGTAAAAAGCTGGGGATGTAAGGGGACTCATGGGGACGCACCTTTGGTTTCCATTTCATCATCTATTCCCTCTGAAATTCCTGAGTTCTTGTCTGACTATCCTGACGTCTTTGAAGAACCCAAGCTGGGTTCATTACCTCCGCACCGCGAGTGCGATTGTGCTATAGATTTAATCCCGGGTAGTAAATACCCTAAGGGTCGGTTATTTAATCTGTCTGTGCCTGAACATGCTGCTATGCGAGAATATATAAAGGAGTCCTTGGAAAAGGGACATATTCGTCCGTCGTCATCTCCCTTGGGAGCCGGGTTTTTCTTTGTGTCTAAAAAAGATGGTTCTTTGAGGCCATGTATTGATTATCGGCTTTTGAATAAAATCACGGTCAAATATCAATACCCGTTGCCGCTGCTGACTGATTTGTTTGCTCGCATAAAGGGGGCCAAGTGGTTCTCTAAGATTGATCTCCGTGGGGCGTATAATTTGGTGCAAATTAAGCAGGGGGATGAGTGGAAAACCGCATTTAATACGCCCGAGGGCCACTTTGAGTATTTGGTGATGCCTTTTGGTCTTTCTAATGCCCCTTCAGTCTTCCAATCCTTTATGCATGACATTTTCCGCAATTATTTGGATAAATTTATGATTGTGTATCTGGATGATATTCTGATTTTTTCGGATGACTGGGACTCTCATGTCCAGCAGGTCAGGAGGGTTTTTCAGGTTTTGCGGTCTAATTCTTTGTGTGTGAAGGGTTCTAAGTGCCTTTTTGGGGTTCAAAAGATTTCCTTCTTGGGATATATTTTTTCCCCCTCTTCCATTGAGATGGATCCTGTCAAGGTTCAGGCTATTTGTGATTGGACGCAGCCCTCTTCTCTTAAGAGTCTTCAGAAATTTTTGGGCTTTGCTAACTTTTATCGCCGATTTATTGCTGGTTTTTCGGATGTTGTTAAGCCATTGACCGATTTGACTAAGAAGGGTGCTGATGTTGCTGATTGGTCCCCTGATGCTGTGGAGGCCTTTCAGGAGCTTAAGCGCCGTTTTTCTTCTGCCCCTGTGTTGCGTCAGCCTGATGTTGCTCTGCCTTTTCAGGTTGAGGTTGACGCTTCTGAGATCGGAGCTGGGGCAGTGTTGTCGCAGAAAAGTTCCGACTGCTCCGTGATGAGGCCTTGTGCTTTTTTCTCCCGTAAATTTTTGCCCGCTGAGCGGAATTATGATGTTGGTAATCGGGAGCTTTTGGCCATGAAGTGGGCTTTTGAAGAGTGGCGCCACTGGCTTGAGGGGGCTAGACATCAAGTGGTGGTATTGACTGACCACAAAAATCTAATTTATCTTGAATCCGCCAGGCGCCTGAATCCTAGACAGGCGCGCTGGTCGTTGTTTTTCTCTCGGTTTGATTTTGTGGTGTCATACCTACCGGGCTCTAAGAATGTTAAAGCGGATGCCCTTTCTAGGAGTTTTGAGCCTGACTCGCCTGGTGACTCTGAGCCCACAGGTATCCTTAAAGATGGAGTGATTTTGTCAGCCGTTTCTCCAGACCTGCGGCGGGCCTTGCAGGAGTTTCAGGCGGATAGACCGGATCGTTGCCCACCTGGTAGACTGTTTGTTCCTGATGATTGGACCAGCAGAGTCATCTCTGAGGTTCATTCTTCTGCGTTGGCAGGTCATCCTGGAATCTTTGGTACCAGGGATTTGGTGGCAAGGTCCTTCTGGTGGCCTTCCCTGTCACGAGATGTGCGAGGCTTTGTGCAGTCTTGTGACGTTTGTGCTCGGGCCAAGCCTTGTTGTTCTCGGGCTAGTGGTTTGTTATTGCCCTTGCCTATTCCTAAGAGGCCTTGGACGCACATCTCGATGGATTTTATCTCGGATCTGCCTGTTTCTCAGAAGATGTCTGTCATCTGGGTAGTGTGTGACCGTTTCTCTAAGATGGTCCATTTGGTTCCCTTGCCCAAGTTGCCTTCTTCTTCCGAGTTGGTTCCTCTGTTTTTTCAAAATGTTGTTCGTTTACATGGTATTCCTGAGAATATCGTTTCTGACAGAGGAACCCAATTTGTGTCTAGATTTTGGCGGGCATTCTGTGCTAGGATGGGCATAGATTTGTCTTTTTCGTCTGCTTTCCATCCTCAGACTAATGGCCAGACCGAGCGGACTAATCAGACCCTGGAGACATATCTGAGATGTTTTGTGTCTGCGGATCAGGATGATTGGGTTGCTTTTTTGCCTTTGGCGGAGTTCGCCCTCAATAATCGGGCCAGCTCTGCCACTTTGGTGTCCCCGTTTTTCTGCAATTCGGGGTTTCATCCGCGATTTTCCTCCGGTCAGGTGGAATCTTCGGATTGTCCTGGTGTGGATGCTGTGGTGGAGAGATTGCATCAGATTTGGGGGCAGGTGATGGACAATTTGAAGTTGTCCCAGGAGAAGACTCAGCTTTTTGCCAACCGCCGTCGTCGTGTTGGTCCTCGGCTTGGTGTTGGGGATTTGGTGTGGTTGTCTTCTCGTTTTGTCCCTATGAGGGTCTCTTCTCCTAAGTTTAAGCCTCGGTTTATCGGCCCGTACAAGATATTGGAGATTCTTAACCCTGTGTCCTTCCGTTTGGACCTCCCTGCATCTTTTTCTATTCATAATGTTTTTCATCGGTCATTATTGCGCAGGTATGAGGTACCTATTGTGCCTTCCGTTGAGCCTCCTGCTCCGGTGTTGGTTGAGGGTGAGTTGGAGTACGTTGTGGAAAAAATCTTGGACTCCCGTGTTTCCAGACGGAGACTCCAGTATCTGGTCAAGTGGAAGGGATACGGCCAGGAGGATAATTCTTGGGTGACTGCCTCTGATGTTCATGCCTCTGATCTTGTTCGTGCCTTTCATAGGGCTCATCCTGATCGCCCTGGTGGGTCTGGTGAGGGTTCGGTGCCCCCTCCTTGAGGGGGGGGTACTGTTGTGAATTTGGATTCTGGGCTCCCCCGGTGGCTACTGGTGGAATTGAACTTGTGTCATCATCTGCTCTGTTCACCTGTTCCCATCATGATGTGGGAGTCGCTATATAACCATGCTTCTCTGTTAGTCTGATGCCGGTCAACAATGTTATCAGAAGCCTTCTGTGCATGTTCCTGCTCCTAGACAACTCCTAGATAAGTTGGACTTTCGTCCATGTTTGTTTTTGTATTTTTGGTTCCAGTTCACAGCTGTAGTTTCGTTACTGTGTCTGGAAAGCTCTTGTGATACAGAAATTGCCACTCTGGTGTTATGAGTTAATGCCAGAGTCTTAAAGGAATTTCTGGATGGTATTTTGATAGGGTTTTTCAGCTGACCATGAAAGTGTCCCTTCTGTCCTTCAACTATCTAGTAAGCGGACCTCAAATTTGCTAAACCTATTTTCATGCTACGTTTGTTGTTTCATCTTGATTCACCGCCAATATATGTGGGGGTCTTCTGTCTGCCTGTCGGGGAATTTCTCTAGAGGTGAGCAAGGACTGTATTTTCCTCTGCTTAGACTATTTAGTTCTCCGGCTGGCGCTGGGCATCTAGCGATCAACGTAGGCATGCTACCTGGCCACTTCTAGTTGTGTGATAGGTTTAGTTCATGGTCAGTTTAGTTCCCATCATCCAAGAGCTAGTTCTGATATGCTGGGCTATGTCTCTTGCCATTGAGACCATGACAATCGCCTTACAGATGAACTGCAAGTTAGGAGGAGAGCTGTGGACAGTGGAGATGCCGGTACGTGTGTCCTTACACCTATACATGGCGAGAGGCTCGTCTCTCCCCCATGTGGCGAGGAGCAGTGAAACTTGACCCCTCCATGTGGCAATACCCATAATCCATGCACAGTAAAATCCAGTTGTCACCTATCCCTTCTCCGTGGTGTTGTTGAGGGAGGATCTGGAGTGACCCTTCATGGTTGACTCAGTGATTTTCAAATTGATCCACAGGGTGTTGCCGGCAACTGAGAATGACCAGATGGAGACATGTCTCTGTTTGGGGGGATCAATGTCAAATCCCAAGTTATACTTCAACCAATCAACATAAGAACACGCTCACAGTTTTCTTAACCTATAACGCTTCTTTCACACTAACGTCGGTACTGGTCTGTCGCTAAGCGTCGGCCGACGCACATTGTGAAAATTTGTCACGACGTGGGCAGCGGATGCAGTTTTTCAACGCATCCGCTGCCTATTCTAAAGTCTGGGGAGGAGGGGGCGGAGTTCCGGCTGCACATGCGCGGTAGGAAATGGCGGATCCGACGTAAGAAAAAATGTTACATTGAACATTTTTTTCGTGCCGACGATCCGCCAAAACACGACGCATCCAGTGTGCGACGGATGGCCAGCCGTCGGCAATACAAGTCTATGGGCAAAAAATGCATCCTGCGGGCACATTTGCAGGATCCGTTTTTTCCCCAAAACGACGCATTGCGAAGGACGTCACACAACGCAAGCGTGAAAGTAGCCTAAGAATGCAGGAACAGCCTGTACGTCAAGGTCTCGTAGAAGAATACACCTTCACTCTCGTGCTCTTGTTCAAACTAGAACAATCAAGGTCTCATAACAACTATGAACTTTAGCCTAGTAACAGAATTTATCTCAAAACAGCAAAATGGAGTCGAAAAGCACAAAATGAAGCCTGCTTTAATTTTGATCTTGGTTTAACCCTTCACATTCCCCCCCCCCCCCCTAGATAAATTTTGTTAACTAATATGCAGCATCAGAGGTACTATCCCAACCTATAAGCTTGAGGGGTACGGTCTTCACATGACCGGTGCCATGTTACCAGCCATGGCTGTTGCGGCGCACCCGTCCCCCCTGTATGCTACAATTTACGGATAACAATTTTTGATGACGGTGGAGGAGGTCTTTTGAAGATAGCCATACGCTTGGCTTCAGCATCTTCATCAGGTAACTTTGTGAAATTGGTGTAGAGAAGAGCAGGGGTGGCAACGCTTTTGGTATCATTAGTTGTTCTAGTGCAGAATTTCCTAATACATACAGAAATACACCAAAGAACAAAGCTTAGTATTACATACATAACAAGGATAAAGGCAGCGGTGTGTAACAAACTTTGCAAGATTCCAGCTATCCAGCCCCTAAGTCCCTTAAACCAATTGGCTGGATTAAGAAAGGAGAAGGTGTCTGCCCACCAACTGTCCTTATTACGGTCATTGTCTTTATCATATTGATCTCTGAGTCTTTGAATGTCTTCTAACTTTAACTTCATAGTGCTATTGGGATCTG
Organism: Ranitomeya variabilis; assembly: GCF_051348905.1. NCBI lineage: Eukaryota > Metazoa > Chordata > Amphibia > Anura > Dendrobatidae > Ranitomeya > Ranitomeya variabilis. The sequence continues at coordinate 46,673,156 of NC_135238.1, forward strand.
TATGATGACCGCAAGCGGGTCCAATAACCAGACACATACCACCCTGTGCTGCTGTTAAGTAATCCAGTACTACAGTATGTTGATTAGTGACTATGATGAGTTGGTTTTGGACAGCAACAGTAGTATTAAGTATTATGCCCTTTATCTGCCACTAGTCTGTTTGACCAGCTTGCAGTGCGATGCATGGATCCACGTCGGTCTCCCTTCCAGCTTTACTGACATAGGAGTAATGAGGAGGACTTGGTAGGGACCGTCATACAAGGGTTCCAGTCCGTGTTTTCTGACATGCCTTTTCACGACCACAAAATCACCAGGCTTCAAGTTATAACAAATATCGGTTTCTGCTGAATCTGGAAGGGAAGAAGAAACTAGAGCATGGGTGTTAGCAAGATTTTTACTAAGCTGAATAACATATTGAACAGTACGGTCAGTTTCTTCTGATAACTGCTGAGACTGGAAATTTGCAACAGAGGACCTAGCACCAAACAGTATCTCATATGGGGACAGGCCATGTTTTGCCTTAGGGGTAGTACGAATGTGGTACAGTACAATGGGTTGGAGCTCTGGCCATGGAGCCGTAGTCTCCTGCATCATTTTGGTCAATTGTCCCTCCAGTGTGCCGTTCAGCCTCTCAACTTTCCCACTGGATTGTGGATGGTGCGGAGTATGGAGGGCTTCAGTGGATCCAAGCATTGTCAGAACCTCCTGATACACATGAGAAGAAAAGGCCGGGCCTTGGTCACTTTCAACGACTTCTTGAACACTATATCTGTATATAACTTCCATCACCAGTTTCTTTGCTGTAGTTTTTGCAGTCATGTTGGTAACGGAATGCTTCCGGCCAACTGGAGAACATGTAGACAACCACCAGACAATATTCATACCTTCCAGACTTAGACAACGTGATGTGGTCCACCTGGAGCCTTTGGAAAGGATAGTCGGGCTTAGCAAGATGCTTCGGGGGTACACGTTGAAGTTGACCAGGATTGCAGGTCTCACAGATATTACATACACGGTTGAGTGCTGTCAGGACTGTAGAAATACAGTTGTGGCCAAAAGTATTGACACCCCTGCAATTCTGTCAGATAATACTCAATTTATTCCTGAAAATGATTGCAATCACAAATTCTTTGGTATTATTATCTTCCTCTAATTTGTCTTAAATGAAAAAACACAAAAGAGAATGAAGCAAAAAGCAAAACATTGATCATTTCACACAAAACTCCAAAAATGGGCCAGACAAAAGTATTGGCACCCTCAGCCTAATACTTGGTTGCACAACCTTTAGCCAAAATAACTGCAACCAACCGCTTCCGGTAACTATCAATGAGTTTCTTACAATGCTCTGCTGGAATTTTAGACCGTTCTTCTTTGGCAAACTGCTCCAGGTCCCTGATATTTGAAGGGCGCCTTCTCCAAACTGCCATTTTTAGATCTCTCCACAGGTGTCCTATGGTATTCAGGTCTGGACTCATTGCTGGCCACCTTAGAAGTCTCCAGTGCTTTCTCTCAAACCATTTTCTAGTGCTTTTTGAAGTGTGTTTTGGGTCATTGTCCTGCTGGAAGACCCATGACCTCTGAGGATACCCAGCTTTCTCACACTGGGCCCTACATTATGCTGCAAAATTTGTTGGTAGTCTTCAGACTTCATAATGCCATGCACACGGTCAAGCAGTCCAGAGGCAGCAAAGCAACCCCAAAACATCAGGGAACCTCTGCCATGTTTGACTGTAGGGACCGTGTTCTTTTCTTTGAATGCCTCTTTTTCTCCTGTAAACTCTCCTGTAAAAAGCTCTACTTTTGTCTCATCTGACCAGAGAACATTCTTCCAAAACGTTTTAGGCTTTTTCAGGTAAGTTTTGGCCAACTCCAGCCTGGCTTTTTTATGTCTCGGGGTAAGAAGTGGGGTCTTCCTGGGTCTCCTACCATACAGTCCTTTTCATTCAGACGCCGACGGATAGTACGGGTTGACACTGTTGTACCCTCGGACTGCAGGGCAGCTTGAACTTGTTTGGATGTTAGTCGAGGTTCTTTATCCAACATCCGCACAATCTTGCGTTGAAATCTCTTGTCAATTTTTCTTTTCTGTCCACGTCTAGGGAGGTTAGCCACAGTGCCATGGGCTTTAAACTTCTTGATGACACTGCGCACGGTAGACACAGGAACATTCAGGTCTTTGGAGATGGACTTGTAGCCTTGAGATTGCTCATGCTTCCTCACAATTTGGTTTCTCAAGTCCTCAGACAGTTCTTTGGTCTTTCTTTTCTCCATGCTCAATGTGGTGCACACAAGGACACAGGACAGAGGTTGAGTCAACTTTAATCCATGTCAACTGGCTGCAAGTGTGATTTAGTTATTGCCAACACCTGTTAGGTGCCACAGGTAATTTACAGGTGCTGTTAATTACACTAATTAGAGAAGCATCACATGATTTTTGGAACAGTGCCAATACTTTTGTCCACCCCCTTTTTATGTTTGGTGTGGAATTATATCCAATTTGGCTTTAGGACAATTCTTGGTGTTTTTTCATTTAAGACAAATTAAATGAAGATAATAACAAAGAATTTGTGTTTGCAATCATTTTCAGGAAGAAACTGAGTATTATCTGACAGAACTGCAGGGGTGTCAGTATTTTTGGCCACAACTGTACCAGGGCTAGGGCCTGGTTTTTTCCTCAATGTGTGGGCCCATGTGCCCACGTGGCAATAGCAGGATACATCCGCTTAGTGGGACACACAAGTTGGTCCTTTTTCCAGAGACCATGTCCATACATGCTCCATCAGCCTTCCACTGCTTCACTTCTTCCTTTGGGGACATTCTCTGCATCGTCATTAAGCGGTCTTGTGGGGTCCGACAGAAAACCTCCATCTGTCATCGATCATCAGGTTCCTGTAGAGTCAGTGTTTCTTGTAACTGTTTACGCTGAGAGCATGTGGTCACCATAGTTGGTATGGTCGGTTCAACGGGTAGGAGAGCAGCAGCTTTTGCTTGCATATCCGCAAAGGCGTTGCCAACAGTCTGTGGACTGTTCCTAGGACCGTGCGCCTTAACTTTGATAATGGCTACCTGGGTAGGTAATTTGAATGAGTACATGAGGGTTTTAACAGCTTCAGCATTCTTCACTGGAGTCCTGGCGGTGGTAATAAACCCACGATTGGCCCATAGAGCTCCGAAATCATGAGCAATACCAAATACATACTGTGAGTCCGTGTATATATTAGCCCGCCTGTCTTTGGCCAGAACACATGCAGTAGACAGAGCCTGAAGTTCTGCTTCTTGTGCTGACTGTGAGGGAGGGAGTGCAGCTCCGTGCGCTACAGTGTCTTCCGTAGTAACAGCGTATCCGGTGTGGAATCTGCCAAACTCTTCAGCATATCTTGAACCATCCGTTTATAACACCAGATCAGGATTTGGAAGTGGATTTTGGAAGCTATCTCTTCAGTCAGGAGTTGGGAACAGTCATGTTGGAGGTAATCCTCATCACTGCCATCCTTCTTGGGGACCGGCAGTAAAGTAGCGGGGTTGATTGTAGTCAGGCAAAAGGAGTGAACACTGCAGCCGCAAGTGTCGTCGTACAGTCAAATGTTTTGGCTGTTGGAGTGTCAGTATTGCCGCAATATCATGTGGGGCAAAAATGTGCGTCTCATGTCCAAGAATTATGTCTGCAGTCTTGTCAAGCAACGAGTGAGTGGCGTGAACTGCCCTCATGCAACTTGGTGATGCACGGGCCACGGGGTCGAGGCGGGCTGAATAATAGCCCACAGGCCGTTGTCTATTGCCATGCGACTGTGTGAGTACCCCTGCTGCGTGTCCTTCATTCTCAGACACATACAAATGGAACGGTCGAGTATAGTCCGGGATGCCCAAGGCAGGGGCGGAAGCAATAAGCCGCTTTAATTCAGAGAAGGCACGATAAAGGCTTTCCATACAAACCGTTGATCTTTCCTTATAGTTCATATACCGTCTTTCAGGGCATTGTAGAAAGGTTGCATTATGCGGGATGCGTCCGGTATCCACTGACGACAATAAGTACATAGTCCAAGAAAATGCTGGAGTTCAGTCTCATCTTTTGGAAAAAGGAAGGGAGCTGACGGCTATTTTTCTTTCTTTTGTGAGGTGTCTGACACCCTGAAGGAGACAGTTACCCAAAAATATCACATGACCAAGGCAGAACTGAAGTTTCGAGGCCGAAACCCGACAGTTCAGATCTGCCAGATACTTGAGGAGGGGAACAGTGGCAGCAATGGCTTCCTGCTCTGTTCGTGCACACAACAAAACCTCATCCACATACTGGAGCAGCGTGACATAGCGATGGTCTAACTGCCAGGGTAAAAAACACTCGCCCATATTTTTTGCAAACTGATTGGGACTGTTTTGGGCCCCTTGTGGCATAACTTTCCACGTCAATTGTCGTCCCTGATAAGTGAATGCAAACAAACTGGCAGTCTGGGTGTAATGGAATGCTGAAGAAGGCATTGGCAAGGTCGATGACTGTGAACCAAGCAGCATTCTGAGGTATCTGGGACACAAGAGTATGTGGATTAGGCACCACCGGTGTTTACAGAACAGTAGCTGCATTAACTGCCCGTAGATCTTGTACCAGCCGGTACACATGGGGTTGGCCGGGTGGGGTCTTTTTCTTAACGGGAAACAAGGGTGTGTTACATGGGGAAACACAGGGTATCAGGGCACCATTATCGAGTAATGTTTGTATTTGCCCCTTGAGGCCCCGCTCCTGGTCATGTTTCAAAGGGTATTGATGGACTTTCGGAAAAGGGGCACCAGGTTTGAGAAACCCTTTTACTGTTTCTACAGACATTATTGGGGGTGATCTGGGCCTATCAGGGCCATCATTACCATGGGAAGGGCATGTAGGATACAGATCTCATTGTGTTCATCTGCATAAGGGTTATGTAACGTAAGAACCATCTGACCATCATCTTGGAATTGTATTCTGGAGCGGAACTGTGATAATAAATCTGCCCCCAGTAAATTTACCAGACATGTGGGAGAGATTATGAACTGGGCCGTGACCTCAGGGAAAGGTCCCACAGGGATGGGTTTTGTAATAGTATGTTTATTGGGTCTGCCATCTCTTCAGTATGGTCGATTATCAGGATTTTGAGGCTATCTGATTCTGAGTATCCCCCAGAGTTCCCAGTATTCAGGTTACGGGTGGAAGGGGGAACCTGAAGGTAGCAACTGTCAGCATGGGTATGACAATCTCTCTGAAAGTGACCAGGCCGGCCACAGCGCCAAGACTTCAAGCGAAAATTGGCACGGCGGGGCTGGGGAGTGAGATTCCCAGACATAGGGTTAAAAGGGAAATTGGAGTAGGGAACTGAATTTGTGTAGGGGAGGAGGGCAGGAGCTGGAGTCTGTTGTGTGGGCCACTGATAAGGAACAGCTGCGTCCTTGTAGCTGGGGTGGGGGCTGAGGTTGGAGCAGGAATCGCTGTGGCTACTGGTTTAACCTTTGATTTCCCTGCTGATGCAGAGCGGGCTAAATTCTTCTGAAAACTTTTTACTATTTTCAATGCATCATCCGGAGTGGAAGGCTCGATACCAGGTCTGACTGACATTATTGCCTCTTTCAATTCAGATTTGAGGCCGGACATTAAAGCTGCCACAAAAAGGTGTGAATGGGCTTTATTATACAGTGAGAATCCCAAATCTTTAAACACTACCATAAGACGCCCATAAAACTTCTCGGCAGTCTCCTCCTTGTCCTGTGTGACATCTGTGAGGGAGGTAGCTTGGTCCGCTAATCTATCTTGTGCCCAAACTTTTAAAGCATTGCAGATATCAACACCACTCATATGTTCCCCGTCTAAATTCACATTATAGAATTATTAGGCAAGTTGTATTTTAGAGGATTATTTTTATTATTGATCAACACCTATGTTCTCAATCAGCCCAAAAGACTCGAATATCAAAGCTTAATATTTTTGGAAGTTGGAGTGGGGCTTTTATAGTTTTAGCTATCTTAGGAGGATATCTGTTTGTGCAGGTAACTATTACTGTGCAGAATTATTAGGCAACTTAATAAAAACCAAATATATCCCCATCTCACTTGTTTATTTTCACCAGAAAAAACAATATCACTGCACAAAATTTAGAAATAAACATTTCTAACATGCAAAAACAAAACCTCTAAAAATGAGTGACCAATATAGCCCCCTTTCTTTATGATGACACTCAGCAGCCTTCCATCCATAGATTCTGTCAGTTGCTTGATCTGTTTACGACCAACATTGCGTGCAGCAGCCACCACAGCCTCCAGACACTGCTCTGAGAGGTGGACTGTTTTACCTCCCTGTAGATCTCACATTTTATGAGGGACCACAGGTTCTCTATGGGGTTCAGATCAGGTGAACAAGGGGGCCATGTCATTGTTTTTTCTTCTTTGAGACCTTTACTGGCCAGCTACGCTGTGGAGTAGTTGGAGGCATGTGATGGAGCATTGTCCTGCATGAAAATCATGTTTTTATTGAACGATACCAACTTCTTCCTGTACCACTGCTTGAAGAAGTTGTCTTCCAGAAACTGGCAGTAGGTCTGGGAGTTGAGCTTCACTCCATCCTCAACCTGAAAAGATCCCACAAGTTCATCTTTGATGATACCAGCCCATACCAGTACCCCACCTCCACCTTGCTGGCGTCTGAGTAAGGAATGGAGCTCTCTGCTCTTTACTGATCCAGCCTCTGGCCCATCAAGAGTCACTCTCATTTCATCAGTCCATAAAACCTTTGAAAAGTCGGTCTTAAGATATTTCTTGGCCCAGTCTTGACATTTCTTTTTTCTTGTTCAAAGGTGGTCGTTTTTCAGCCTTCCTTACCTTGGCCATGTCCCTGACTATTGCACACCTTGTACTTTTTGTTACTCCAGTAACGTTGCAGCTCTGAAATATGGCAAAACTGGTGGCAAATGGCATCTTGGCAGCTTCAAGCTTGATTTTCCTCAATTCATGGGCAGTTGTTTTGCACCTTTTTTGCCCAGCACGCTTCTTGCGACGCTGTTGGCTATTTGCCATGAAACGCTTGATTGTTCAGTGATCACGCTTCAAAAGTTTGGCAATTTCAAGACCGCTGCATACCTCTACAAGACATCTCACAATTTCGGACTTTTCAGAGCCCGTCAAATCTCTCTTCTGACCCATTTTGCCAAATAATTAAGCACACCTTATATAGGGTTTTGATGTCATTAGACAACACCCCTCCTCATTACAGAGATGCACGTCACCTGATTTACTTAATTTGTAGTTGGCTCTCAAGCCTGAACAGCTTGGAGTAGGACAACATGTATAAAAAGTATCATGTGATCAAAATACAACTTGCCTAATAGTTCTGCACCCAGTGTATATATTCCTGAGGTACGTATCCTACCCAATCTTCCATCACCTCACCACACCTGATTCTAAGGGTACTGTCACACAGTGGCACTTTTGTCGCTACGACGGTACGATCCGTGACGTTCCAGCGATATCCATACGATATCGCTGTGTCTGACACGCAGCAGCGATCAGGGACCCTGCTGAGAATCGTACGTCGTAGCAGATCGTTTGGAACTTTCTTTCGCCACTGGATCTCCCGCTGTCATCGCTGGATCGTTGTGTGTGACACCGATCCAACGATGCATTCGCTTGTAACCAGGGTAAACATCGGGCTACTAAGCGCAGGGCCGCGCTTAGTAACCCGATGTTTACCCTGGTTGCCATCGTAAAAGTAAAAAAAAAACAAACCGTACATACTCACATACCGGTGTCCTTCAGGTCCCTTGCAGTCTGCTTCCCGCTCTGACTGACTGCCGGCCGGAATGTAAGAGCAGAGCACAGCGGTGACGTCACCACTGTGCTGTGCTTTCACTTTACGGCGGCACTCAGTCAGAGCGGGAAGCAGACGGCAAGGGACCTGACGGACATTGGTATGTGAGTATGTACGTTTTTTTTTTTTTTACTTTTACGATGGTAACCAGGGTAAACATCGGGTTACTAAGCGTGGCCCTGCGCTTAGTAACCCTATGTTTACCCTGGTTACCCGGGGCCTTCGACATCGTTGGTCGCTGGAGAGCGGTCTGTGTGACACAACGACTTTCCAACGATCACGGCCAGGTCGTATCGCTGGTCGTGATCGTTGGAAAGTTGCAGAGTGTGACAGTACCCTAACAGTGATCAAGATTTCAGGATATTTTGACTAAAAATAGAGTTACGATCACTGGTCAATCCGGAGTGTCCGTCCCTTATGAGGTACGGTTCGAACACTGGGCCCCCAACGGAACTACACCTCTATATGATTCCACCCAAGAATCACCCCACCATCGGGGACAACCTCACATCCTCTTTGCAGCAACAAACACAGGAAAACCACACCAGATGGTCAGTCTGAACAGTGTAACTGCCAACTTACCGTGGTTGTTGTGGGGGATGATCAGTCCCAATTTTCCAGTGCCTGTGTCTGGTCCGAGGGTCCTTTGTCTTATTCTCCTCCGGGGGGCAGAGGCGTCCCTGTTTGGGGACCCCACTTTTGGGCGCCAAGCTGTTGAGGGAGGATCTGGAGTTACCCTTCATGGTTGAGTCAGTGATTTTCAAATTGTCAAGGTCTCATAACAACAATGAACTTTAGCCTAGTAACAGAATTTATCTCAAAACAGCAAAATGGAGTCAAAAAGCACAAAATGAAGCCTGCTTTAATTTTTCTTAGTTTAACCCTTCACAGTGTAACTAATTTGTCACGTGCCCGCTCTCAGCACGTGACTTGGGCTGTGCCTGCAAGGGTTAATCTGTCTCCCCACTCTCAGTCCAGCATTCAACCTCTGTCCTATGCTCTAATGGGAGCATAAATCACACACAGACCCAGGCCACACACCCGCTCATACACGCTGCCACCACTCATCGAGCACACGGGCGATGAGTCTCGGAAATATTAATACTACCACTCATAAGGCTCACACACCTTAGGCTATGGATTCTTTTAGAACATTCAAGGTTCAACTTGTTAAAGTTTTATACTTTAATACAAAAAAGGTTCAGTGCTTACAGTAAGAAAAGGTATAAAAATATGATAATAAAGACATACAACTTATGCTAAACAGTATAAAAATAAACAGGAGAAAACTTACAGAAATCATCTAACTGGTAGTTTGCTTTGTGCTCCCTGAGGAAGGGGGGGGTGAATGGAGTTGGTGGAACACATGAGCGTCTCAGGCTGCCCTCACATGTGAACACGTTTTTTAGGTATACAGGTCTAATTTATAGCTTTGGTCTGGAGGTCAGGTTTCTAGACCAGCCCCTCAGGTTAATATCATAATTGCTTGTATTTTGATTGGTCCACGGCCGCGCCCCCCCAATCAATATATTCTTTTCTCTTGAGATCCTTTGTGTAACAGCGGTCACAGAGATACTATCAGGCCGTAATTAACATCTCTCTTTCAAGAGCTAGGAGATGTCAAATGTTACCTTTCTTCTTGGCTTCCAGCAGGACCCCCTGGTGAGGTTAGAGACAGAAGTCTACTTGTCTCAGGAAAATACACATTAACACCTGGGTGCGACCTGCAACTTTTCAAGACAGTTACATTAACTAATGTTACATTATTGCCATTATATAATGTATCTAGATGTGTGTGTGTGTGTGTGTATGTATATATATATACACAGCAGCACATGTACAAGAATCATGTACATGTGCTGCTGTGATTTTTTTATCTATATGATGCAGTTTGCAGCTTCACTCTCTCTCTCTCTCTCTCTCTCTCTCTCTCTCGAGAGAGAGAGAGAGAGAGAGAGAGATACACACACTAGATGGTGGCCCGATTCAAACGCATTGGGTATTCTAGAATATGTATGTAGTTTATTTATGAAGTTTTCAGAATAATGCAATTTATACACAGGATTCGGCCAGGCGCGACCAATTAGCGAAGCGTGGTACAAATTCCGCCCCAATTCGCGGGCGGCCGGGCGTGACCAATCAGTGAAGCCAGGGCCGGCTCCAGGTTTTTGAGAGCCCCGGGCGAAAGAGTCTGTGGGCCCCCCTCTTTAACACATACCACGATTCATGATGCACAAATACAGCAGAGAAATACACCACAGCCAAGTAGTATATAGCAATGTGGGCACCACATCCCTGTTTAAAAAAAAAAAAAAAAAGAATTAAAATAAAAAATAGTTATATACTCACCTTCCGGCGGCCCCCGGATCCAGGCCAGGCGTTTAGCGATGCTCCTCGCGACCCTCCAGTCCCAAGAATGCATTGTGGTCTCGCGAGATGATGACGTAGCGGTCTCACGAGACGGCTACGTCATCATCTCGCGAGAGCGCAGTGCATGGCCCGGAGCGTCGTGAGGAGCGGCAAAGGCGCCAGAAGGTGAGTATATAATTTTTTTTATTATTTTCAAGATTAGATCTTTTTACTATTGAAGCTGCATAGGCACACAGGGTTAATAGCAGTGTTAATGGACTGCGTTACACAGCGGCATAACACGGTGTAATGCAGCCATTAACCCTGTGTGAGCGCTGACTGGAGGGGAGTATGGAGGGGCGAATTCACGGCCGGACTGTGCCCGTCGCTGACCAATCAGCTGGTCGCTGACCAATATATTTTCAAAATAAAAGTTCAATTTCTTCAATGTAAATGTGGAAGGTTTAATCAACCCACTGTTCTGGGCGACGTTTCGGCTCCATCTGAGCCTTTCTCAAGATTATATATATATATATATATATATATATATATATATATAATATATATTACACATATTTCACCACACCAGTGAATGTGGCTTTTTTTTTTTTTTTCTCAGCTGGATAAAGCAATAATTATTGGGATTGATTGCTACCACGACACCCTGCAGGGGAGGAGATCTATTGCTGGCTTTGTCGCGAGCACGAACAAGCAAATGACTCGGTAATGTATCTGCCACGTCCGGGTTCCTCATAGATTGCTGGCTCTTCACTCCGGCTAATGCAGAGAACTGGAGCAAGGACCCTGAGCGCCCCCTCCAGATACAGCCCCCATTGTACTGCAGCCCCAAGAAAAAACTAATTGCCCCTACGGTCTACAGCCACCATTGTACGCAGCCCCCAGAATAAACTGACTGCCCCTCCGGATACAGCCACCAGAACAAACTGATTGCCCCTCTGGATACAGCCACCATTGTACCACAGCCCCCAGAATAAACTAAATGCCCCTCCGTATACAGCCACAATTGTACCGCAGCCCCCAGAATAACCTGATTGCCCCCACGGTCTACAGCCTCCGCGCCCCTCAGCCCCGCACCCCAGAGTGGGCCGACACTGATGCCATTGTGCCCCTGATGTCTTGTAGGCCCATAGCAGCCTATGAGATGGCGGCCTTATTCTGAATGAGCCCTAAGTAACCTCTGACCTTTCTATTTTAGCTGGTTTTCCCGATGCGTCGTCCAGGATCAGAGACAAGAGATTGTCGATGGCCTAAAAGTTTGTATGCAAGGTAAAAAATATAATAAAAAGTTCCAAATGTGCAGAACAAACATCTGGATGGATTTTCACTGTATAGAAGGGGAGTCTGGTGTAGGAGACCTCGGCGTAGATTTGTGCTACAATTTCTGCCATGTTTTAGTAAATCTGCCTGCTCCCCCAGCTTCTCCGAGAAGTGCCATGGCTGATAAAATAGTGGGGGACAAATCTCCCCTTTGTTTATAGCCGACACCAGGTAACTGTGCTGAGATTTGTGTGTCATAGACTGGTGCAGGTTCTGTTCGCAGCTGTATCCGTACACCATGTAGTGGCCATTCTTGGTACTGCAGCTGTATGAAATGTGATCGGAGCTGCAGTACTGAGAGCGGCCACTACACGGTGTACGGCGCTGCACACATCTGATGCAGGGGTGTCTGATCCCCAGTCCGATGTCTGTGGCCTATAGCAGAATTTCAGTGCGCCTGTGGGCGGCCTTATTTACTGGTATCACGATGTCATGATGACTTTTTTCTGTCTTTTCTTTATGTCCTTTCTCTTTCTCTAGCGGCGCTGCACGCATGGACCAAGACTAACGAAGGAAACCTGCCGCAGCGCATCATCATCTACAGAGACGGAGTAGGCGACGGGCAGCTCAAGACCTTAGTGAACTACGAGATCCCAACGTTCATTGATTGCATCAAGTCTGCTAAACAGAATTACAGGTGCGGCAGAGGTGGCCCCAAACCCTTATGGTTCCTGACACAATTTTAATTTTTGTACTTTTAGTATTAAAAAAACAAACAAAACCCTTTTTTTAATTTCTCCATCAATATATCTGTACGAGGACTTGTTCATTGCGGGATGAGTTGTAGTGTTGAATGACGCCATTCATTTTACCATAAAATGTACTGATGAATCGGAAAATAATTCCTAGTGGGGGGGGAAATGGTGGGAAAAAAAAAATTCTGCCATAGTTTTGTAGGTTTCATTTTTTGTTTGTTTGTTTGTTTTACAAAGTACCGTGTGCAGTGAAATGACCTGACAATAAGATTCTCCGGACGATTACAGCGGCACCAAATTTCCCTACTGTTTTTTTTTGTTTGTTTTTTTTTTAAAAAGGAAGGAGAGCGTTGTTCCATCATCCTTCTATAGTCTAAATAATCAGAAGGAAGAGAAACTTCAAACTCCAGATGTTAAAAGATGTATAGTTAGAAGATATCTAAAGAAAAAACAGAGGAAAAAAAACCCAATCAAAAAGTCCACAGTAGTTAATATAAAATCATGAAAATTTTATTAAGTAATAATACATCACATTTATAACCTGTATAGAGCAAATGCAATAGAAAATAATATTTAAAATGTATAAAGGGCGCACCTAACCATTAGAAATTCTATATTTAGTAGTTGCCACATATAACGTGCAAAAGACGTGGTAAAAAATTGTAAAAAAAAATATAAATGCATAAAAAATGTGATAACCACTAATGGGCACCGCTGACACAGTGATCTCATGCGGAAAATGCTAGTGTGCAAACAGTGTGCAAGCCAAAGTACATATGCAAGAGAGTTGAAATAGTAATTAGGCTGAACTGTACAAAAATACCACTAGGTGTCGCTGTTGATAACAGCAAGTGTTGGCACACGGGAAAAGAGATTGATAGTAATAAGAAAACATAATGCGGTCATGATAGACATGTACTTACTATGCTCTTAAGATCCCGGTTTCCTGGATGGCGCCTGACGAAGGCAGCGTGCCGAAACGCGCGTTGGGGAGGGCGCCATCCAGGAAACCGGGCTCTTAAGAGCATAGTAAGTACTAGGGTTGAGCGAAACGGGTCGGCCATTTTCAGAAGTCGCCGACTTTTGGCAAAGTCGGGTTTCATGAAACCCGACCCGACCCCTGTGTGGGGTCGGCCATGAGGTCGGCGATCTTCTGAATCTGGTATCAGAATTCCGATACCGAGTTCCGATATGTTTGCGATATCGGAAATCAGTATCGGAATCCACATTTACGTGTAAAATAAAGAATTAAAATAAAAAATATTGATATACTCACCTCTCCGACGCAGCCTGGACCTTACCGCTGGTAACCGGCAGCCTTCTTTGCTTAAAATGAGCGCGTGAATGGCCTTAGATGACGTCACGGCTTCTGATTGGTCGCGGCCGCCCATGTGACCGCCACGCGACCAATCACAAGCCGTGACGTAATTCTCAGGTCCTAAATTCCTACCAATCACAAGCCGTGACGTAATTCTCAGGTCCTAAATTCCTAGAATTAGGAATTTAGGACCTGAGAATTACGTCACGGCTTGTGATTGGTAGCGTGGCGGTCACATGGGCGGCCGTGACCAATCAGAAGCCGTGACGTCATCTAAGGCCATTCACGCGCGCATTTTAAGCAAAGAAGGCTGCTGGTTCCCTCGGTAAGGTGCAGGCTGCGTCGGAGAGGTGAGTATATCAATATTTTTTATTTTAATTCTTTATTTTACACATTAATATGGATCCCAGGGCCTGAAGGAGAGTTTCCTCTCCTTCAGACCCTGGGAACCATAGTATCCCATTGCACTGCATTGGGTTTCGTGTTTCGGGCCGACCCCGACTTTTTTATATGATCGGCTGATTTCACTCGTCGGGTTTCGTGAAACCCGACCCGATCCTATAAAAATAAAAGTCGCTCAACCCTAGTAAGTACATGTCTATCATGACCGCATTATGTTTTCTTATCGATCTCTTTTCCCGTGTGCCAACAGTTTCTGTTATCAACAGCGACACCTAGTGGTATTTTTGTACAGTTCAGCCTAATTACTATTTCAACTCTCTTGCATATGCACTTTGGCTTGCACACTGTTTGCACACTGGGGTCTAAGGGGTAACGTTTCTCCTTATGGAGAGTGACATACCAGCTGGCTTGTCAAGGTAAGGAGGCTTATTCGCCGTGCAATGCTCCTCTGGGAATTTATATATGCAAATTGCCTCTGCTGAAAAAAAGAGGACGAGGGCCAACAGCCCGAAACACCGTGTCTGCGAATTGAGATACTGATTTGGCTTTTATCCTAAGTCATATTGCACGACTCGTTAAAGGGTTGATTGTGACTTGTAGGATCGCTACGTCCAATAGGTGGCGCTATAGAGTTAAGTCGTGTTTTTTTCAGCAGAGGCAATTTGCATGTTTGCACACTAGCATTTTCTGCATGAGATCACTGTCAGCGGTGCCCATTAGTGGTTATTAAATTATTTTTTATGCATTTATATTTTTTTTACTATTTTTTACCACGTCTTTTGCACTTTATATGTGGCAACTACTAAATATAGAATTTCTAATGGTTAGGTGCGCCCTTTATACATTTTAAATATTATTTTCTATTGCATTTGCTCTATTCATGTTATAAATGTGATGTATTATTACTTAATAAAATTTTCATGATTTTATATTAACTACTCTGGTTTTTTTCTTTGTTTTTTTCTTTGGCTAATTTTCCCAATTAATAGTGAAGGGCAGTCTTGCTCCCTTAACAGATACTATCACACTACATAGCGGTACTACTAGTATTATTATTATTATCATCACCACTATTACTATCATATTCCATGCTATGTAGCCGTATTTGTTAGTTCTATATGAAAAATTATTTTCTCGATCT
Source organism: Ranitomeya variabilis (assembly GCF_051348905.1). Taxonomy (NCBI): domain Eukaryota; kingdom Metazoa; phylum Chordata; class Amphibia; order Anura; family Dendrobatidae; genus Ranitomeya; species Ranitomeya variabilis. The sequence continues at coordinate 46,688,221 of NC_135238.1, forward strand.
AGGGTCGCACCCTCGTTCTGGTATTTTTTAGAAGATAACTGTCTGTTACAGAGGCCTGGAGGAAAGACCGTTCCTTGTGTCCTTACAGGGACCCAGGAAGGGGCTTAAAGTGCCGCTGGTGATGGAATCCGTCTTGTGGTTGTTGTGGAATCTTCATTTTCAGTTTTGAGTGAATGATCTGCTCGTGCCCAGGGGTGGTCTGTGGGGGCTTCATGTGGTGCTCTGATTAGGTATTCATAATGCAGACTGCTGACAGATCACTGATCCCTCAAAAAAAAATCCATTTTGAAATGGCACCTGCGCAGTAGCATCTATTTGTGTCTGTAGAGGAGATCCGATAGCTGCCACTGCACATGCACAGATGGCGCCATCTTGGAGGAGGATTTTTTTTTTTTCTCGGGCTAGCAGGGGCAGCACACAATCTAGAAATGTACAAGCGTCTAGGAAATTGATCCGCAGTACGTCTCGCGTACACTCACGTGCCATGGCGTCTCTGAGCTCCATTTCTCGTTCTCCCTCAACAGATGTTGGTAGTGAACTCTATTCTGAGTATGAATTGGACGTCTCCTTAGATCCCGTTTCGCCAGACTTTCAGAGGACTGTTGATTCTCTGAGGCCGTCAACCAAAATCTGGAGGTTGATGAAGACTCCAGCTCTGTGCCGGATCACGCTGTGTGCTTCAAATAAGCTAAGCGTCCTCATAGACCATTAACCATTCACCCGGAGTTTCGGG